>NC_059475.1:71695940-71995940 GCF_018139145.2 Gymnogyps californianus | reverse complement strand
GAGTCACGTACCCCCACTGCTGTGGGCAAAGCTGCCCGTCTCCGGGCTCTGCACGGGGACTCGTCACCCGAGGGCAGACCTGGCCAGGGGAGTCAGGGGCAAGGACGGCACTGCGCACCCCCGCCTCGTCCGTGTTCTCCATCACCCCCTGCCCCAGTGAGAAATGGCCCTCCGTTTCCTTACTCTTCCCTTGGCTGCCAGCGTAGTTGCAGGCACCCTGCTGAACTCCAAGCTCTGGGCACTTGAGCTGCCCCTTTCTGCTGAGCCTGAACCCTTCTCCAGCCCATTGGGGTCACCGGTGCCCATCCATTGCCACAGCCCTGTTGTGCAAGCCATCCGCCCCCGCTGCTGCGATCCCCACCAGGTCACAGCTCCACAGCTCTGCAGTGGCTTCTAATCTTCATGCTTGCTTCCCCTGCTGCATGCGTCATCATTAGCTTCTTCAAATATTTTAGATTATTTAACTTCAAATAAATTTTAAAGTCTCATAGCTTACTGGGATGGAATCATATCTTCTTGAAATAAGTAGAAAAACATTGATTTCAGAAGAGGTAGGCTGGATTTTAAGACTAGAATGGTCTAACGACCTCATGTGCAATGCCTTGTGCATTTCCTTTGGGTTGTTCCTATCCCAAGCCCCAAACTCTCAGGTATTATATAGAGACAGTCCCTGGAAGCATCTAATCTACATTGAGTAACTTCCAGCAAAGGAAAATCCTTCATAACTACTGGAACAACTGGTCAGGGGCTAATTAGTATTTAAAAGATATTTTATATCTTGTTATCTACTTTGAAATTATGGGTTTGAATCCTGTAGGATGCTTTCCAGACTTCATTAGGGTATAAACATAGAGGTTTTTTAAGTAACTTAGTAAGCTAGCTTTTCTGTGAGATTTTTTTATTAGGAATCCCGATCCAATGACAGAAAGAAAAAGGTAGAGATCAGATATTAAAATTACATTTTATACTAGGATGTTGCAAAAGAAACCAAAGTAAAAATGTGATTTCAAGGCTATTGAGCAATATATTCACAGTGCTGTGGGTGTAATTTTACCTCCTCGATGCTGGTGACTCCAGTAGCCATCCTTCATAACAAGCTCTGGTTTTGTCTGGAGCTCACGCAAGTCTTGGAACTTAATTATAGTTCTAATATTCTTGCTGATGAATTTGAGCATAATTATGGAGCGGAGTGGGTTCAGAGGTACTTTATGTGCATACTAATCACTCTCTTTAAATGCCGGTGTTGGTTAACTGAAAATACGGCTTCCTCCCGGGGGGCTGTTGGAGGCAGCACGGCGGTGAGTTCAGCAAGCCCTGCCGATGCGGAGGGAAGGGGCACCGGGGAGCATCGCAGGGGGCTGCGCCTGCGGCACATCGCCCTGCTGCGGGCGGCCGTGGGGTGCATCGAGGCGGCTGGGAGAGGGGTGCTGGCCCGGGGACCTGCCTCGGGCTGCCTGGCCGGTGCCGGGCTGCCATCCTCGGACCCGGGCTTTCGGCGTGCAGCACAGGCAGGCGCGGGGATGCCCAGCCCTCGAGTCTGCGTGACTGTGGGGAGAGGTGGGATTCAGCCGGCACCCGAGGTGTGGGGGAGCCAGGGCAGGGCCCTCTCTCACAGCCGGCTGCGGCAGACGAGGACCTGACTCACACGGCCAGGAAACAGCTCTGAAACTCTGCTTTCTCAAAATGACGCTTTATGTGCGTGGGTGTGCGTTCGTACGTAAACGTCCGTGCCTGCACGGCCACACGCGTGCGCAGCCAGCAGAAATGAGCTCTGTCCTCCCCAGCCGAGGGGCAGGCAGCCCCGCAGGGACCACTCGGCCTGCCCCTGCCAAGCTGGGGTGCATGCCGCCGCGTGCTGGGGGGCACAGCACCCCAGAGGCCCTGGAGGCTGGTGGCCCAGGACCTGCCCGACCCCACACCCAGCTCTCCTGCGGCATGTTCGGTGTCAGGACACAAGTGTTTTAGTCAGAGTAAGAGGTGGCAGAGCATGGAGAACCATGGGCTGCTCCTGGGGGAGGAACGGCTGCAGGCCTCGCTTCTGCGGCGGCAGTGGGGTCGGCATCCCAGTGCTGCAGAGCGCTGCCCAGCCGTAGCGGCATAAGAAGCAGTGTGCATGAAAACGCACGTACAGAAGAGGTCATGGATGGATGGATGCTCTTCTGAATGATGTCTGATGGAGAGGAAATAGATGTTCCAGCAGAACAGGGGGCTGAAGGATCCAGAGGAGGCTCCAGCTGTCAAATGGGCCCGGCTAACTTGAACAGAGAGCCTGAATTTTACAGTATCTACACAGCTAATAAAATCAACAGAATTCTGTTCCTCCAGGCAAAAATAACATTGCTGCTTCTCTGCCTCTTTTTCATGTCTCATTTTATGCTTGCAAGACATTCCAGGAGTCTGAGACATGACATTTCTCTTCATATGGTCTCTGTCTTAAGGCAAAATTTAATCTCTGGGAAAGATTATTGATTTGAGAAGTTTTGCAAAGATCAGTACAAATGACAACCATTATTGAAATGGAAGCTTATGGGTTGCATTGAATTAACGCAATATCCATATTGAGATGTGTTTTCTTTCTTTCAAATAATTTAATAAAGTTCAAAACTCCTCTGAGAGAAATAATTAATTGAGCAAAATGTTAATTAAGGAAAATTATTTTTTCACAGCACAGTTCTTCTAATGAAATAATACTGAGTGAAATGACTGAAGTTTAACTTGATTAAAACTGGTGTCCGTGTTTGCACAGTCTCACAGTTTGTGCACTCCCTGTGCCCAGCAGAATTAGAACTTTGCTTAGTGATGATGCCGTTATGACAGGTCCACAATCGCTTCTTCAGCCCTTCCGTACAGTGACAAACAGGAGATACATATTTACATCCTTATTTTACTTCATGGTTATTTAAATTTGAAACTATTTCCTTGCCCTCATTCGCATCATCACACTTGCTGTTAGGCGAAATATATCAGATACGGGATATGTTTCCATATGTGGTTTATTGGGATTCCTGTAGTTTAGCATACAGTGGAAAAATGTACATGCATACACAAACATATATATATGTATACGTACGTGTGTGTATGTATATGTACATACAGAGAGAGAGTAGAATTACAGTTCGTACCGAAGCTGGTTATTTGCTCGGGAGCAGACCGCAGCCCTGCGTGCAGCGATGTGTCCGCACCCGCGGGGTTTCTGCGCGCCGGCACACAGAAGCAGAAAGGCTGCACGAGCGCCCTGTGCCGCCTTCGCTTGCTTCTTGCAGAGCTCTGACCGGCGCAGGGGCTGGGTTAACGTGCCTGCCCTGGGTCTGCCTGAGCAGGCGGACCTGGGGGGCTCAGACAGCCCCTCCTGCCGCTGCGCTGGGCTGCACACAGAAGGCTTCACCATAGCGTACTGGAGCCTGTGCTGGTGCTTGCCGTTATTTCCAGGCTGGTGCAGTACGCGACCTGCGCTCCTCTAAATTGCATCTTCCTGCTGGAGTCATAGACGCCTCATTCCGCACAGAATAACTGCTTGTTACTACTATACAGCTAAAAACAGTGCTTGTTGCTCACACAGATAAACAAGTCAGGCATAGCCACCTGGGCACTGGACAAATTCCTGTTCAAATAAGTTCAGGAAGACTTCAGACAGAGCAAGCTTGACAAGCCCCAGCCCTGAGGTCCTACAAACTCAGTACAAAGCCTGTGCCAATGGCAATAGCGTACTGCTGGGTTACAGGGCTGCAAGAGAAACGCACGGTCTGGATGTGAAAACTGGTGAGTCATCAAGGTGTGTGAACTGGGAACTGCTCATCATTTGTGTGGTCAGAAAGATGGGACTTCAGCTGTTGTTTCCCCAGGATGGGGAAAGGCTGCACAACCACAGAAATAGCTGAAAATGGGGAAACATTATTATTATTCATTACCATTGACACTGAGATCCACATGCATAGCACATGGGAATTTGCACCCCTAAGAGCTGCTAACCTCTCCCAGAAAAGGCTGGGTGATGAAAACCAACAGGACATGTTGGAGGAAAGGGAGGGTAACAGGTTCAGCAGCGCTGCTCAAAGTGGCAGCCACCCCGGCCCTGCCGAGACTGGCATCAAAAGATGGTGGAGAGCATAGGAACTGAATTAATGGCCTGGATGTGTCTTTCACTTTCTCTAATTTTTAGGTAATGTCTTACAAAGCTTCCAGACTGCTGGAAAGATTAGAGGTAAACTGGTGTTTATTTTGTGCTATGTTTTGCTCTCATCAAAATAGGCACAAGTAGAAATTCCCTCCTGCTGCTGCTAAGGGCAGTTCAGCCACCCAAGTCACACACGACAGAGGAGCAGAGACATGCAGTATCCAATGTTCACTACAGATAAACTCTGTGTGTAAGAAATGAGTAAATAAGTAAGACTTGGAAATGTACTTGATCTCTTATCTTGCAAAATGAAGTATGAGAGGAAGAGTTTAGAAAATTTCATATAACATTATTTTGTCTTGGAATAAATAGATGAACCTCATGGGATTTAGTCTCTTTGAGCTATAATCTGGCAGGCACTTGCTTTCCTGCAGCTATTTTGCTGTCATCTTGCAACTCCTGTGATTCCTCCTTGGGCTCTTGTGCAACATATCTCTCTGCCTTAGACACCTCTGAAGCTCTCCTCCCTGGGCTTTAAGGCTCCCTGTCCTGGAGCGCTCTGTTGCCTTGTAAGCCCTCCTGCTGAGAGGGCAAGTCCACTCCTATTTGGGTTAATGGTGAGTAAATGAGCTTTCAAGTATGCGGGGTGGTGGTAGCAGAGGCTGCAAATTATCAGGCACTGGGTTCCTTCTGGCTGCTCCTCTGTTGACCTCAGTGTCTCAGCACATTCGCCCTAATTCCTGTTGAGGCTTAGGCACAGTAAGCATGACTTTAATTTTCTCTCTTTTCTTTTCTTTTCTTTTCTTTTCTTTTCTTTTCTTTTCTTTTCTTTTCTTTTTCTTTTCTTTTCTTTTCTTTTCTTTTCTTTTCTTTTCTTTTCTTTTCTTTTCTTTTCTTTTCTTTTCTTTTCTTTTCTTTTCTTTTCTTTTCTTTTCTTTTTCTTTTCTTTTCTTTTCTTTTCTTTTCTTTTCTTTTCTTTTCTTTTCTTTTTCCCTTTCTTTTCCCTTTCTTTTCCCTTTCTTTTCTTTTCTTTTCCCTTTCTTTTCCCTTTCTTTTCCCTTTCTTTTCCCTTTCCTTTTCCCTTTCCTTTCCTTTCCTTTCCTTTCCTTTCCTTTCCTTTCCTTTCCTTTCCTTTTCCTTTCCTTTCCTTTCCTTTCCTTTCCTTTCCTTTTTTCCTTTCCTTTCCTTTCCTTTCCTTTCCTTTCCTTTCCTTTCCTTTCCTTTTTTCCTTTCCTTTCCTTTCCTTTCCTTTCCTTTCCTTTCCTGTTTAATCGGAAGGAAAACTAGTTTTTGTGTGCAGTGGCCACATGGGAGGCAGCACACTGCCCACTGTGCACAGTGCAGCCAGTGGGGACCACTGCAGCCTCCTGTCAAAAAGGAGGTGCTGAGGCAACCCCGGGGTGCCTGCTGCTCACTGAGCTCTGCAGGCACCGGTGTGAGCCTGCAGGGAAAAACAGCACCCCACAGCTTCACTAGTGTTTGGAAAACAGGTAACAACATTTGCAAACTCCGGCTTTGTGGGTGCTGCTGGGCTGCGGGCAGGGCGCACCGTCCAGAGCTGAGCCCGACTGTGCTTGGGAGCGGCTGACGGCTGCACCGCAGCATGAACCATCACCGCTGCCAGGCATGGCTACCCTCAGCGGCACTACCCCACCTCTGCATTAATTAAGAATATTGACTCTTGAAAAAGAGAGTCAAAGGTTTGGACAGAAATTAATAATTATTAATAATCAAAGTATGTAAACACATGAGTAAATACGTTGGTCACTGGCTAATGCGAAAGCACACATCTACAGAGAAGCGTGCAAGGGCACATGCATGCCCTCAGGCAGCAAAGGCATGCTCCGTTACTTTGACACCACGCTTTAGTGAGTAACTCCGGAGATAAATTCCTAATTCTCTTATTTGGTGGTGGCAGTGTCTGCACAGGGTGATGTGTAATAAAAGTGAAATGAACTCTGAGGATACAGCACTTAGCAGGCAGCTAGAGAAAGAGTATTTCTTTGATTTTAGACAAATCCTCCCTTCAGTATTCTGCTTTTGATCTTTGCATGGAAGGATAAGTTTTATGTAAGACAAATGTCTATCAAAGTTTTATATAAAAAGCATGCTTTTAACAGAAGGTGGCACACTGATTAAATTTGACATTTGAAGCAAGGCAGTCTAAACAGCCCAGGAAGGCAGAAGGATTAAAGTGAGGTCTCACATAAAAACTATTGCTGTTTTATTAGGCAAGCGTAGCCTTTTAGGCAATGAAGTTTGGGTGCTATTAATCTATGCTGACAGATAACGGTTAATATTAGGGCAGTTGTAATTTTTTTTCTGCTATCTTTTCTGGTTAATAGAGCATGACTCAGTGCACAAAAGATTCTTCAATGGTTCTACTGGATGTAATTTTGGGAACAAATAATAGTTATCTCTTGGAAACACTGTGTCTAGCTCTTGGGGACCATTTGGAAAGCATCATTTACAGTCATAACTGAGATGGTTCGGAGCTCCTGGGAACTAGGGATGCAGAACCAGCTGCTCAGGGCCTGTATCACCACACCAGCAAACCGCAGCTCTGCAGAGCTGGGAGGAGAGCCTGGGAAACAAGCAGGACCCTGCGGGCTGGGAAGTGAGGGCTGCAACCGAGGAAGGGACTCTTTTACCTGGTTATCACGGCTGCCCTCATGAGGCCTACACATATCTCTCAGAGCAACAAGAGCAAGGACGGAGCGGAGCAAATTCCCTGGAGACAGGCACGACCCTCTGATGCATGTTTAGTCCAGAGGAGAGTTCTTCTGTCTTACTCTGGGCTTTGCAAACCCGTTGCAAGGTCGCTGCCATTCCTGAACTATTGTAGCAGTCCAAGGAACCATGAGAGTTAGTCTCAGCACTATACTACATTTCTTGTTGATTACTATTTCCTTTTGTCCAATTCATCCTCTTGCCTAGTAGCCAGAAAGGTCAAAGAGTAGCACTTATTGCTGTAAAAAATTGTCCAGCAGAAAGGAGAGCTGAACTTTAAGGAACATGATTGATTCACAAGGGATTAATCTCAGTTTCCATTTGTCTATAACAAAAAGTGTCCATTCATGTCTTTGCACTTCTGATGGTCATAAATATGAAAAAAATCAAGTGAACCTAATTTATTTCCATGTAGTATAGTTCATATCAGAGACACAACTGGCACATGCATGAGCTTCTTCATTCTTTCCAGGGTGCAGTTTACAAAGCACAGGAGATAAAAATGATCCAAACCATAAAAGCAGGCTTCAGCAGCACCAAATACACAATTCTCCACCCCAGTGACCAAGGGAGCTCAGTGCCGCTGCCCCTGCTGCGTGTAACTGGGTCAGGTCAGTCAGAGGAGAGTTTGCACCACCGGAGTCACTCAGCACTGCCAACACGGCTGGATAGCAAGCCGAGGGCTAGAGCAGGAGGCTGGGGAGATGCCCAGTTTCCTTTCCCAGCAAGAAGGAACTGACCGACACATGGCCATAGCATGCTCCTGCCCTTCCTCAGGCTGCCTTGTCTGTCTGCGCATGGTGCCAGTAAAACCACAGCGAGCAGAGCTGCGCCTGGCTCAGGGTCTGGTCAGAGGCTCCCGACTGTCCACCCCTCTGACGAGGGATGCTGGTTTACCCCACCGAGATGGTCGCTGAGCTGCTGTCCAAGCAGGGTAAGGGCCTTGTTAATACACGTGCTAATTTTAAACCAAACGCTCTTCCCCCATTCCACCCCTGTTTCTGCCCAGGCAGGCAAGTGTGAGTGCAGATACGAATATCCTCTCACTTAAATCTCCCTTCCTACCTCAACTCCCTTGGTGGCTCAAGGACCAAGCAGTACAGTGAGGGGTAAATAATGGCAGCATTGAAGATCAGGCAGAGCATCCAGGTTCTCGTTAGAGAACTGGGTCCTCAGTCAATGGACCAGCATCGCTAATGGCCCTATATCGAGATAATAATTGTGGCAAGCTAAATACCCAGCCATTAGAGACCAGAATGCGTTATAAGAGACCAAAGTACATTAAATGTCAGACAATGGTATCTGGGTAACATCTTTGGTGCCTCATAATTAAATAAATGATTCTTTGAACCAGGAATGGTAAAAGCCAAGTTTTAAATAGGGCTGACATTAAAGTGCTAGTGAAGATGCTTTGTCCGCACAGACTGATCAGGTCCGAGCAGGGAGAACCATGGAAACTTGTCACGGGGAGACACCACCTCATTCAGCACGAAGACCCCGGGCTGCCGGGTGGCTGGTGCCCGCAGGTGGGGCAGGGGATGTCCCAGAGCCAGGCTGAGCCCCGTCCCCCGCCCCTGATGCTCATCCTGGCATGTGATGGCCAGATGCTGCCATGGCCCGCGGCAGGCTGGGGGCTGACTCCTGCCACACACGCAGGGACAGGCGCGGAGCACAGAGCAGGCAGCGAGGCAGCCTCGGCCCTCCTTGTTCTCCCCCAGGGGCTCACCCACAAGCACTGCTTCGACAGCATTTTCAAATACCTTTAGCTAGAAACAAGGAATTGTAGAAGGGAGTTTCGCTCTGTTTGCTCCTGTGGGGGAGCGGCCGAGGCAGCTGCCCTGTCCCGGTGTGGGTACCACCCGTCAGGAAAACTCTCTTCACCCCGCTGGGAAGGGGCTGGGGAGGGGCAGGAGTCAAGTGAGAAAGCCTGGCTGTGCAAAGCCGTTCTCCTGGCACTGATAAATTTGATGAGAACTTGATGCCGGGCATTTACCATGAGGTCAGCTCTCCAGAGACAGCAGCTGGCAAATGGCCGGTGCATTTCCAGGGCCATCAGCTGCAGCAGGTTGCTGCTGCTGGACAGAGCATCGAGGGAGCTGCAGCAAGCGCAGTCTGTGACCGGCATGGTAAACACCACCAGCACGCTGCTGCTGGAAATAAAATCCTTAATAAATTGCTTGAAGAGCACTTGAATGCCAGAGTAATGATGGAGGTGGGAACATCCTTGCCAATTACAGAAAGAGTGGGCTGCCCTGGGAAGCGGAGCGGGCAGGATTCCTCCTCCATATTTGTGCTGTACAATCACACATTTCTCTCGCTGCCCAGAGACCTTCCTGTTTCCTTAACGTCTTGCGTGGAGAGAATAACACATTGGAACAAAGTCATGGCTGCAACGACTATACTTATGTCGAAAAATAAAAAAGGACAGGGGATGCGCTGCTGACCCAAAAGCAAATGGCAGCACCGTGGTGTGACCAGACCACGCAGGCTCCACGGCCGGGATCAGCCGCGGCACGGGGGAGGCAGGTGGGCTCGTCCCAGCAGAGCTGGGGGTGGCTGGCAGGGAGGCACTGCTCGGGCTTGCACCCTGTTATTTAGCACTGCAGACAGAGATGAGAACAGGATTCCTGCTACAGAGTGCGATATATACATGAAGAGTATTTGCATATGAGATGTGGGTATAGGACCGAGAGGAAGAAGGAAGAGAGGGAGCTCAACTCATAACTCTTCATTCGAATTGTTAGGGAGAGTCCATTCAGCTGTGCTTCCCACCCGGGGAACAGTCTAGAGACTGTGCATTAGTGACTGAAATTTTTAGGAACATAAAAATATGAATAATGAGCAAAATTTGATTTAGTATTGATTTAATTAGAGAGCTTTAATACTGATTTAATAAAAGAGAGTGTCTGTGCCATAAGCTCAGCTGGTGGAATTAGTCATTTGGTCAGAAGAAAGAATCCTGAAGGCATTCCTGCCCAACCTGAAAAGCAAACCCAAACAGCTGCAGCTCAGTGTGCTTCAGCCAATTGTTTCCCCCCAAAAAAGAAAAAACGATGACGGTCTTAGAGCAGCTGGCAGGAGATGCCCACTGAGGGCTGCACAATTCTACGTGAAGACATAAGGTACAATCTAGTGCAGGGCTAGCATAAAAGATTGTTTTTACCCCATGCACAGCAGTAAGACGTGGACGAAGGAGTGGTCTGAATGCTTTAGGACTACCCTGAACTACATTGCTTTGGAAGGAAAAATGCTCTGTATTACGCACATCACTGGGAGGAAGCCTTGCTGCCAAAGGAAGATGCAGTCTCTGTCCTTCATAACTGGGTGAACTGGGTGACATACATTTGCTGACACACTCTCGCATGGCAAGGCGTTGACCTTCAGGGGTTTTCTGAGCCCAGAGCCTCCACCTGCGGTCCAGGCCAGGCGCCCCATTCTCCAGCCTCTCCAGCTCCGCGGTGCGGACAGGCAGAAACAGCCGGGGGACCGCAGTGCTCCCGGCAGCGTCCCACCCCGGGGCACAGAGCCACCAGCCCCTGCGCTCCGTCTCGCTGCTGGGCCAGCTCAGAGCAGCTGCAGCGACAGCAGCCTGCGGGGAGGGAAAACCGGGGAAAGCAGAACCCGGGACTGCCTCCGATACGGGGTGGATGGGGAGGGATGCTGCAGGGTGGGGAGCGGACGCCCCCTCCTCTGAGAGCTGCTGGGGAGTGCTGAGCTCGGGCAGTTCCTACCCTGGCTCCGCGGGGAGCAAGTCCGGCGGGGAAAGGGGCTGACCCCCTGGCTGCAGAAAGGCAGGGACCCTGCCGAGGTGAGCCCAGGCCAGCCAGGGCCAGGCAGGATGAGGTTATCCCAGGCTGAGGGTGTTCCTCACGGATTTCCTGGGAAACAGGACTGTGGGAGAGCACGCCTGCTGCTTGTGCAACTGGATGACATTGCCCTTGCTTTCCGTACCGCTGTGCCTGATCCTGAAGGGCTCTGGTTTAGGCTGAATAGATGGTTTCTGTCAACGTGAAAGAAATGCTTTCTGGTTTTCATTTCAGTGAGAAAAACATTGTTTCCACTCAAATTCTTTTTCCTCCTCAGGTTTGGCAGCTAATCCCAAAAAACAGTTTTTTTTCCCAGACTCCTAATTACAAAGTCTCACGCTGGGGCACATCAAAATATAAACAATAAGAAAGACCTTCACACTGGACATGTGCCCGGCACACATAAATACTGAGATGAGAAAAAGATTCAGTGCTGGAGCGATTCAAGAGCAACACTGACTTGTTGCTTCTCTGAGTTTCTGGCATCCTCTCATTGTCATGGAGGCAATCTCTTCCCTTTCCCTTCTCTGTTTTACTGTCTTTTATCCTATCAGTTATCTCTTCTTGGCAGTGAGTGTATATTCATTGCAGAGGTAATAGAAAAGGAAGAAAATCAGTGTTTTGGTGTGCATTTCCATGCTGTGCTCATAAACTGCTTGTCTGATTGTCATAATAATAATTTAACAACCAAACAGAAATAGATCAAAGATGGTTTTGCCATGTGTTGGGTGTACTATAGCTACGCTGGAGAAGATGCCTGCTTAGAAATTAAAATAAGCCCTTCAGTGGACTACTCAGGTATTCCTTTTAATTACAGGTATTAGTTAAATATTATATTGGTTTTATTTCCAAGTCACAAAAAATCTACATTTTTCTGCAAGATGCTTTTAGCAAATGATAAATATAGAGCTCTCGGAGAAATCATGTTTCTTTGTTAACCCATGCACGTGTTTTCAGTTTATCTCCTATTAGAATAATAAAAATAATTATGTACCTGCTTATCAGTATGCAAGTCAATGTATTATTGATAAAGTAGGGCACATTTTTGGTTGACTAAAGCTGGCAAACATCTTATTCCCACTTCATGAGATGTGCATCCTCAGAAATGTTTATTAAGAGGAGAATACTCACTGTATCAGCGTTCTCCATTCTCTGGTACTAACCAGTTTATTGCTGGTCTAGATCTGGGGAAAATCGGTTTAACACGGAAGAGAGTGTTGGAATTTTTATTGACTATTTTTTCTCTTGCCTTTTGTTGCTATGGAAACAGCCCCTTCTTATTCTTACATCATTTGATAGTACCATTTCCTATTAAGCAGGTTGATATTTCTCTTGCAGTTTCAGTCATACCTTGCCAGTAACAGTTCCTCCGGTGATCGCGGGCTCTGCACCGCCCCGGGTCTTCACATTCCCCCGTTACAACAGAAAGGTAAAGCTGGGACATTTCCCCCAAACTGCTCGTCCTTCGCAGCGGTGGGGCGATAGGAAAAGCAAAGCTCTGCCGGCTGGGCTGCGTGGTGCTCACCCGCATGCAGCGCCCGCAGTGCCCGGCGGCAGCGAGGTGCCCCAGCCCCGGGGGGCACGCCGGCACCCCCAGCCCCGGCACCCAGCGCGGCTGCCTGGGAGGGGAGCGGGCAGCCTGGGCTCGCGGTGCATGGGCTCGGGGGTATAATGAGCTCCTCATATTTGGCCCTACTTGGCATGAAATGCCCCAGGAAAAGAGAGAAACAGGGAAGATGAGCCTGCGAAAGCCGCACACCTCTTGTCGGGGGGTGTCTGTGCCTCCCCCGTGCCCGGCCAGCCCAGCACCCTTCCCACGTGCACCAAGCCCGCGCGTTCTCTGCCCGGCTGCTCCCTCTCTCCTTCCAGCTGCAGCCCGGGAGGGGACGGGGCCTCTGCCGGGGACGGCAGAGCACACCGGTGATTTTCCAGAGGCACAAAGCTCCTTCGGGGCGAGGAGGGCGGCTGCCTGGCCCCACTGGAGAGTATCACGTGGCTTTAACATCACCGGCACTACCCCTGCGTGGAGGCTGAGGGGTCATACCTGCCCCCGTGTCTTTGCACACAGGGAGCGCTCTGAGTGGAGTCCCCAGCCTCAGCAAAGATGCAGGTACTGGTTTTGGCTGGCATAGAGTTAATTTTCTTCATAGCAGCTTGCATGGTGCTATGTTTGGGATCTGTGCTGGAAACAGTGTTGATCACACAGGGATGTGTTAGTTATCGCTGAGCAGCGCTTGCACAGCGCCAAGGGCTTTTCTGCTCCTCACCCTGCCCCGCCAGCGAGCAGGCTGGGGTGGAGGAAAACAGGGACTTTTGGTTTTTGGAGCTGGTGGTCACCGGGGTTCAGACTCTGCTTCATCCAGTGTTTGTAAAACTTTCTGGTAAAAATCTGGGGTTTGTTCTCTCCTTCACCTCTTCCTATTGTTATTAATCTGAAATTAAGATCTACCAAGCCTGTTGGCCACAGGCCCACGGATAGGTCGTGTGGTAAATGGAGGAAAAGGAAGAAACATAGTGTTTTGAACATACACTTAAGGTAGGCAGATCCTCAATAGACAGGTCTAGATTTATTTATTTTGGCAAACAGTTATGCTGTGGGCTTTAGGGAAGTATTTTCTTTAGAATGTGAGGTTCGGTCAGCGGTGCGTGCAGTACACAATGCTCCTCATTTATTTTGATCAAAGACTAGAGAGGACAGAAGGAGTACTTGGAGTAAATTGTATAGATCTTGTTTCACTTCCCCATGAAGACTGGCAACCTCTTTGTCAAGCTTCTGAAAAAAACAGAGCATCAATGTTTGACAACAGTTCTGATTGCTGAATAAATGCTGGTAATTACATTATCGGTTTATCACAGTTTACTATATTAAAAATCCTCTCCATCATTCGAGACACACCTGTGCACATTATTTTCAGAGGCAGCTCAGGCTTGTTAAAGTTTTCTCAAGTATTCTGACAATAGATGTAGGCTTGCCTTTATATTTTTGTTGTTTCTACCTCACAGCTGATGATTGATGTTCTTTTTGATCATCACATTTGAGTCAGAATCCGGGCTCATGAGCGTTGCTGTTTGTAGTTTGCCTCCCACTCACAAATTCTCAGCTTGATCCTAAGGCCGATAATCTTAAACCTGGGACTCCTCATTTACACACGGCTCTGTTTACCAGTGCTTAATGGTTGCAGCAATTAACTTTGTTTTCACTGACTTCTCTTGGCTACTCTCCTGCTTTTAATGCAAATTTGGTATGAGAAGATACTTACGTGTTTGGAAAAATAGACTGGTAATATGAGGATATACCTTCCTGAAAGATCAGAAGTTATGCATATCTCACAGTTTTGTGTACTGAGATTACGGTCAGGTTAACTTTACTGACAATCTGTAAGAAGCCAGTGTCTGTGCAGGCCCATATGCATGTCTCGTAATGTGCCCTCAAAAAAAAGAAATACAGAAAAAAGCAGGAAAACACCTATTCATTGAAAACAGGGGAGTGCTCGCGGAGCTTTGCACATAACATGCATTTTCCAGTGGTTACTTCGGCACATATGCGAGAAGGGCTGAAGCTGGGAAGGAAGGGTAAGCACTGAAAACAGCACGTGCAGCAGAGCGGCTGCGGTGGGCGAGGAGCCTCGGTGAGCGGCGTCCCGGGGACCGCGCGCGGTGCTGGGTGACGGCTCGGCTCTGCAGCTGCACGCCGGACCCGGCCGCCAGCATCTCCCTGCTGGAGCACCCGTCCTGCCCGGGCCGTGGCACAGCTGCAGCCATCGGCCAGGGCCCCACCACTGCCGGGCGCCAGCCTGCTCCCCGGGCGCCCAGCCTGCCCGCTGCCTTCCCCCAGGACACCCTGCGCAGGCAGAGTGGCTGGTGTCTGCTGGTGAGAGCATCTGGCAACCCTTCGCCACGGCCCCACCGGGTGGAAAAGGCACTCTTCTGCGAGATGTGATGTGGGGAGATAGCAAAGGGGTTCCAGGTCTCCCAGAGAATGAAAATGACAGACTGACAGCCTGTGACGAACTGCTGACTTCAGCTACTGGCTCCTCCATCATTAATAAATGATTGATGACGTTTGAAGGGGAGCGCAGCACAGAAGGGACCTGTACGGTGAGCTGGTATCGATTGACTGCGCAGAGACAGCTAAGCTTCTTGGGTTGCTCTCCCGTGTCGGGGATGCAGATGAAGCAGAACCTTGGTGTAACTGAGAATTAAAACCACTGAAGAAACCTGGTCATTTTAACAAGACACATAAAAATTGCTGGGGGCACAGAGAAAAGGACATCTCTTTTCCACATCAGCATTCAGTTGTTCAGGGGCAAAGTGTCCTATTGCTCTCCTGTGAAGTAACTTAGACATTATAATATTAGTTGCTAATTATAATTTTTATTATACCTATGCACGTATTAGGGTTCTATTAGAAACAAGAGATACACAATCATTAAAACTAATTAATCACTTTACAGTATGGCTTTGCTCCTTATTTATTCTAATCTAACTTCAAAAATGTTTCTAATATTATGCTATCAACTAATCTATTTCTTCAGCCTCATCTGAGAGACAGAAGTTCGAGCAGCAGAGACAATTTTTTTTCTTTTCCCTGCAGAGGCCCCCGACACTGCACATGACACCATGCAGCACGGAGACTGGAATTACGCAGAGGTTGCCGTACTGTATTCCCCTTGGGGAGAGAAATTGGGCTGTCTCCCCACGGCAGTGCAAGTAACTGCACCTGCAAGGTCCTGGAGCCTTCTCAGACAGCTTTGCATCTCCTGTTGCACCTTGCATCGTGACTCTGCAATAGAAAAACATATTTGTTTATTGTTATTAGTATTAATTTTAATTTATATATATTCTTATATATATACCATACCCCTGGTGAAGGGTCTAGAGCACAAGTCCTGTGAGGAGCGGCTGAGGGAACTGGGGGTGTTTAGCCTGGAGAAAAGGAGGCTGAGGGGAGACCTCATCGCTCCCTACAACTACCTGAAAGGAGGTTGTAGCGAGGTGGGGGTCGGTCTCTTCTCCCAAGTAACAAGCGATAGGATGAGAGGAAACAGCCTCAAGTTGCACCAGGGGAGGTTTAGATTGGATATTAGGAAAAGTTTCTTCACCGACAGGGTTGTCAAGCACTGGAACAGGCTGCCCAGGGAAGCAGCTGAGTCACCATCCCTGGAGGTATTTAAAAGATGCGTAGATGTGGCGCTTAGGGACATGGTTTAGTGGTGGATTGGCAGGGTTAGGTTTATGGTTGGACTCGATGATCTTAAAGGGCTTTTCCAACCTAAATGATTCTATGATTCTGTGATTCTGTGAAATTCAGTAGGAGCTGGCACAGAGGGCTTCTCTGGCCGTGCAGCTGAAGCTGAGCTGGGGAGAGGCTCAGCCTTCAGAGGACAGACACTTCTCGGGGAGCCCTGGAGCCAGTTTGCAGCCTCTTGCTAAAACGAGCACCGCTCGCAGCTCTGCTTGCTTCTGGGCTCTGGGTAGGACCAAAGCTTTTATTCTAGCTATGGTAAAAGTTTGAAAGCAAGCGTCAATGGACATTTTATTGAAACTAAGGGCAACTTGTGCATAAATTTCTAATTTTCATGCGTGTTCCTTTATCCTGGTCAATACTCGTACACTAATTTTGCATTAATATGCAAAACACAGAACACATGTAGAGGGATGAAGAGCTTGTAGGTAATCCCCAGGTCCAAGCACTACAATGGTCTAACTTTTTTTTAATGGATCAGAACACAGAGCTTCTTGGAGCAGTATTCTTTGGTGCCCCTGCCCTGGGAAAATAGGTAATCAAACGCATAATGAAGAAGAGAAATAAAGAAGAAGCGGAAAACCGTCTCTCAGTTGCGTTACCAGTTTTCACCTGGGAGTCCTGTTTGCAGTGCAGCTGGTGGGATGTGCACGGGAGGCACCCGTGGGCAGAGCACGCACTGGGTCGGTGGATGCACACAGGCTGTGTGCTGCTCCCGGCTGCGTGCACGGCGCTGTGCCCTCTCCCAGCCTGTCCCACGCTTGCCCGCCAAGCATTGCTGGGATTATTCAGCTTAACACCCCTCGTGCTTTGTGGAACTGTGTGCCTTCGCAGCATTATTTTTACATCGCCATGTTTGGCACTTGAGCTGGGGATACCTTCAGTAACGGTGCCATCCGTGACAGACCTGTATCTGTCACAGCTTTTCCCTGCAGCTGTCTAGGCTACAGAGAGCTCAGAGACCAGAGCCCATGCCCTTGTGCAGCCGTGTGCGCATGGGAGGGACAGGCGGTGCAGAGGAAGGATAAGGGTTAAGCTGACAATTTCAAGCTGACGTTGGGCAGACGGTAGAGCAATTCTCACCTTCTGCACCAAGTGTGGAGGCTGCCGGGATCCTGCCCATCCCAGAGTCAGCCTGAAGGTGCGTGCCCTGGAAGAGGAGAGAGATGGGGGGCTTGTTCCCGGGTGAATGCCAGCACCGACACCACGCTCCTCATTGCTGCTGCTCCCCTCTGCAGCCCCGATCTCGCCTGGACTGCTCTGCATACCTGCAGATGCTGGCAGGGGCTGGGGAAATGTACTGGGTCTCACAGCATATTAAATCTTTGCTATCAAGGGCCTGTCTGTAGCTTCTAATGAATGAGATGCAACAAAGCCTCAGAAGGCAAAGAGAGGAAAATGAAATGCAAGAGAATACTGATTGTAGTATGAAGAGTGGAGGTTGGTTATTACCTGATACTACCAATGTGGTTTTCACTAAGTTTTTTGTGACACAGGACATAAGCAGCTTTCATCTGCGCATTTGGTCCTCTCCTCTGATTAAGAAGGGAAGTTGTCTTTGCTTTAAAACTTGCTTTTGATCAATTTAAACCTAGCTCTGATGAGAGCTGTGTCCCTACACCAAACTCAATGACATGTCTGTGTCGTAGGTTATGACAAGGTGTCTATAAAATGATGATGCAATGATAACTGGATAGATGAGTAATGCATGCAGTGCAAAAGAATTGCAGCAAACCCTCTGTGACCTCTGTTCAAGCGGTAATGAATGTAGGTATGCACAGAGAGCCTGGGATCCTGGCTGCTTTACCAGAAAATTAATGAAATGGCAAGTATAGCGAGTTTGATTTCTTCATGACCTCTTTGAAACACATTTGAATTCTTCACAATCTTGTCTGTTATCTGTCTGGCTTTCTGCACTTGCCACGTGCTCTTACGTTTTGTTAGAAGGGAGAAAATAAAAAAAAATCATTTTCCTCCCGGAACTCATGAGCACAGTTTTGCTGCATCAGCTTTGTGATAAGCTGGCTTTCGGAAACAACTGACAGTATATTTCTCCTGCTGTATTTAGGTGAAAATCAGCTGTGTCTCTTAACTGAAATGTTTTAAGCTTGTCTTTGTCAGGTAATAAAATTGTGTTGCTTTTTATAACTAAATGCCTTGTGATACCTATTTCAAAGGCTGACATTTCTAATGCACTAACACCCTTGAGCAGAAAAAAGCTATTCAATTTCAAGTGTAAATTCATCCACAGATGTTTTAAAGATCTAAGAAAAGGTCGATAAGGACACTAGCAGAATGATGTGGATGCTCCACGCTAACACTGTCCAAGACGCTGTTTCAGCTGAGGAGAAAGGGGATTTGGCATCCAAGTTCATTTAGTAAAGCTAATAATCTTAGCATTTCGTACATAGCGGGAGTTTACAGGTTGAAAGCAATCTCAACAGGGAAGCTTGAAAAAGCAGTTAATTATAATAAAAGACCTCTGATACGGCCTTCAGTTTAGAGCAATTTTCTACTTTTTCTGTTTATCTGGAGTCTGAGGTTGGTGCCCTTTACTGGAATTCCTGATCACAGATTTTATTTCGTGCTTTCACACAAGCAGTTCCTGTTAGGTCTATTTATCTATTTATTTATATTTGTGTGAAACGCCACCAATAAATTTTTAACTTTATCTTAATGCTAACCGATGTCATCTGGCAATTTTCAGAGTCTGCTGGTGCTCTTGGCCCCTTTGAAAGGTCAGCCTGCATATTTAATGCACTGTTTTTCCTCTTCGGATGCTGTTCAGGCACTGACTTTATTTTTCTGAGGTTGGCTGTCCGAAGGGCAGAGGCGGATCACGGAGGGCGCCTGACTGCAGAGCCATGGGGCAGCGTTGCGGGAGCCGGGCGCCGCAGGTGGGGGCATCAGCCGAGGCGTCCCCCGTGGCTGCGGGCACAGGGATGGTTGTCCCCTAACCGTCCTCCCTCGACGGCCTCGGAGGCTCAGAAGAAATGCTGATCTTCACCTCATCATCTGAGCCTGACAGGACTGTCACAGGACGGCATCCTCTGCATGCCACACCAGACAACCACACCACCACCCCTGGGATCTGCTGCATGGCCGAGGGAGGCAAGCAATTTACCCATAGCATTGGCAGGCGGATCTGTGAGGGGCCACTGACTTTGGCCCTCTGGTCTCTGGCACGGGCAGGCAGCGACCAGCAGAGCCCTGCCAGCCCTGATGTTCAATTGCTGGGCTGGGGGTGACCTGTCCTGCCACAACAAACAGGTCCCAAAAAACAGGATCGAAAATGAGGGTGAAATCCATTCCTCACAGAACAGATGGTTTTGGAGCAAATACAGGCCATGGACCGGTCCCGGTGGGCAACTGGATGGAGCATCCCTGCTCTGGATGCGGCCCCTGTATGACAGCTTAGCATTAGGAGCAGCACGCACATCATGCCTTACAGACTCAGTGCCAGAGAACAGTCCTGAGCACATTTAACTTCCTAAGATATGCATACCTGTCCCTAAAATAAAGAAAACAGAGAGACGGGTTCAGCCTTCCACTGCGCCTTGCAGGGAAAGGAACTCGTGCTTGTGGACTTCACAGGAGCGTGCCTGAGCCGAGCCCTGGTCCAGACCCCGTGGAGGGCAGCTGGAGGCCGGAGAGAGGCAGCCGGTATCGACGCCAATGTCTCCATAAGCTGAACCCTAACTCTGATGTGCGGGCTGGCTGGAGGAGAGCGACTGACCTGCTGCTGCTGCAGCAACCGCCCTGGCGCGGCAGCGGTGATGGTGAAGGCTGTCCCCCTGCCTGCAGCAACCTGCTTCACGCCGAGAAACACCTCCAGGCAGCCTGGGTTGATACCAGCCTACGGAGTCGCTCCTGCAGGGAATTTAGCACTGCACGTCTCAGGCTGGTATGCAACACAGACTGGAAGGGCCAAAAATCATCAGTCAAAATTATCTTCAGACACCCTGATTTTACTTTCCAATTTCTGGACTTCCTCCCTCACTTTAGGTTGTAGAGGCAGAGCCAGCCTCAGCTGCTAGCAGCCCTCCATGCCTTGATATTAAATATTTATGTCTCCTGCAGTTCTCAGTGTGTGGGAGTCACTAAAGCTCACCAAATTGGCTAAAGTGAAGTGATAGCCTCTGGCCTGTAGCCATCGATAGCTGCACTCCAGTCATGGGATTTGTCCCACCAAGTTTCAGTAACAGCAACTAGGTCGTAGCTTTCTAGCAGCACGGTGGCTTCCAGCTCCTCCTGATTGTTGCCCATGCTGCGCGCATTGGTGTGGAGGCACTTCAGCTGGGCTGTCAGACGTGTCACCTTCTTAGAGGAACACCCCTTAATTCCTTTGCGGTATTTCACCAGGGTTTCCCTGTTGGCTCCTATGACCTCAGGAGCCCCCGGCTCATCTCCGTAAGACTTCAAGTGTGCTGCAGTGTACCCGGCACGTCTCAGAGCAACAGCCTGAGGGCCCTCGCTAGCACCCCGTCCCTCTAACCTTGGCGTGTCATCCCACAGCTTGTCACGGGCAAGCCTCATACTACCCCCCTGCCCCTTCAAGCCTAGTTTAAAGCTCTGTCAGTGAGCCCCGCTAGCTCGTGAGCAAAGACCGTCTTCCCCCTTTGAGAAAGGTGAATCCCATCTGACGCCAGCAGGCCTGGTGCCATGTAGGCCATCCCATTATCGAAAAAACCAAAATTGTGGCGGTGACACCAGCCACGGAGCCATGTATTAATAGAGTGGCTCCATCTGTTTCTTCCAATGTCACTGCCCACAACTGGAAGGAGAGAGGAAAAAATACCCTGTGCTCCAGATTCCCTTACCAAACGTCCCAAGGCCCTGAAGTCTCTTTTGATCACCCTTGGACTACGCGTTGCGGCTTCATCGCCACCCACGTGGAAGAGCAGTAATGGGTAACAGTCCGAGGGCCGTCCCAGGCTAGGCAGTTTCCTACTGATATCCTTAACCCGGGCCCCAGGGAGGCAGCAGGCTTCCCTAAGAGGAGGGTCTGTCCGGCATATTGGACCCTCTGTTCCCCTCAGGAGGGAGTTGCCTACAACTAGAACCCATCTTTTCTTCCTCGTGGAGGTGATACAGGGGGTAGGCCTTTCTGACCTTGGCAACACCACTGGTATAGATGGACCATCACCCACATCATCCATTGACTGGCCTGCCACATCCAGAGCCGCATACCTGTTGTACAGAGGCAGCTGGGAAGGCGAGGTGGGCACGGAGGGGTTTCACCTGCCGCCCCCAGCGTGGACTTGCCTCCGTTCCCTCCTTTCCTTTAAAGTACTGCCTTCAGCCTGGCCGGGGGAGGATACAGGATCCCCTTCATCTTGGGTTTTGCCCGGTGGCTGTTCCTGTTTCTGTCTCAGGGAGGGCATAGCATGGTTCCACCAGTCTCTCTCTTTCTCAGACTTTGATAGCGTCTCATAGGCATGATTAACTGTATGTGAAAATCTTGTCAGTGTTACTTTGTACAGATTTCTTCAAAGAAAGCACAGAGACAACAAGCAATTGTCTATTGTTCAGTTGTCAAAGCTCTGTGATTATTTTCTACATGAAACCGAAGGGAGCACAGCATTAACTTGCTGCTTTTGTAAACTGCCCGTGGACAATTTGTATCTTTGTTACAGAAACAGAGCAAAGCAGAGCACTTTTTTTGGGAAGCTAAACAGCAGTCAGTGCTTTCAGAGCGTATTTGAAACCTTGCATGCCTTGAAGAAGTGGTAGAGGACAGAGCATAAATTCTATCGGGCATACTTCCAGTTTCCAAAAGCAAGTTGTTTCCTCAGAGACCTGCTCAGAGAGACACCAGAGGGCTCTCATTATACTGGAAATTGCTTGAACTATGGGCTGAAAAAACTGAAGATCTCTCATCCAAGATCTTTGTTTGCCACCATGAATGTGAAAGAAAAAGACCCCCCCAAAAATGATTATTGCTTTGAATTTTTGTTGTTCGTTGGGTTTTTTTTTAAAAATGTTTTTCAGATGTTTTTGTTAAGGTCTGTGCTCAAATAGAGCAGGTGGAGGGAGGTGATCCTTCCCCTCTACACAGCACTGGTGAGGCCACAGCTGGAGGACTGTCCAGAGCTGGGCTCCCCAGTACAGGAGAAACATGGACACACTGGAAAGAGTCCAACGAAGGCCCACAAAGATGATGAAGGGTCTGGAGCATCTCTCCTATGAGGAAAGGCTGAGAGAGCTGGGACGGTTCAGCCTGGAGAAGAGAAGGCTCAGTGGGATGTTATCCATGTGGATAAATACCTGAAGGGAGGATGCAAAGAGGTCAGAGCCAGGCTCTTCTCAGTGGTGCCCACTGACAGGAAAGACTGAGGTTCTCAGATGTGCTGGAGAAGCGATTGACCGTCTTTTCCCAGTGCTCCAGCACAGGAGTGTCATCTGTCCTGCTGGGCACTGAGACCAGGATCTGTGCTCCTCAGGGACAGCACAGATCAGGGCAAACAAAGCACTGCAGCTCTGCAAGTGTTAAATAACAACAGTAACAGCCCCGGCCAGGGGAGAGACCTCAGCACTGCTTGCTTTTTGCAGAAATAGATGATCGAGGGCTTCTCTACAGTCGTGCTGTCCTGACAGGAGCGTAAGCTGAGGAAGAGTGGTGGTCTTCCTCCAGGGCAGGGCAGGCAACCTGGCAGCTGCTGGGATGGCTGGGCACTGCAGGGGCAGCCGAGGCGTTCTGCCACCCGACGCCTGGTCCCGAGCGGGAGCCAGTGACCGGAGACCAACACCCTTCCCGGGGGATGCAGGCGTGCACAGACATCCTCCACGCCATCCCAGGTGTCAGTGTGACAAACCCTTCGAGGTTCAGACTGCTGAAACAATCACACCCGTCTCAGTGGAGCGGAGCCTGTTCTGTAAGATCTGCACTGTTAAATATCCCCGTCCGTGACTTCCCGAGGCTAGCACAACAAATTAACAATGTATGGAGCTGTTTACTTGTTGAGGCCAATACATCTTGTTCCTAAGGGAGGGAGTGAAATGTGGAGGAACTAAGTGCAAGAGAGTGCCTTTGGAGAAGCATGTATAAAACATTAATTGCATCTGTCTACAAACAATAACAAATAATTTCTCAAATCTACTTCGAGCGTTTCTGTTTTTACTGCTATCGCATGTTATTTTCTAATTTTCTTCATAACACCAACAGAAAAGGGGGAAAGCACTTTTTCAGCAGTCTGTCTACAAGCTAAAGAAAATACTTTATTTAAAGCTTTTGCAGCTCTATCTTATCTTTTCCTTTCTGAAGGATTTGATCATGAATTTTACATTCCAGCACAACATGAAATATTTAACTCATGCTCTTCAATTCCAGTTCAACTTCCCAAAGAGAAATGAGTTTGAGCACAGAAAAGACTGGGTATATAGATATGAATCCACTAGTGCTTATAACAGCTTTCCCCTGCTTAGTCCCCAGATCAATAGGACTGAAGCCTCAGAAGGCTTCAGGTGGTCAGCGCTGCTCTGCGTGCCATTCACTTAATTACAGGAGAAACTTGGCTTCAGCAGATGGATTGTGCAAATATTAATTCAGGCTTGATGCTCTGAAAATATGCCTGCAGATTTCTAAAGGCTGGGAGGAAAATATGTAAGAAAAATGAAGTGCAATAATTATTGCTCATGCAATGAACCTATTCCCTTGTTTCAGAATTTCTTCAAGCCAGCAGGAAGGTCACAGCACTGTCACGGCATGGCAAACGTTAAGGGAGGATACGATCTCCATGTCCCGGACCGCTGGCTTACACCATGCTGCAGTTGTGCTGGCTTCTCCTTAGAGCTGTGCTGGAAGAGATCCGTTACAAAGCAGACGTGACTCAGGTCAAGGGTTGTAAGCAAGTGCATTCAATTTAATTTTAATGAGTGTGCATATAATTGGATAAAAAATAGGCATTAGAAAGGAATTATGACTTAGTTTCCCATTGTATGAAGGCAGATACTATATGGTTACACACCATGTCACTTGCTCTGGTTGTCCAAAGTGTGTCATGGTTATTGATTAGTTGGCATTATCTTTAAGAAAAATAATGGAGGAAGCCATAAAGGTAACTGCGTCCATTTTCCAGCTAAAGGAGTTACATAAATATTTGTTACACACAGAATGGAATATACAATAATTTTTTAATTCAGTGTGCCTGTGGAAAATATATTTTCAGATCTAGAACAAAATAACAGCTTATCTTAACGATAGCCCGGCCTTTGCAATTATGTAAACAAACTTGTTTAGGAGTTGAAGAACAAATTCCCTAAGACTCCAGGTAGAGGAGTGAACGCCATCAGTTGCTCCACTTTCTCACCGTCGCAGCATGTGACACGCTCTGCAGAGCACGGCAGACAAGTCACTTCAGGAAGTACCGCCTCGTAGGGCCACCTTCTGCTGCGCATGAAGTGACACAGAACTACTGGATTTTGCGGTCCTGTCCGACCGGATCATGCATCGTCTTCTTGCATGATGTCACTTCACGGACATGCCATCACCTTCAGAAGCACACTGAATTAACTATCTTCTGGCAGGCTTGGAGCATGACGCCTGAAACCAGGCAGCCTATGCTAGAAAAGATTAAAACTTTATTTTTAATCTATGGGTGTCAGCTAGTCTGCTCTGGCAAACCTAGAACATTTCTTCCTGGCGACTGGAAATGATACATCCCCTGATTTGTGCTTTCAGGAAAAACAAAACTCGACAGCCTTACAGTGCCGAGAAATAAAAAACATTCATCCAGAGACTCTGAAACAAACAACTAGACTTGCCCTCTCCCACCTGAGGGTTCACCCCGAGGTGTGATTACACCGTGTAAATGTTGGCTGTGCTCGTGGCCCTGAGCCTACGGAGATCCTGAAGCCCAATCAGCAGGGAGCCACAAGCTCTGGAGAAGTGTCAGAGAGTCCTCAAACTTTGCTTGAAACTGAATTTCTGAGAGGAATTGCTGTTTTTCTCCACCCGACCTGAATGAGCTTCCAGCCTTCCAGGTGCTATGGCCTCGCTGCCACCGGCCGTACTGCTTGAGGGCTCCCCGGCCCCCGTTCCCCTCCTCACGGGGCAGCCTGGAGCTCACAATGCAGACCCGAGAAGGGCAGCCTAGTGATGTGCTCAAAGGCATGAGATTTAAGGCAAAGGATGGCCACGGCCAGAAAGCAAAAGGTGACTTTCTCTCCAATGCTTCCTTCGCTGCTACTTTGAATTTGATTTGGTCACTTCTTAACTTCCCTTTGTAGTTTTGGTAGTGGCATTTCCTAAGGTAAAACAAAATCATACTGAGAGAATGAAAGCAATTCTAACGCCGTTCTGAACAATCTTGCACTATTGAAACTCCGTTCACTCAAACCCTAAAGCTTCACAGGGTGGAGCAAGGAGAATAATTTTACCATGTGAAGAGGTTACCTTTTTATCTCCTTTGGGTAATTTCACATGCAGCTTTCTTCTGTAACTGTGGATATAACGCATATGCAAGAACACAGCTAATACTCATGTTGATCTGCCAGTTTTCCTGCCCAGAGAGTTCTTATCGGGAGCGGGAAGGACACTGTCTTTCCTTCGGGCAGTGAAAGCATCACACACTTACAGTCATCTCAAGCACAAAAGATCTACTCATAAAAATAAGTCACAATAGAAAATACAGACAAAATACATTTTGTGTACACTCACCCTCTGTGAAGGGTAGGAAAGGATAGTGGTGTCTAAAATGCTACTGAACAACAATCAGATGTCTCAGTCATGAGTGATAACACCTACAGAGCAGACAGATGACCCTTTGCTGGATGAAACTTTAGGGAAGAGTTCACGAGATTTATATTGTCACTGGTATTTCATAGCTCTCCTTCCGTGGGTCAGCTGTAGAGATGTTGCGAGGAAACAGGTCCCTGGCAGAAGGGCTGCCTGATGAGCCGGACCCCCATGCTCTTCAGCCAGGGAACTTCCAAAGCGTCAAGACAGACAGATACTTAAAGACTGGCCGAAGCATGTATTCAGTAACGGTGCCAAGCAAAAGACAGTCTTCTCTCAAACCCATGCACCCTGTGAAGGTACTGTAGGTGAGGCCTATAGCAAAGCAAGCTTGAGACAGCTATCCCTGTGAACAACAGATCACCTTCTGGGATACACTTTCTACTAGTGGACCTGGAGCTTGTCTAGAAGCCCATTTTAAAGTTTTACCTATAGTTTTTACTTTCAGTTTTACCTAAAGTTTATAGTTTCACAGATCAATAGTGCTAAGGCCAGAAAGACTTGTATTATATCCACTCCCCTGCAACAGCCCTAAGGGAAGATCACCCAAGGCCATATACCAAACATGTCAAATTATTGGGATGTATGTTTCGGAGGCCATCTGTCCTGATGTTAAGTATCCAGCTAATGTGGAATCTACTTAATTTCCTAACTACACTGTTTCAACAGTTATTCACCTTACTTGTAAATGTAAAAAGGAAAAAAAAAAGCAACACCTGAAAATTCTGGTCCAGGTCTGTTTAGTTTCAGCTTCTATCTGTATAACTTAAAACTTACTTTTCTTACACTTTCTTACTTTGGCGAGACTAAGCAGCAGTCTAGAATATCTAACTTCTCTGGGATGATGGAATAAGTAGGGTCTTCTCCATCCCTCAGTGCAAGTGAGGTTTTCCTGGGTTCATGCCACTCTTGCAGCTTTCTCCTAGATCCGGCCTGGTTTGTCACCCCCTGTGTGAACACAGGCACCTCTTCACAGCACGGCGCCTCTGCATTGCCCCAGAAGCGCTTTTAATTCCTTCTTTCTGTACCTGGTTACTACCCTCCTGCCTGAACATCACCACTAATGTTTTCCCTTTTGCCTGCCAGACGTGGAAAATCTCACAACTCCAGTTTCTGCATAGCTCTAGCCACAGCAAGTTTGTTCACAGACACAAGTACAAACCCTGACTCTCCTTCCGTCAGCATTTCCCGTACTTTTACAGGAGTCCATCTCTGTCTGAATCACAGCCCTGGTCCTCCACCATTGTTTTCACTCTGCTTGTTATACGGACCCTGCCTAAACCCAGTAACATTAATTCCCACCCCGCACAGATCCCACCCCAACCTGTTCACTTGAACTTTTCGGGGAAGCGGGGAAGCTGTCCTTTTAAAGGTGCCCTGCAGAACAAGTCTCATCTGCTGCAACTCTGCTGGGGTTCAAGGAGAGCGAGGGATGCTCTCAGAGGAAGGGCGTGCTGAGTGCCCCTGCCCTGTCTCTGCACGGGCAGGTTTAGCCACTTGATGGTTTGTTTTGGGAGGTTTTGTTTGAATATACAAAGTAAAAAACCCCAAACTGTAGATAAACCTTCATGGCTGCCTTCTGCACTGTGGGTGCGCTGGCTTGGCTCGGCTCGGCTCAGCTCGGGCAAGAGATGCTGGTGGATGGACAGAGAGGGGTGTGAGACGTGGCGGTGGCCAAAGGGGCGATGGCTTCACAGGGGTGACAGGTGGCCGGGAGGTGGCTGAGCCACACCGATAGCGGGGGGTGCTGGGACCC
Organism: Gymnogyps californianus; assembly: GCF_018139145.2. Lineage (NCBI taxonomy): Eukaryota > Metazoa > Chordata > Aves > Accipitriformes > Cathartidae > Gymnogyps > Gymnogyps californianus. The sequence goes on along the minus strand of NC_059475.1, from coordinate 71,968,553 downwards.
CCGGGGTGGAAGGTTCCCCTTCCAGTGCTCAGAGGGGCTGGCTCTGCCTCACAAGGCTACCTTGTAGCTCAAAAAAACATCCCCTCAAAACCAAAACCAAACCACAGAATCATTTCATATAACTGCATAAAAATGCATATGAAAATCTTAATCTGATCCCTAAATTCCCTGAATCAAAATAATTTACACGGCTTCTAAAAATGCTAAACTCTGTAAACCAAAAAGCTCCTCTGGTAACTCTGCTCTGCACGCATGCCTGTGGAAGAGGATGGCTTATTTCCAGATCCCTGTTACCTGTGGATTAGTAGGTCCTTGCAAAGCATGTTAATGTGGGGCTTTCTGGAGAACCTAATTTATTCTGTATCTAAAGAACAAGGATGAATACACTAATAGACTTCTTAGGCAAGGCTATAAATGAAAAGACTAAACTTATAGAGGGAAAGCTAAGGAAAGGCAACCAATCATGATCAAAGGGCTTATTATATAATTTACACTCATTCAGTACAAATGAATTCAGCCTTTTAGAGTCCTTAATAATTAACACATACTGGTTATGACATTAATGCATTAATTTTCTATCTTCCATAATACATAGAAGCTACAAAAAAAAGCAGAAAATAAAATCAGATGTAGAAGATGGGAAGGTCTTTCCTAACATTGCTGCTTTTTCTGTAAATCTAAAATTGAGGTTTGAAGTGATACAGGGATAATTTTTAGGGTTTTTTTTCTTTTCTTTTTTCTTTTTTTTTGCCATGGCACAGAAATATCAACAGATCAAAGACCAATGTGAAGAAAAGTAAAGCTGAATAAAGGCACATTAAGTATTTAATTCAACCTAGATTTTAAATTCCAATGATCAATGTAATATTTTGGAAGGAACTATTTCTGTTCTGAAGCTCAGTTCTTCGATTAATCAAATGTTATGAATTTTCTTTACTAGTCACTTTGAAAGAAATGCAAATATTTTGAAAATAACATATAATGACATAGGTCCATGGGAAAAGCCTTGTTATTTACTAACAAATGTTAATTTAAGTCCTCTGCAGTATCTGAGTGGAGGGTATTGTATCAGGGCCATCAATCACACTTGATCCGAATAAGAAATGTTCTTCCCTCTATACTCATGGTAGGCGAGACTGAGCTTATTTTGATTTAAGTTTATCCCAGATGTGCTGTCCTGATCTTGGCCTCATCCCTGCACCCTGCCCTGCCGGGGCACCATGCCTGCCCCAAGCATTGTGGGTCGCTGGCACCCACGGGCGCTCTGGGTCCTGGGGAGGAGGGTGAACAACAGCACGAGAGCAGTGCCACGGAGAAAATAAGCATGTTTCTGGCATCAGCAGGAGCAGAAAGATGTCGGAGAAGCCAGATGAGCAATGCAAGAGGACTGCAAGTCCATGCCTGGAGCTCTACCGTTTGTCCTCACCTCTCCTGCCCATGGAGGACAGGACAAGGCCTGGCCACGATGATGATGTTGCAGCATTTGTCTGTTGGTCTGCACCCCTGCGCGACAGCCCGTACCAGGCCATCCTCAACAGAGTCCCGCGGAGCAGCTGCAGGGAGGGACGGCCACTGCCAGGGGGTGACAGCCGTGAGAGGCTCCTCCAGATGATGCCTCTCCGGTGTCTCATTAGTTCTTCCCTGCAGGTCGTGGCATTTCCCTGACTTAGTGCTTCATAAATCATGAGAAGCACCAACAGTAACTGCATCTTAACAGATCAGGTGAGTCTCATTTCATTAGCTCTTTGCAGAGGGCATACAGGACATTTCAGAACGTGAATGACTTGTTATTTCGAGAATGTTTTCTGCACACCTCTTAACTGTTGTAGGGGTGATGCCATTTCAGTGAAATAACTCTCCAAGAAGTGTCACTGCAATGCTCCCACTTGTGACGTGGTACTGAGAATAACCAAATTTGCTCCCAAACCCTTGAGATTAGTAACCATCCTCTGGTTTTATTTCTTTCTTTCCAGCACAGCCCGTCCCATCTCCCTTTAGCTGGCTCCCTGCCTCCTTCATGTTTTCTGTATCAGGTTCAACCTTCTTCTTTGCTTGTCATTTCCCCCATGTAGCTGGTGACTGAGGACCAGAGAGAATTGCTGAGCCTGCAGCAATTCCTTTCACAACGATTTTATTAGGGTAACTGTTGCAGTCTTGGACCACTGTCCTGGATGCTGCTGCAGCGGAGGTCTGCTTTTACACTGACTGCAAGAGCTGGATGAAACATGGATTTCAGATATGCCAGAGCCTGTGCTCAAACAGAAGGAAAGACTGTGCCAGTGGATGTCAGTTTGTGCTCCCTCTTTGGTAAGTCTGTCCAAACCACCTGCAACTCACAGTGCTTGAGAATGCCAGCAAGCCAGGGCCAGGGGTCCTCTGGCTCATCACACTGACCGCCTGGGAAAAGGCACTTGTTCTTACTTTTGTGAAAGCTGAAGTGAAGAGAAGCCTTGGCAATATTAAAAACCAAACCAAAACCAAAACAAAACAACCCTCAACAACAGCAATTACAAAAATCCCAGACCCCACAAGTCATGTAAATAGTTACACCATCTACAGTTCATTAAGAGGTTTAGTACGAGCTGCCCATTTCGTGGATATATTTTGTTGAGCATTGTTGATTTGGCTGAGGTCCTTGGATGCTTTTTCTCTTCCTTTCTGTGTTTTTTGCAGCGACCACAGGCCATTTAGTGTTTCTTGTTACATATCTGACTTCCCTTATTAACGAGGAGGCTTGGTCACTGTTGCTCTCTAGAGTGCCTTGAGCAAATGGCTGTCTCAATAGCACTGTTGGTAGCTAAAGAAAAATGAAACGTGCCTTCCTCTAGCAGGACAGGCTGAGCTGCTTCAGCTTGCAAATCAGCACTATCTTCAGAGGTTTTCTGTTCAGCGACACAGGTGGCTTGAAGTAAGAGAAAGTCATGGTCTTTACGTAAAAAAAAGTAGTTTTGCTTGAATAAGATTTCAGAACAGAAGCATTAGCTCTGTTTTGTTTTTCCAAAGTTAAAAGATATTACTTGGTAAAGCTCCGTGTTAGAGGGAATATGAGGTGTGTTTGTCAGGGGTTTGATTGTTGAAAGTCACCAGCTTCCCTACGTTTTCAAATCTGAACAATTCACCATGTGCCATTCGTCTCTCAGCACCCAGCTCTTGTCACTGTACCCCATCTGATCTCTTACCCGCAAAAGATTTGTGAAAGGCGCTTGGATGTACGCAGCACAGGCTGTGTGCTGACTGCTGTGTATGACAGCACAGGGCCATAGGGACATGGAGGCAGGGAGAGAAAGTGATGCAAATCCAAGGGGATGCGGTGACCCACATCAGACCATGATCCTGGGAAGAGCTCGTTTCACTTATGAGCTTGGGTCTGCTCCAAGTCCTCACCCTGCCTATGAATGTGCAGGTTTCTAAACTACTTCAGCTGTACTTTTTTCTATTTGTCTTCTCCAGTTTAACATAAGTGTATATAAACATATGCATCATTAACCTTAGGTGCATTTCAGTCGTCAGAAACCTTGTTTCTAGCCGAGTTGTCGTCACTGGCAGTCTGCTTGATGTAGCAACAGCCACGGGACAAACTGGTGTCCTCACTGAAAAGCTGACATTTCAAAGAGATGCTTAAACGCAGCACTGAGCTTTACACGCTTAAAGCATGAGAGCCAGTAAGGAGCCCAAAATGCTTTTATTTGAAAAACGGGCCCTTCTAAAAGATCACCTCTCCTCTGTGCTGCTTTACTGCTCCCTGCTCCCAAAAACAAACCTGAGGAAGGAAGCAAGGACTCGAGATGTTCCACCTGTGTTATACCAGCTACCCTAAGGGGGGTGTGGGAAGAGGACCCTCCTCTCTGAAGCTTACAGCTGCTTGGTGAGCAGCCTTGACGACATCCTGTGAACAAGCCTGGCTGCCTGTAACTTGCTCCTCGAACAACTTGGTACCAGTAACGCTGGCTCAGATCAGGGGTCACCCTTAGCACAAGCAAAGAACGAGGACTCATCCTTTGGGAGATATATAGAGGCACCATAACTTCTGCCTCCTCCCATTTGGCAATCGACATTGCAAACCAGAGTGAGTGGCAGAAAGAGAGGACAAACTTCTTTAATCACTTTTTATGTTTCTGTAAGCCAAACCTCTGCCTACTTTTGAGTTATGTTCTGAACAATCTTATATAGCACATGTCTCTAGTGTGCCTCATGTTGACTGTGCTCTGTCCCTGCTGTCACTCTGACAAGTCACCTTGCGTCTTCCTCTTGGTGTTTCCCTTCTTCCCGTTGGCCGGGTGCAGTGTGTGGGGTGATGGAAGGTGGTTCCTGGGGCCAGGCAGGCTCTGCCCGAGCACAGCGCTAAACAGGAGATGCTTTCTCTGCTGCATCAGCCTCTGGTCCTGAGAGAAGCTCCTTTCCTTGGCCATGTCTACAATAAGTGGCTGTGGTGAATCTCCTTACTGTAGTCACATACACACAAAAAATACTGATCCTTCTGGAAATGGAGTAACTGTCCATGAGCCTTTCTCTAAATACAGCCCCCCATGCCTCTGAGGAAGCCATCTTGTCTTTCCCTTGATAGCTATTCAAATAATGAATATTGGCTTATTAAAGCACACTGCTATGTGTCGGGAGGACAGACACCACTAAGCATTTAAAACACGGTTTGGCTGTTGCCAGCAGCTTTCGAGTCCTGCACCTTCCAAGTAAAAGTTAACTGCAATGATTTCAGGCCAAGAAGTTGAACGTGCTTTATCCTGCTACTAGACCACTGTCCATCCCGACTGTGTGGTGCCAGAATCCAAAAAGGGGGCTTTTGCTGTGGGTTGTTTTGGTACGATACTGTGGGAGCTGAGAGGATTTGGCTCGGTCCTTCCCTCTCTCCCCAGAGCAAGTTCAGCTTTTGCAGCGCTCTCAGGGACTAGAGTAGAAGAGCCCTCGAGATCCCTAATTAAAGTATAGCTGTGCTAACTTAGGAAACTGAAACACTGGGTTTAAGTTTTGCCAACTTCGGGGAAGTCTTTAAACTGATAGTCTGACGGGTTGGAGGATAATGCTGAATGTTACTGATCAGTGCTCAGCAGAAAGCAGACTGAAGCAATTAAAGACCTGATTTGTAATTGTTGTCAAGAAACAAATGGTTTTTTTGTTCCTTCAAGGATCACTGTAAACAGTAGAGCACAAGAATGTAGTACACTGGAAAGTTTAAGAAGATAGGAAATTAGGAAAGTAATTAAACTTTTAAAATGCAAAAATCTAGATATCCTACAATCAATTAATATTTTTTATATGGGGAGCTTTTACTGAGAGATTCCTAGCAGCCCCTTCTGCCCAGTCAACTTTCAGCAAGACCAAATTTCTTGTGAACTGAGAGCTGTAGTAAAGCAGCAGCAGTGACTCTTAGGGGACTGCTCTGTGCTGCACCAGCTTGCTCTGCACTTAGAGCTACTGCTGAATTTTCTCAGGTAAAATAATTGTTGTGGCTTGTGTGAGAGAATCTTTGTAAAGAAGCTGAATTTGTTTACTTTCCAGTCATTTGTTTTCTTGCTCACAAAAAATGCACTTTGAATTGCATGCTGCAAATGGGTTTCTACTGAAATGGTCCTATCCTTGGGTAATCTTTATCAGATTTTTTTATTAGCTTTCTGGAATCCTTTTAACTTTGTGGATTTGCATCCCATGTATAAATCATACACTCCCACAAATATGTGCTTAAGAGCATTTCTTCTGCAATTGTTTTCAGAGGTAATTGAAAATGGCTTTCACAGAATCAATAGTAACCATTTGAAATGCTAGCTGCTGACAGCATTTTGTGTGCAGCGTGCCCTGAAGTTTCATTAAATAAACTCACTAATTAACAAGTGTTTGTATTTCATTCATGGGGACAAAAAAGGTGAGAAAGGGAACCCTTAAAATAGTAACTTCTCTTTGAAGAGTCTGCACAGCCAGCACAAAGAAAAAAATCCAACATGAACAATAGTAGAAGATAACTCTTTCTAAAATTCAGTTCCCAAGCAGTCAGCTTACTTGCTTTGTTTATAATACAAATTTATTAGATATCATTTGCTCTCTGAGAAAGCAATAATATCATCAGTTTTCTGATGAATTTACAACTAGGTCAAACATAGAAAACATAATATCTTCTACTGAAAATAATGTAGAATGAAGTGTTGATGCGTTTTTGTCTGGAGCTCATTTAAGAGATTTAGAGCACTTCGGTTTGAACGAATTACTCTGAGATGATCTGGCAGACGGCTGGTGCCTCGTCTGAGGGTCTCGGTGCTGTTGCTCCCGTCTCGGGACAGGAGGGTGGACGTAGGCTAGATGACCTCTGGAAGCCTCCTCCAGATTTCTGCTCTCTGCACCCAGTGCCACGAGGCTCTTGCAGCTGCTGGTGCCGGGCATTTGGGCTGTGCTCCCTGCCCAGTCCTGACGCGCTTGCTCCTCCAGCGCCCGTTCGGTCGGCAAGTTGAATGTGAGCAGTGCCCAGAAACCTGAGCATACGGCACACTTGGGACTGCAAAGTTTCACTGAAATACTACAGGAATATTTTTTCCTGAGCAAGTCTTCTTGGTATGTTCTGTTCCCTTCCTTCAGCGTCAGGAAGACTGAAGGAGCAAACTGTCACCGTGGCTGTTATGGCAATTCACATAGGTTCTCAAAAGGACCAGAAAATTAAGGTTAATGAAAAAAGTGAAGGTTAGACTTCCTCAAAGCTTTTTCTGAACCAAATCCAGACTGTATTTTTTTATTTTGTGCAAAAGTGGGCTTTAGCTGACCTCTTTCTTCCTATCTGTGAGTATATTAAGGATGTGTTTACGTGTGTGTCTGCTTTCATGTGCATTTGTTTGGCTGGCTGTCAATACACTGCTGTTCAGATGGCTTGGAAGGCATAATTATTTTGTAAAGATATACAATAGGCTAATATTAGGCAAAATGGGGCTTATTATTGCCTGATGGAAATGTAGACTTCGTGAAAGCTACAGCAGGGATTAGTTCAGTCCATTACGTTCGTTAGGCAAATTTTTTCATTTCCCACGTACAAATTTTTCCGAGATATATGAAAATAATGGATTTGGAGAAAAGATTGGTAACTGAAGACGAACTTGTTCTTGATGTACTAGCGGTGCACCCAAGCTCCCACGCTGTGACTGACGGCACTCTCCACGGCACGGGGCCAACGCTGGCTCTGCGGTTTGCCCCTCCTTGCCCCGGTGCTCGCCCTCCCCAGAGCCGCGTGCCCTGTGGCCGGTGTGGCGACAGCGGGCAGCCGAGCCCTGCCGGCACAGCCTCTGCCCGCACCTCCTGCCGCTTTGCGGCTCGGCGCCGTGCGGGACGGGCCGCCTGCCGCGTGGGCACCGCTGGGCGCAGGGTGGGCAGGAGCGGCAGCCGGTGGTCCTGCCCGATCCCACCGCGCCGAGCACTCGGCTCTGGGATGCCAGGAAGTTGCACCTGCCGCTCCAGAGGACGACGCTCGGTGCGCTGCTCCGCGGCGTCCGACAGTTCTTGGTGTTTGGCGACGTCTGACTTTGAACGTTTCTTTTGGAGCCCAAATCCGACAGTCCTGTTTCTTCCAGATGCTTCTTGCCATTCCATTCAGCTTCTACCTCCTCGTGCACTGTTCAAAGTTGAGTTTAAAAATCTTATTTGCATGCATATGGTGTCTAGAATCTAGATTAATATTTTTGGAAAAAAAGGATAAATCCCAGGATTTTTTTTTTTGTAGTTAAAGTAATTTTATTCAAAATTACTTGGCAGTTTTATTGGTGATAATAGGATTATGAAATCCATTTGAATTTGGGGGGAGCGGGGAACATAAGGAATCAGTTTAAACTTCTCTGTTGAATGGAAACCTTGTCAAATCTGTGTCACATATTGGATAATCCAATTAGGAATTTTAAATTACATATTTTGCTAGAAATAACATGTATGGAAATGGACTAGATTTCAGGCAGCTTTAGGGTACTAGCAATAAAATAGTTGGGCTTTGTTTTGTCACTGTGATACCTGAAAATGTAGAGGTACCCGTAGTCTGAGTTCATTAACCTGTTGTGTTCACTGGGGCTGGATTTCGTAGGTACAGCGCATCCTCTGTGTGCTGTCTCTTGCTCACAAACAGCTCGGCTACAAAATTTGAGGAGTCTCAAATAGAGATGCTCTGAAGTAAGTGGGTAAGGATGGAGATCTTTTAGGAGTGAATCACAGTCACATGAATTTCAGCAGACTTTTCCTCATTTATACGTTGCGGGGGGGACGCCTGTGGACTACAGCCTACAAACACACAACACTGGAGTGCACGTTCCTGTTTGAAACTGGAGGACACAAGCCAGGGCTTGCTTTAAATTGCATTGGGGAAATGGAGAATGGGACAGAGTGCCCGATGTCAGAAGTGTGGCATTCGCTCTCAGAAAAAAGCTTAATTTAATTCAGTCACGCTTTTGTGGTGATCCATTCAGGGAAAAGGTGAAAATCAAATAATCTGTCTCCCAAACATGCACAGTGTAATGGTAACTAGTGCTGCACCTGTATTTCCAGTAAGAGATAACTGCAATAGCGTTGCCCATTATCAGCTGGCACTGCAAAGACAAACCTGGGTTTGGATGTTTCTTTTATATGTTTTGTTGAGATGTCCCACATGCAAATGGAAGTATGTCAATATGTAAATGTGTTATGGTATCCCTGTTATGTTTATATGGAAATTGTACTTCCTCCTGGTATTTTTGCCTTGAATGTTTCACATTTGAGAACCCAAATACAGCAAGAAAACTCTAACTGATGTATTCCTTGGGCAGTACCGCAGGGGTTTTTTGCATGTAAATGTTTTCATTCCAGCGCATTAATTGTGCACAATACTCAGCTTTTGGAAGTCTATGCAGAATATATACCACCAAAATGGATTTCAGTTTCCTGACATAACAAAAGAGGTGTGAAAATCAAGAAAAAAGTGTTTCCAAACTTCTAAATTGATTTGACTTCTGCAGAGGAAAAAAGCTCTCTTTAAAATTGGAATTGGATGGGTTTTTCCAGGGCTCTGAGAGTTAGCATCTTGTCTTTTAGTTATACTTCTGTAAATTGAAACACAAAATGCTTCTTAATGGCATTGCAGCTAGGATTTTATAACTCATATGGATATGTCTATCAGAGAGGTTCACAACAATTTTTGCCTTTTTAATACTTATTCCATGATTGTCTCCACAGAAGTACAAAGACTTATTGATCATGGACATGTAAACACATTTTTCATTTGCGTAGCATCATTTTAGCAACTGGCAGTATAATTACTCAGTTAAACACTGAGTATGTGGAAAATAAATGACGCATTGGTACTTTCATACCTTAATACCTTTTTTAAAGGAACTGACCTTTAGGTATCCAACATCTACAAAGTAGTACTCAGTTGCTACTTGTTTCATCACTTTCTGTTCCTTCTCCTTCCTACGTAGAATTTAAATACCCTCTTTTAGTGTTATTTCTGGAGACAAAAGGTTTGAATTTTATGGTTATAACCGCTAGACTCTTACTATTGCAGTAAGTGAAGGTTGTTTTGGCGGTGGCTGGCAGTAGGTGTGCAGGCAGCTGCCGGCTGCACGCTGGAGGGCAGTGCCGTGGGGCGTGTGTAGCTGTGCGAGTCATGGTTCGCTTCATATGCTTTTAGGGGAAGAAATGACACAGCAGTGCTAAACATGGTTTATCCTCATATCAGTCAGCTTCATGATGGGGCTGTGGGACAGCAGCCTTCATCACAGCATGTTGCTGAAAGGAGACATCTCTGATCAGGGAGGAGCAGGAGGATGCTCAAGCCCATGGGATAAAGCCCCATTAAACGTTTCTCCTGCCGCTTTCTGTGCTCCCAGCGCCCATGTGGTGTATCTGCTCCGTGGAGGTGGGGAAGGCATCCTCACAGAGCTGGCAGAGTGGCTCCCCTGAATGGGGTGTTGGGGTTGCCTTTGCTGGAGCCTGAGGGGAAAACTCCCGGTGCTCCTCTGCCCTTTGCTGCCTTGCTCTCTGCCCAGCAACCCTTCCCTGCCAGCCTGGGAGCCCCCTTCTCTCCGAGACCTTGATTCCTTTTCAAGCCCTGGCTGAAATGAATGAACGGGTTCGGAAGCTGTTAGGAGCACAGACTGCAGCAGAAAACAAGGGTAAATGTTTTGGATCTCATTTTCAATCCAGCAAGGACCTGAAGTAAAGTTCTGCCACTTGGCTTGTCACAAGGTCCCAGGGAGTTGTGGTTTTCTGCATAGCTAGCTTCCAGCAAGTTGTTCTGCTCCCCCATGACCTTCACCTGTGCTCCCCTGGTTATTGCTTGTGCTGCACGGTGGCATTAAGATGATCTTCCTGCACCTATGACCAAGCTTCCTAGTGTGAGAGCAAGCAGCTCAGGTCACTCAGTTTGAGTAGGTGACTCCTTTCAGTATCCTCACGGTGTAAGAAGTGTGGCATCAGGGACAGGGCAGGCTGAGTTATGGAGGGCAGGCAGTAGCTACAACAGAGTCTGCTTTCCCAGGAGGAATGCCACCGCTGCTCAGAGCGGTCCGGGTCTCGAGAGCTCACGCCATGGGTGCAGGGTCCAGCTGAAAACAGGCGCCGTCCCTGGAGCCTGGCCAGCCACGCAGTTACTGCTGGGCAAGTGTGCTGCTGGCAACCGGCTGCTCTCTCTGTAGGACAAAGTGGCCTTTTGCAACAAAAGGATCCACTGCGAGGGCAGCAAAAACCCCTTTGTTAGGACAGACTTCAGCAGTGAAGCTGTGAGATGACCTGGCTTTGTCTATTGCAATGGTCTTGGGAAAGCGGAGGCTGGTGTGTCCTTCCTGGCTGCCTGGTACACAGGGGCTGTGCTCCCCGCTTCCAACAGTGCAACGCACTGTTCAGAGGCAGGTTTGTGCTCCCTCATCTGTACCTGGCTTTTAGGGACAGCAGTGACCGGGCCACTTGCAAGGCAGACGCTGTTCTCCGTGGGCAGGGCGGCTGGAAGCACTCCGGCTGCACCCAGTCTGAGCAGAACTGGATACCTGAGAGAAGGGGGAAGCGTCAGCAGATGGCACTCGTGATATGCAGCAGATTTTCTGCATTTTTGCAAAGAAAGGGAAAATATATTCACTTTTGTGCATTTTGGCTGGCCTCCGCTGACAGCTTCAGGTTCAGGTGCTGGCACGTACGGCTCAGCGGGAGGTGAGGGCAGCGAGGATGCTGGCAGGTGCGGGATGGGGAGATCCGACGTTCCCGACGCCAGCACTGCTCCTGCCTCTGGCTGGGAGGGTTCGGGGCCGCCAGCCGGGGCTGTGGGGGCTGGAGAGCAGAGCCGGGTGCGTCACACATCCGGGCATGTAGCTAATTGCAACCTGGGCGAGTTTCCAAAGAGCATCCTTGCTCACGCTTCCTGCTTGTGATTTACTCAGCAAGAAAACCCATCCGTGCCAAATGTCACTGGAGAGGTGAGCCTGTTTTAATGCGAGGTCAGCTCAGCTTCTGAACAAGGTACTGGCTGACTCATCGGCCTGCGTCCATCTTCTGTGTTCCCATCCCTGTCTGTAGTTGTATCTCATCCCACATACGATGGACCCATGCTTTAGCAGAGCACAACTTCAGGCCTAATGTCAGCATAACATGAATTTTCCAAATCTTCAAGTGTTCTTCCTCCAGGGCTCACACAGTGCATGGCAGTGGAGGTCTGCTGCTTTAACCCTGTTTTATTGAAATTCAAGCCCAGAAAAATGGTATGACTTGTGCAAAAATCACTTGGCAGGTCAGTGGCAGAGACAGGGACAGAGGGCTGCTCTCCTGATCCCACAGCACTTCAATCACTGAATCAGAGTGCAGTATACGGGATGAAAGGACAGTAAATTCTTTAATGAGTTGACAGTGCTACCACTGACCAAAACAATCCCCTCCCCACCTTGCTGGACACCCACACAGGGATGCAGCGTGCCAGTCCCTTGCAAGCCTTTTGCTGGGACGCTGAGCTTCAAGGCGGCCCTTTGTTCCCAAAAGGATCCCTGCAGCCAGGAGACGTGTTGTGCGGTCCACACTGTGCCCTTTCCAGCCTGAAATGGCAACGAGAGCTGAAGACAAGCCTGAAGAGCACTGTCTGACCTTCAACAAATGTCCTCAGGGAGTGTTTCTTGGCATCTTCAGTCTCCCAAAGAAGGCTGGTGTGGTGGTGGTGTGGCAAGACAAGCCGTGAAGATCAGAGTGAGTGACGTTTTATTACTAGAAAGGTGTGGAGTGTACAGTGGGGGAGAACAGCTCGTCCACTCTAACCTGATGAAGTGCAGTGTCCAGTGTCTCCCTGTCCATGAATACAAAGTGGTAGCTGACTCTGTAATGGCAATTTCATGGCCATGTCCCAGGAATGCAGCTGTTCTGCTTGCGCAAAACGCCCTCCGGTGTCGAGCTATATTTGTGTCCCTGGATTTCTATTTGTCTTCAGAGTTTATTCCCATTTGGGAGTTTGACATTGTCACCCATGCTTTCATTTGTAAATGGAACGGCTAAAGTTCTAAAGAACAAGGATCATGCGGTTATCGCATTTTGCTTGTTTGTAGGCTACGGCTGCGCTGTAGAAAAAGCCACTCTCTTCCACTAGACTCCATCACGGCTGAGCACAAGTTCTGCAGTGCAGAGATGGGTGCCTGACTGAAGATCATCTCAGAGGGCTGGAAGACCACCCTCGGTCAGGAGCCCGGCCAGCAATGCAGATGTCCCGCGGCCAGGGTCCAGCTCCCCATGTCCCCACCTGCACGGCCAGGGAGCTCTGCCCGCCTGGCCTGTGGGCACCCTGACGCCTGGCAGCGAGACCTGCCTAACCCAAACGCTGCCCAGGACCAAGATGGGGCAGATGTAGTCCTGGTCACCTGGGAAATACCACTATTACTAGCAACTGAAACTGAAAGGTGATTCTTTCAAATTGATGTTTGTTTTTTCTTCCAAATACTGACGGGTAATCAAGGTATTTCATCAGAATATTCATTCTCCCCTCTTTTCCTGTTCTTCCCTCCAAAAAAAATCATCCAGAACCCAATTCAAAGAAATCAAGTGAAATCCTTGCCTGGAAGCATTTCTTTCTGGTGCATTTTAATGGTTTATCTGTAAGGATTCAATTTTGTCAGCAAGTTTCAGTGGCATCTTAAAACTCATTTCCTTGGTATGAAATGAGCATTTTCAAATCATAGCTTATAGGTTAAAAATGGTTCTGTGTGTTGATCTTTTGGTATCCTTCTCACAGATGCATGAGGATAATAATAGATTTTGTAGATTCTGGCACTCATGGAGTATAGTAACAGACATAACATAGAGCAGCAGAGGTGCTGTCCCATATCTGGTGCTACTGAAAGGTAAATAATGGAATAATTTACTGTTATTACAATTTGAGACACATGAAATAGCCATGAAACTAGAAGAGAATGAACGTGTTCACCAGCTTCTCAAGCCATGTTGACCTGTGGTAAGCACTGCAAGCACGCCAGAGATGCAGCCCTTGAGAAGCCAGAGGACCGGGCCACTGGCAGCCCGGTACAGCCGGCCACGCTGCCCGCAGGGCTGTTGCAGGAGGTGGTTTGGTGCTGGCTGTGCGGGGCAGGGTGCCCTCCCGCGCCCGCGGCGGTGCTGGGTGCGCTGGCCCAGGCACGGCTCGTGGGTGGGAGGCCGTGTGGCACAGCGGAGCCTGGAGGCTCCTTCTGGCTCCACCTGTACCAGGGGTGGTAACAATGTCAGAAACAGTACGAATTTTTAATGTGCAGACAATCGAGACTATTTTAAGAGTAGAAATAAGAGACTCTCTGTGTTCATAATTTCATTCCCATGAGCACCTCTCTGCTTATAAATACTCCTATTTGCATTGAATTGTTTATTGTTAATAGCTTTGGTGTTTAGAAGGTACAAATAACGTCTCCACTGGGAAAAAGGAAATGTCTTTCCTGACATATAAAATATCTACTTTGTCTACTTTTGAACTAAGGAGAAGTATTTTAAGAACTATTAAATAGTTCTTAACATCTAATGGGAAATTACGGTTCGACTTGCAAGACTACCGTCTTGCTGGTCCCTTTGTCCAGAGCATAAATTTCGGAAGGGTGAGGCCACACACGCCACCAGCTCTCGCTGTGCAGCAGCCCAGCCCGAGGGGCCGGCCGGCCCCCCCAGGCTGCAGGTCTCTGGCAGTGCCCGGGGAGGGTCGGCTGTGCCTGGCCTGCGCCCCAGAGAGCAGGGCTGCCGGCGCTGGGGAGAGAGGGGTGCAGAGCTCTGAGCCCTTGCCGAGCTGCTTCGGAGGCTGCAGCCGCTTGTGCACAACAGCAGCAGCGTGCAAAAGCTGTGTTTGTTTTCTGGGGGGTGTCTTTATAAATTTTGCGGACTCCAGCTGAGAACTATCACTCGGCCTTGTTCAGTGAGGATTTACAGGTACCAGCACCGTGAAACCGGCTATATGGCAATGAGCAAGTTTCAATAAACCAGTTTTCTGCTGTTGTCTGTTGGTTTAAACTGCGGTATTAAATGAAGAAATCACCTAGTAAATTCATTTATTAGTCCCTTCAAAATCTAATAAAGAAATATGTCAGGCATTAATTTACCTGGAAAGATAATCAGAGAGACTCTTCAACTGGAGCAGGCAGTCTGGACAGCATCTTTAAAGTTAATGGTCTATAAAGTGAGAAGCTAAGAGTCTGTGTAGCTTCAGTCTCTGTTAGCATCTCTTCGCTGGTGGTATGCAGCAAGAGGTAGCAAAAGAATATTCATTTCCTCCAAAAATACTCTGTAGCCCTCCCCAGTCCTCAGCTCCCCACAGCAAATGAAAGCTCCTCAGGGGAGGGAGGATTTTTCATGGCCCTAACAAGGCAGGATGGAGCCGAGACCCACCCTTTCTGGGTCAGAGATGGCTTCTGAGCTGCGGGTCATGGCTGGTGGAGCATCGTGCAGCATCAAGAGGGCAACGGGAATCAGTGAGCATGCAGGGGCTGGGGAGTGCTGCAGCGGACCAGCCCGGTGGCCCAGGAGACACGGCTCCTCGCTGCAGTAGTGGGCTGCAATGGCACTGATCCAGCCTCTGCCTCTGGGCAGGGGGTGCCGGCCAGGCTGCACAATTGCCTGTCTGCACAACAGTGCCAAGACCTCGCCAACCTCAAGGATTCACTCATTAAACACTGAGGAACAATCCTTCTGAGGTTTGTAAAAATGTTATGATTTCTGAGTTACACGAAGGCACACATTCGGCTCTCTTACAGCAAGATTAAGCAGCACCACACCTTCGCTTTTAGCCTTTTTACACTGATGCTGTTCTCTGTGTAATCAGATGCGTGGCTCAGAGGCCCTTAGTGTTTGCCTTGCAGAAGCAGAGATTTTCCAGGGGGGCAGTCGTCTCTTCATGAGCAAAAGCTTCTTGAATCATTTTATATATGGGGCATATCAACATTAAACAACGGAAAAGTATCTTGGATTGTAGGATCATGCGATCAAGGGCTAGGAAAGGGCCTCGGGGCTCTCTGCCCCAGCCCCTGCTCAGTGTGAGCTCTGGGCTCAGACCAGGTTGCTCAGGGCTTTACCCCGTGGACTCTGAAAAACCTCTGCAGACAGAGATCCCACAGCCTCTCCAGGTCCCGCTCCACTGCCCGGGGATAAAAGTTTTCTCCCCACGTCCAGCCCAAGCTGCTCCAGCTTTGGCGTGTGCCCCGGCCTCCTGTCCTGCCGCTGGGCTCTGCGTGCGGCGGTGGCCTCATCTCCCTGATAACCCCTCGCAGTGCAAGATGGCGGCTGTCAGCTCCTGCCTCGCCTGGGGCCATCCCTGCCGCAGCCTCCACTGGGCTCGCCCCAGCCAGGCAATGGCCTCCATACTGGTCCCCCAGTTTGGTGCCATCTGCACACTTGGCGAACTTGCGCTGCCTCACGCTCTTCAGGTCATTTACAGATGTTGAACGGTCATTTTTTACGTGTCCTCTCCTCACGAAACGCCTGGCTGTTCCTCAGCAGCAGCAGGGCAGCGGGAGCGAAGAAGCCAGCTGCTCCCAGCACCGGGGGCTCGTCCCCGTTCCCCCTGGCGCAGCTGCAGAGCGGGAGCAGCTCATAGACGTCCCGTGCCAAGACCGCGTTTCACTCAGCGTGGCTTCACCGGGGACCGCCTTAGGGGAAAAGGTCTTTGTCGGTAGCGGCGGTGAGCGTCTGCCCACAGGACTCCCGGCCTCTGCCCTGGGGGAGCTGCTCCCACCAGCCGTGATGTGCGCTGACCAGATCCCCGCCCAGCTCGGGGAGCAGGACCGGACTGTGCCGGAGGGATCTCCCGGAAGCCTGGAAAGCACACGCTGGCCCACGACACCGGGGTCTGCCTCGGACCGGCGGCAGCGGCTGCTGGAACGGCCCGTCTCTCGCAGTCGGGCAGGGCCTCTGCGGCCGGGAGCCGCGCTCCGCAGCGAGCGAGCCACCAGCCCCGTGCTCCCCTTCCCCACCGCCGGCTGAGGGTCGCTCCTCCCGCCGCGCCGCGCTCACGGCCCGCCCGGCCCGGCCCGGCCCGGCCGGCTCGGCCCGCCCCGCCGCCGCCAGCCCGGCCCGGCCCGGCCCGCCCGCTCGCCTCAGCGAGCAGCGGCGGCGCCGCGCCGGCCCGGCAGGTGGCGCTGGAGACCCCGGGGCGGCGGGAGGGGCGGCGCTGACCGGCTCCTCGGCCCCGCGGCCGGCGGGCGGCAGCTCCCGGTCTGGCGCGGCCCGGCCCGGCCCGGCGGGCTCCGGGGGGCTCCGGGGGCTCTGGGGGGCTCCGGGGGGCCCCGGCCCCGGCCGAGCCCTGCGCTCGGCTCCTGGCGGCGGCGGGGTCCCGGGGAGGCTGCGGGGGCTGTGAACCCCGCGCAGGTCGGCGGGAGCGGCTGGCAGGAACCGGCTTCCCTGTGGGGGCTCCTGCCGCGGGCGGGCGGGCGGGGGACACTCGCTGGCGACATGAAAGCGGCTGTGGGATTTCGGTGACAGCCTGTTTAAAGAAAATAGCGGGTACTCTACTAATCAGCAGTATAATGTACTTGGTTCCCACACAGCGCAGTTGATGGCTTCAGCTGTGACATGCCGCCTTTCCGTGGTTTACGTGGCTGTCACGGTACAAATACACCATTACATTTCCACAAAATTGCTTGCACAAAGCCAGGCGATGTAATGTATACATCAAAAAAATTGAGGATGTTTGACTGCTCTCTTAGCGCCTGTGGACTACCTCCTGATCAGTCTGGAGAAAGGAGCTAAAACGGGACCGGAGTCTGTAAAACGGTTGCATTCTCTCCTGGAGGAAAAAGGCTGTATACTGCTGTGGGTGTTTACCATATGCTAAGAAGTAAAATATCTCATGACGTTAAATGAGCCTTGCTTTTACATTTAGAGCAGATATCCTAGTTCCAGTTTGTTCTTCCTCCAGAACCGAGGGATGAAAACACGACGTTTTTAAATGCGGAATATCCTACAGAAATAGGACCAAAATAACGTGGTGTAAAATGAAATAAAATACTATACAAATCAGGAACAGCAAGTGCATCATCCACAGGCCCGACGCAGCCCACCGAACAGCTCGGTCTGGTCCGCAGACTTGCAGCGAATGGCACTGGCCTGCATGCAGCCCGCTCCTGGATGCGTCGGTGTGGGGGGCTTCGGGGAACCGGCATGGTTATCTTTGTGAGATGTTCCCCAGCACTGCTGGATCTGCAGGGAGATCTGTGGAGGAGTATATGCCCTTTGGACATAGTCTGGCCATGGGATTATAGAGAAGTTTTTATTTTGTTCTTCTGCCTACTCTGTGTGCTCATACCCTTGAGACTGAGAAAAGCATGCATCTGATGAGTGGTGTGGCATTCTGCCCAGCTTTTTGTTGTAAGTATTGTCTGACTGTGACGGAGTCTTTCACCAAGAGTGTTGCTGAAAATGAATTACCATCCTATTTTTCTGCATGTTAAAATCAACACTTAAACATTCTTTCTCCCTTCTCTGGAGATAGTTTCCTCTCCATACAGAAAAAAAATCACCGGTGGGAAATTGGTTTATAGTGATTTTATTTTATAAGTTTATTTTTCCATGTCTATAGCACAACAGATAAGATTTAATGGGCTGCTTAGCTTTTCATTAGCAAGGTCCGTTGGTACCGCTTGTGCCAAGTTCAGCTCAGCACCGGTCAGTGACTGAGCAGGGAGAAGCCCGCGACCCCATGGCGCAGAGATGGAAGGGCAGGCGCTTTGCAGCCGGTTACTGCTGGTAAGGCAGCGTATGGTTAGCTTTTCCCTTTGGAGTTATGCTTCCTTGTGGACTGTATTTCACCTTTACTTAAAGGTACATTTTCCCTTAAAGTAATGCTAGCTCTGCAGAAATCAGTGGAGTTAAAACCAGTGAAAACCAGCTGTTTTCTGGCTTTTTTCTTAACTCTCAGTTTTACCTGGTCCAGCAAAAGCTGAGCTATGGTATTGAGAGGGTTATGCCACTTCCTACGCTGCCCACTGCACTTTTCTGATTAGTGCTAAAACTACTGACTCCATTTCCCACTAGATGACACTTTTGTTCCCTCTTACGGGTACTTTCACCTTAGCTGAAGTTCATCAGCTTGCATGAAAAATTATGAACAGACTTCTGAACACAGGAGTCTGAAGAGATTTGAGCAGCCGTCTCTCAGAAACTGCAATAATCAAAGATGTACAAGTCCTTTCCACTCAGTAAAATCCAACGGACATTGCCTAAAATCCTATAAAACCTGTGAGGTGGAAAATGCAACTTCTGCAGCCTCTTTTCCCTCTATCATAAACACATCAGAATGGACATACCAGGTCTGTCTTTGCCAGTTCGGGTTCTTCTCGTGCGGACTCCAGCTGCCCTGACTCAGTCTCTTCTGTTCAAATTCCTGCATTGCACTAATCCTGTATGCTCTTTAAAACTTACTGCTTCCAAAAAGCCTGAAAACTTAACAAACTGCTGTGAGAAAGGCAAAATGGACAGTTTTTGACAGACAAATAGTCATTTTTCCAAACCATTGGTTCCCTTTATCCCTCTCATGATTTTGTGCACCTTTCCTTTCTGTCTTCTCCTAATTTTGGTCTATTTGAACTGCAAATCTTTGTGAGTGTTGGCCTCTCACTTTGTCATATCTGTCCGCAGCCCCTCACATGGAGTGCCTTGGGAGTAACACCGGTTTTCAGGACAGACAGAATGAGAGTTCTTGCTTAGAAAGGAAATGCCCATTTCACAACCTGAAACATCATCTCTAGCATGAAGATGTCACAGACTTGGCGACTGAAGTGGTAGTGCTGTTCTCTTTCATCACCTAACTGCAAAATCCTGTGGTTTAGGCCTAAGGACAGACGTGCCTCCTGGAAGATACGATTCCTCAGCTGGGCAGAGATAAACGATGCTGAGCCGATCACTGGGTCGGTTTGTGGAAAACAGGGGAAGCACCTGTAGAAGTGGCAGTACTGTCTGCTTCTGCGCAGTGTCCAGAGGAGCAGTCCTGGTGGAGGTGGGATCCCTTGCCCAAGGAGAGACTTTCTCTGCAGTACTGCCTGCACCCTGGCGAGACAGCTGGATTCAGACCGCAGCGGTTCAGACGTGTGCAGGCTAAAGGGATGTGGCAGTCGGTCCCAGCCCACGCGGACAGGCTGCCTGTGGCTCTGCCTGGCCCCTTGCGCTGCCGCAGGAGTGATGAGCTGCCGGGGGGAGCAGCACCCGGGAGCACCTCCCGCCCCGGCAGCCCCGCGGCTGCCGCAGGGTGCGAGGGCCCAGCTAGAGAGGAGGCCACGTCCTGCAACACAGGTGGAGGTACTGACCCCTCCCTCCTCAAAGACCCCTGCAGTAGATGGGGTAATGGTGCTCTTCGTTGTGTTCCTCTCTGACAGCTCATGCCCCAGCACTCAGAAGCGTGTTTGAGAGCGGCAGCAGTGCCCCCATCAATGGACAAGCAGTCAGCGCTGCACTGGCTGCGCTGCTCTTGGTAGGGTTAGCAAGCCTCCACTGGTGTGTTCGGATATGCAAATTTCTCTCAGTGAAAAATTAATCTTCTGCCCTTTCATGCTGAATTTTAACTCCATTTCTGATCACTGCAATAAAAAAGGCTAAGTTCTGCATGTTGTCTTAAAATAAGAAAGCAAAAAGTTTCTTGTTTAAACCAAAAAAAAGAAAAAAATCACTTGTGGAAAAAAAACATTTGTTCATCCTCTATAATGTAACTTCTTCCACTAGGATTAAAAGGTTTTTAAATATCTTCTTCAATGTCCACTGTTCAATTGTTTTTCTCAGGGTCACAAACCGTTTTGCATATGGAAAGAGGAAAGTACAGCTTGTTCTCTAAACCGACACTCTTCTCCTGCCTTTCTGGGAAATCTCAGGCAAGCTGTGTATTTTGGAAACAACAGCAGATTTCCAGGAATATTCCAGTGAGTACAGACTTTCTCACCAAAGCAGAGTCTGAAGGCTGAGCACTCGGATCAGAGGGAGCGCTGTGTTGGACGGAGCCCAGCCATTCGGAGCCCCAGAGCCCCTCGGGGTGCCACAGGCAGGGCCCCGCCGGGGTCCGGGCTGCCTGCGGGGACCTGCTGCCGGAGGACACCCCTGCCTCAGCACACACCCCGCTGAGGGCGGGCGGCAAGTAACCTGCTGCCCCACGGATGCTCCCCTGCTGCAGCCATGCTAGGAGGAGCTCAGGTTTAGGAAATCCACTGCTGAGAAACGACCTTTTTAGAAATTTTTAGCAGAAGCAATGGTCCAGTTGTGCTGTGGTATGAAGAAAGCTGGAAGCTCTGCCCTGGACTGGTTGTAGTTGTTCTGTTGGCTAGGAAGGAAGGCTGGAGAAGCCAAGCCCTTCAGGAGGGGTTTGCAACGGGCTGTGCTGTGTGTGCAGCGGGCGGCAGGCTCTGCTGCCTCTGCCCCGAGCATCTGCTGAGCTGCACCTCCGGGGCCAGGACAGGAGGGCGAGACGGCCCTGCTCCTCTAATTGCAGCTCTGAACAGGAGGGGCTGCTCTGGATTTACTCCTGGAAATGGCAGGGCTGCAGTGCTCCAGCTGCACTCACGGACTTAGGCTGGGGCTGTCTGTGGCCCCATGCTCTTACACACTGGCCCAGTCCATCATCCCTCTCCTTGCTGTATTACCTCTTTCACTTGGTTCTTCTCTTCCCTCATTAACTGACCAGGCTCTCTTGTTTCCAGCCCGGAGGATTACTCTTTTAAGACAAGCATCACACTCATCTGCCCTTGCATGTGTGTCTCTAGGCAAGCTGCACCCTGGGTTTTCCCCAGACAGGTACCCTGGGTCCAGCCCTTCTTCCACCAAGGGTCCTCGTGGGCCCTGGATGGTGCCCTGTGTTCTCAGCTGTGAGGAGGGTCTGCACTTGCAGCTATTCCCTGCTCCCTGCCGCCGCTGCTCCTGGGCTCCCCCCAGCCCACTAAGAGGGCAGCGACGATCCCCCAGACTTGATTTGATCTCACCAGAAGAAAGAAACCCACTCAAGCTCCTGCCATGTAAAGCACAATGTTAAAACATTTCAGAATTGCACAATAGCTCAGTCTAATGACAACCTTTTTCCTTAAAGATAGATGTTGCTATTAATCAGGTGTTTGCTTGCTTTGCTTGAATAAGACAAGCTCATTCCAAGAACAAAAGGGCTGCCACTGGAATAGCCTAGCTTTTCAATTTCAAACCATCTGCAGATTACAGAATAAATGAAATACTCAGCGTACACAAATACTGTACAGAATGATATGATACAGACCATTTCACTTTCTTTCATCCTTTTCCAACTTACTGGCTTTTAAGTAATGGATAGACCTATATCAAAAACTCCAGTCAAATAAGAATAAACAAATACTTAAAGTACACATTACACGTGGCATTCTTAGCCATCTGTAACAGATACAGAATTAATCTCTAAAGAATAGAGAGGGAGATTCTTAACTCCTCCACGAGACCAGAGCATGAAACAGCGGCAGGGTGACACATCTGAACACTCGGCATGTGGAAGGCACCAGCTATCTATAGGGGAGCATCTGTATTTGATGACAAGAGTCAAGACAGACTTTGCTGATAGGACCCTCCATCCCACTAACCTTTCAACCCTTTCCTGTTTGTTCTCCCCCTTTACTATTCAACCACCTTGAAGATTGTCAGGCAGTCTCTTTTATGTCAAATGTTTTGGTACTTCATCTTCTATAGCTCTGCCTGCTCCTTGCTCTCCTCTTGCAGGTCTGTCTCCTAAACAGGTCTGTTGGAGGATGCTTTTCCTCTCCTCATCAACTTTCAGTCCAGCTTTGTTCCCTCCGCCCTCAGCCCTGTGAAACCTCATCTGCAGCAAATTCATCCATGCTGGCTGATGACGCACACATGCACCCTCCGCTCCAGACCTGCCTCTTGCTGAACGGCTCTGTCCTCTCGCCTTCCCACACCCAAACATGGAGGATTCTTCTATCACATCTCTAGCAGACAGTGGTCATTCACGCAGCCCAGGTTCTAGCTGAAGCTTTCCTTATCTCTCACACATTTGCAACATCCCTTTCTCTTGCCTTGACATGTGCAATCCTGGCCCAGTAGAGTCTGGTCAGAAAGCTGTTGCAAAGATCTCTGTGGTACTCCGTGACATCTCTCTCTAAATCGCTGCACTGGAACCCATTTCTCTGTCATATGAAGCATAAGCTGCTTGTCATCACGTAGAGGGCTCCTGGCACCCAGTCCCCTCTCTGTCTGTCACTCCCTTGCTAGTGAGATGCGAGCTCCCGTCTCAAATGGCTCATGATAGCAGTCTTCAGCACCACATTGCCAACTTTTCAAGCAATCTCTCCTGTGATTCTCTTGTACTATCCCTTAGCTTGGGATGTGTATTCAGTAAGGCTCTGAGAGACAACTTCATTATCTGTCTCTGTATCTGCTTCAACGCCTTTTTCTGCCTCACAGAGTTATGATGGTCAGCAGGCTGGTGCATTGCATCGCTGTGTCCCGTTGTTCCCTTGAATCTCCAAGTGCTTAGGCACGTGGCTTGCAGTCAGACTGTGCCGCCCCATCACCCTGCTCTTCCAGTCAGGCACCGTATGTTTATTTAGAGCTGTGTTTGTGCAGGACCTACCACAGGACAGGAACTGTGGTCAAAAGTGCTGCCAGAATCAATGCAAGGTGGGTCCTGGGAGTATGGGAGGCACCCTGCTGTAGGAAAACTGACATTCAACCAGAAGAAAGCAGGCAGGTTGTTGGCCTGACCCCGTGCTGCACTCGGGGAAGGTGCATTACCCAGTGCCTTTGAGACGCAGATCAGGATCCACGCTGAGTCTGGCCAGGGAGCTCACCCCCCTGCTCCTCACACGAGACTGTTGCAGAAGCTCTTTCGTTACATGCATTCTGGCTGGTCAAGTCCAGTCGTTCACTGACTACGACCACAACTCTTCTCCACTTTCGTTCCTGTGGGAGTCTGTCTTTCTCAGACATGAAATTTTAGCATTATATACAAAATCCCAGGTGTTGATAAGGCCTGTACAAAGACACTCATGATTTCTCAGTGTATCTTTATGAGTCATGCCTTAGGCACACTGATTCAAGTCATGATCACTCAATCCAGTTACTTTTCATGATTTCAAGTTCTCCATGCTGCCCATGCTATTTCCAAAATAACACGGTTCGTACTCTTTGGACCAGTGATTATGCCACACATCCTGCAATTGGCCCACACTGTCATTTGTGCCATTTGTTCCCCAGCTCTGAAGTTTCCCACAACGATACCGTGTCCAGGGTTAGAAAGGTCTCTCTTCAAACACACACCATCCCCGCTCTATAACAAAGTCCCACCGTTACCTACCTGAAACCTCTCTGACAGGTTTCCAGTGCTGCTTTTTACCAGAGGCAGGAGTGTCCATGCCGCCTTGTCAGGATTCCTCATACCCAGAGAAATAGCACCCCTCCCTGTCAGAGCTACGTGAGCAACACGAGCAACACCCCAGCACCTCAGAGGGACAGTGGAAGAGCACTACAGCACAGCAAACAGTTCAGTGTTGTTATTACAAATTTTTGAATGAGAAACAAATCTCGCCCAGTAGGATGAGATAGTCTAGATTTAGACTAGATATAAAGAAGAAATTTTTTACGATGAGGGTGGTGAACCACGGGCACAGGTTGCCCAGAGAGGTGGCAGATGCCCCATCCCTGGAAACATTCGAGGTCAGGTTGGAGGGGGCTCTGAGCAACCTGATCTGGTTGAAGATGTCCCTGCCCATGGCAGGGGGGTTGGACTAGATGGCCTTTAAAGGTCCCTTCCCACCCAACCCATTCTGTGATATGACCTTATGCCTGGTCTGAGTCCCCTTCCTCCCCGGCACAGGACAGTTCCCCGAGGCATGTCACCGCCGTGGCTGAGCTGGTGTTTCTGCTTCCCTGGGTATTGTCCCACAATGTTCATTGCTACCAGCATTTGATATGAGCTCTCCAGCTGGTTTCAAAGTGCAAATGAGTCAGCCCACCTCGTTCTAGGAACTTTCCTTCTTTCTTCTGAATTCTTAACACAGTTGAATTGGGGTTTTGATTATGTTTTAGTGTCTTTGAAATTGCAATGAAACAGTGTTAAGGTGTCTGAAATGGAATGCTTTTTGTATTTAGAGGGTACTTTGGAATGTTTTTCTTTATTTTATATTTGTCCTGCTTAGTACATAGTTGAATGACAGCTTTACCTGACTCCTCTGATGCCTTGAAATGTGACGTACATATTGTGGAGAGCTTTTCTTGGAACTATTGTCCTACACAGTATGTATTGCACATATTAATTACACAGTAGTTCCCATAGACTCCTGGTTTGCAATGTGCTGCTGTCTTTTCTTAAGATACCACAAATGATTTTTTTTTTAAATGGTACAGATGGCTGACATTGATTTGGAGTAGTTTGTCCCCAGCACCTCCTACTCATACCACCTTTTTTGATGCTAGTAGGTCAGACTGTGTCCTAGCCATCATAACTTTTCCATTGTGTTCCTTCTACCCAAAGTACCAGCCCTCATATGCCACTCCAGAAATTCAGGTCTCCGCAGCCCAATGCCCCCAGCTCTTGGCAGAAGTACACAATCATTTCCATGTTCCTGCCTGCCTGCACTCCCTCCCCTGCTTGTCAGGCAACTGCCCCGTTCACTGCCCTATCATTGACTCAGTTGCTCTTCTCGGGAATTAATCATTCATTTCTGGCCACTTCCCATCCTTTTACCTTCTGATGTTCAAGTTCCCATTGCTAAATTCTCACTCACCCCATTTCCTCTACCTTTGTGTAAAAGGAGGCAGTGTTGCCATGCTCTTTCCCTTTCTTTCCTTAGTATTAATTTCATTTTCATTTGCTACCTTCAAGCCCTGGAGAAAAGGCCTGAAGGATGCACCTTTCCCAGAATGTCTCCATTATCCTCCCCAAATGTGCCCTGTAGCACCAGTCCTGAGCCCTTTACTTCTCTCCCTTATCTTGTGGCATCTTCACATTGCTTCCTTAGGAGGGTCTTGATGGCTCAAGTCTTCACATCACATCTTCATACTGCATCAATCTTCTCTGATCTGTGCCAGCAGGCATCTGGCATTGTCAGCCCTTTGAGTTTTATCCCCTAAAGTTAGTCCTCTTCCCTTTTGGTTACAGCTTCTAATGGGTCACTCTGTCTGCTGTGATTTATGGTATCTCCATAAAAGGTTATGGAAACGGCACGTAACTCCCTGAGCAACCCCATCCATCAGGGCAGAGTCACAGTAATCACCTATTTATCTCCTGTTCAATAGACTTGCTACAGTGCTCATTATGAATTCATTTAAGCTGATGTACAGTGTCCCATTATGTACTAATGGTGATGAGAAACATGACAAAACAAATGCTGTTTTAAAATTGCAAAATGTATCTGTGCAGCAAACTGCATTGCTATGGCTACTGATGGATTCTTACTCTTGGGGTCTGTTTGTTTGCTTATATGTTAAAACTTCATCCCCAAGTCCTCATCGCCCCATGGGGCCACTGCTCGTTGCTGTACAGGCAAACGCACATTGTCAGTGTGCACAGCTGCCTTCGGAGGGTTGTGTGTCCCTGATTTGGGGACATCGCTGCTAGGCTCTAGCAGACCTGCTCCCCGGCAGCCGGAGGCTGTTTCTCCCTCTGCTCAGGGCAGTGGCTTGTGCTCCGGTGTCTCGCTGTGCAGAGGGATGGCACAGCCCGGCGGTGATCACAGGGCCGGTGTCTCCGCTGCGGAGGCAGGGATCTCCAGCTGGGGTGTGACGCACAGGAAAGGGCAGGAGCTGCTGTTTGGCCCCAGAGAGGCCTGTGTAAGCTCTCCTGGCTGCCGGACAGGAGGTGATGAAGATGTTATTCACACTGTTTTTATGCATACGGGTCGCTCTGCTTCATTTATAGATAATCCATATCCTCTTTAATTAGCTGTTGTTAGCGGAGTACTGCCAGGAGATAATCACGCCGTTTGTTGACTGGGGCTGGGACCTCCGTCCGGCTCACTCTGAACACATTGGCCTCGTGGGGCTGGTCCCAGCTCACTGCACATGGCCTGGCAGGGCTCCCCCGTCCCCGGCATAGCTCCGCTGGCAGGACCTCCTCTCCTCCAGAGAGCGCAGGTGCCGTCCCCTCTCCCCCGTGCAGTCCCCACAGTCACGGGACGCACTTGGGTAGCCATGCCACTTCCAGCACCGCGGTGCCAGAGCTGCCAGGAGCGGAGGTGACCCTCCTTCAGGTCCCCGCTCAGACCACTGTCCTTCCTCAGTGCTTTGTTTGTATGGATGCGCCCTGTGAAATGGAGATGTAAGTAAGGGCTTGATTGCCACCATGGTAGCGACAGACAGTAACTGCCAGTCATGGGACTTTCCAGGATGATGGGAGGGGGGAAAACAACCAGAAAAAATGGTTGTAATTCAGCTCTGAAAACCCAGAAGCATGAGTGCAGCCAAAGAGAGGAGCGTGAGTGCCAAAACTGATCTAATCTGGAAGTGGGGCCCATCAATAAAGGAAGAAACTGAGTAGACTGTAACTGAGAAACCTAAACGAAGGGCAGTGAGTCAAGCTGTAACTGGACACGTGCAGATCAGACATCCCGGTCTCCCCTGTATATCCAGTCTCTCCTTCCCAGCTGTGTCTGGTCTGTACGTGGAGACAGACCGGCCACCTCCGTACCTGCAGTGAATGAGCTGCCTTTCCATGGACAGACAGCCATACCTCCTTGTTGTACTTGGGGCTGTATCCTGCCCTCCGCTGCCCTGTCAGAGAAGCAAAGCTCCCCCGCTCCCTGTGACGGCTTCGTGGCATTTACTCCTCAGCGACGGTGTGTCCTCCTTCCCACCTCCCCTTCCCTGGTGGCCTGGACCTTAAAGACATCCCCGGTGCAGACCCGGCAGCCGGCTGTGTGCGGGTCAGTGCCAGCCTTCAGCAGGGCCAGGCGCAACCCCGGCTAATCGCTCTGCGGTCGCAGGTGGCTTGGCTGACACCCGTGACCATACTGGCCGTGCTGCACCAGAGCGCACCGTACCACTGCAGCCCTAGTACTGCCCCGAATATTTCATATTGCAAGCCTCTTCCTTGCTCTTATGTTTGGGAGGTACAGATTTGTAGTGTTGCTAAATCATTTTCTGTGAGACTTAAAGCAATGTTCACAGTCCTGTGATGTCTTACAGCACCGAAGGGAGAAGCCTGGTTTAAAACAAACAGAAACAAAGACTGGACTACTACTCTGCTGATAAACAGGAGCAACTAGAATAAACCTAGTGAACCCAATGAAGCAAATGTCATATGTGCCGCTGAGATGAGCTTGCATCTGTGCTATATTGCCTGCCTCTGCTTCGGGATCCTGCCAGGATCTTGCAGAGCATATAGGAGTGTGTTGGAGGGGCGGGGGGGCAGGAGCGAGTCTCCTGCTCACGTCAGAGGTGTATTTTCATACTAAGCAATTCTTTAATGTCTTCATATAGAGGCACACTGGACTAACAAGACAGCTCAGAAAGCTATTTACTCCCTTTCCCGGCTATTGCTAAGAACATCAGCCAAGTAGTTTGTCTAACTGGAGGGAAAGGTAGTTTTAAGAATGGTTATGCCATGCAGAGCTGTTCAGAATAGCTCAGGAAGAGATGGCGCAGCGAGCTTATTTTCTGAAGACTGGCATAAGGTTTGCAGCAGGTTGTGCCAAATGTCTTATTGCATCATATTCATCTCCGCAATTCTAGAGATACTTTTATTTTGCAGGTGTGGAGAGGCATTTCCAAAACCAAATGAGACGCCTAATCATGAAGTAATGATTGTCCTTGGCACAATGCTTGATGTACAAAGGCAAACTTTGGCGTGAGCTGCTGTGGTGCCAGCTCCAGTGAGCATCTCAGCAGCCTGTCCAGTCCAAAGCAAGACAAGAGATGGAGCTCCTCCAGCCTGTGTCAGCATCTTCTGGAGAGTTGCCTTGCTGCAGTGTCCTTCATTGCAGCTGCAGGTGCTGAGTACAACAGATGCTGCTATCACATTACTGCCTCAGAACATTATACATTTATTTCTATGCAAAACCAGCTCGTGTGCCTTGTCACTTTGGCGATGCTTTTTACATCACGCCAGGAGATTGCCTGCAGCCCAGCGCGGAGCAGCCAGCATGAAGCTCTCTGTTCACATCAGCCCTGCGCCTCATTTTGTGCTTTCAGACAAAGAGAGAAGAGTCGGCTTCACCTTCCAGCTGCTGTGGTGGGTCTCTTTTGAACGAGGCAGGTTCCCGTAGCCCTCTGCTACCAGGAGGAGCAGTGGTTTGTGTGTGACCTCTCCCTGGACCACGACTTCGGCACTGGCGGCTCAGCATGGTGGGGACACTGCCTGCCACCCAGCTGCTGTGGGGTCCTTCTGGACTGACTCCAGCCACCCTGCCCTGGCTGGGGGGGGTCCTGCGGTCTCTGGGGGGGAAGCTGCCTGCCCTCGGCAGGGAAAGCCTCCCTGGGGCGTTTCGAGGTAGAGCACGTCAGGACCTCCGGCCACTTGGAGAGCACCAGCCATGGTGTCCAGGGCATGCAAGACTTCGGGCTGGAGTGGGCTCAGGGGCAGGGAATTACTGCAGCAGTGCTTTTGTAAGGAGCAGCGTGGGGGAGCAGCATGCTTTCAGTCGCCGCTGTCAGACCTGCCTCCAGTCAGCCTATTCCTCCAGGGAGGAAAACGCTGAATTTTTCTGGAAGGTCACAGAAGAGAGATACACAGTGCTCTTGGCCAGACTTTTTGCCTACTGGGAACAAATAATAATGTTCTGTTATTCTGTTTCATTTAAAATAATAATTCAGGCTGAAAATCCATGGCAGCCTTTGTGTGAAGGCAGAGGGCAGTTCTGAGTCTGTCATACCACCGAGGGGCTCTCAGCTGCCGTTTGTCCAGCACGACACGACGGATTTACAGCCGTGGGTGCAGTCCCGTTCTCTCCCAGCACTCAGGGTGCAACAGTGACGGCCATAACGGTTGCTTCTCCACGGGCATCTCATGCAGCGCACCATTTAAATTCTGTCTGCAGAAGTGCAGTGCCTCGAGGAGATGCCTGCAGCCACCGTCCGCTGGCACGCTGCTCAGCAGCCACCCTCCCAGCCCCTGCTTGCAGGGGCTCTGCTGACAGGGAGCTGCAGCACCAAGGGCTGCTTTTTCCACCAGGAAAGGCAAACATGTCTGTACTGCGCCCAGATTTTCCTCCTAAAGCAGTAGCTTGGCCACAGTTCTGCAGCATAGTGCTGCAGTCTCCTAGGATGTAGGGTACCTGCAGAAACAGCCCCAAAGGTCCCGGCTATGTCTGTGATTACCCAAGTAGCTGATGTCTGGAGCGGGAAGGACGGGTCCAGGAGGGTTTGGACCTCCTTGCCTTTCCATAAAGCCCTGTGTTCAAGGAGTTTGGCCACAGCTTTTTGAAAAAGGGGCACACTGGGAGTTTATGGCAAAAAGATATCTCCAGCAAAGGAAGCGTGCGAAGAGCAAAGTCCTCCTTCCCTTGTCAGCCTCTGTTGGCAATGCTTCGGGTGCCTCAGCCTCCCAGGGCCATCTCCTTTCTCTGCAGAGCTGCCCTGGACATCCAGCCCTTTGCGCAGGGAGCCCACAGCCATGTCAGAGGGGGCAGACAGTCCCCAAAGCACCCACGCAGGGTGGGTGCCACAGGGAGCCCGGCACTGCAGGGGGGGGCTCGAGCCTCCAAAGCCGTGGCTTGTACCGGGCTCGTGCAGACCCAGGAGGGGCTGGTGGGAGGGGAGGTGATGTACAACCTCCCTTCTCCCCCTTCCAGGCTTTGGAAACAGTAATGGAGACCCTGCTGTACCTGTGACAATGCCATAAGCCAGAGGTATCCATCTCCTCTTGCTGGTGGTAGGTCTTTCCTCCCCAAACTTGCCGACTTTTATGGGGAATGTGATCTGGGCTTCGGTTCCCTAGGAAACCTCGGAACAGAGGTCTCAGTGTGAGACCACTTGGATGCCGTCCCAGAATCTCACCACCAGGCAAAACCCACGCAACCAGCCAACCAAAAAAGTATATCCTGACGTGAGATCACAGAAATGCTGCGATAAATGGAGAGGGAAGACAAGGCCACTAACAGCTATTAATTTTTTAGAACAGAGCTGCCCTTTACCTCGGGTTTAGTGACAGAATTTCATTGTGTGCACGTGCGGACTTGTAAAACTCTGATGTGTCAGAGGCTTGTATGTGTTTAAAACTGCAGAAGCAAAATAAGGCCCAGTGTCAGTTTTCAGCTACTTTAGAACAGCCTTTTGGACGTGCAGTGCAGTGCCTCCCCTGCCAGAAACCACTTTGTTCAGTCCCTGCCTTGGACTGGTCAGCCTCTGCCTTGGGAGCAGGGACCGTTTCCATCCCTCAGCACCCGACAGAAGGATCTTCCCATCAATTCACAATATTTCATCGGCCAGTCAGGCGCCTCTTCTGAATCACCTCTTTTTAAGTCACGGCACACCACGTGCACAGTGCAAACCCACGCTCACCGTCACTGCCCAGTGTGACTCCTCACGGCCACTCACAAAGATTTCCTCTAGTTCTTGGGCTCAAAATGCGACTAAATAAGGGCAAGTGCTAAGAGCGCTCAATTCCATGAAATCCTTTGGCTGCTGGCAACAGCTGTCATATGTGGTATAATTAAAAGAAATGTGTTGCCTGGAGTATTAATTAATAGGCAAATAATCAGCAGTGTACCTGTGCACCTGAGCTCTTCAATCACACTGCAGAAGTGCAAGTGCCGGCCACTTTGCTTGAAAGCCGACTGTGCACATCAGTGCATTAAAATGGTCCCTCGCTTATTGTGGTTTCATTAAAGGAAGTTTAGTGAAGAAGTCTCATTTTCACAGATGCCAGTCATCTAAAAAAATCCCCAATTTTTACTGAGTGCAAATTAATTGTACAACATCGATGCAAAGAGACAATGCAGGGAAAAAAGGAGAATTTTCACATTATTTAAGAAATGTCTCCCCCAATTTTGTCTTTGTGTCTGCCGTTTCAAGACAAGGGGGCTGCCTGCTGCTGCGCAGGGCTCAACACCCACGGGCAGCTCTGACTGAGGTGGGCTATTGCTCCCCAAAATGTCCAGCCTGAAACGCCAGGGAGGGTGAGACACTGCACGTCCTTGAAAAGTCAACACGTCAGGTGAATCACAAACAAATTCACAGTTGCAGCTAGTTTCAAGCACAGTTCAAAAGTCACGTCCTTGGATATCACAGCATCCCCTCAAGGTGCAAGCGGGCGAGTTAGCAACATTTCTCTGGGATAAAACAGCCATGGTCCTTGCGGTGGGAGGCTGAGCCTGGGCACATGAGAGGAGCCGGGGTATCTACAGGGTTGTGAGCTGGCGATGCACAGGAGGAGACGTTGGAGTGCAACACAGATGGTGAGCGAGTCTGCACGGCCTCCCGTAGAAGATCCATCTAGCCCCACAGCCCGTCTCCCTTCATGGGCAGGGCGGGTGATGAGCGGCGCTTTTCCACAGTGTAATCTCCTGCTTTCCACTGCTCTACGCTTAGGGTAAATGCTCTCTGCATTTAAGGTTAAAGGCTCTCAGTGGAATTTTCTTCTGAGAATTTGTCTTATTGATTTCTCAGTTATCTATACTTTTGGTCTCTATAACAGTCCATCTCAGCAAAAAGCACCATTTATTTACACATTACTTTTGTTGCTTCAGAACTGTTGCCTGATATTTTTATTTGATCTTCCCTGTTCTTGCACAAAAGAAAGAGCAAGATTATTTGCTTTCTCCATGCCAGTTATTTCTTCCAGACCTCTAGCACTTCCTTGCGCTCATTTCTGTCTTTCACAGTTTGAGGAGTCCTGTTCTGTTGGCTCATTATTTAGTTCTATTCTCTGTTCCCCTTTTTGAATCATAGATTAATTTAGGCTGAAAAGGACATCTGGAGGCCTCTGGTCCAATTGCCTGCTCAAAGCAGGGATAACGTCAAAGTCAGACCAGGTTGCTGTACAGCCTGGTTTCGCCTATCCTGTATTCCACCCTTCCAGTTCGTATGTCCCTGCTTTGGCTTCCAGGGTGCTGTGGCAGACTGTGCTGGAGGCATTGCTAAAGTCGCGATAAACAATATTTGTTGCTCGCTGGTTTCCCCTCATCCACAGAGCCAGCCATCTCACCACAGAAAGCTATCAGGTTCCTTAGGCATAATCTGCCTTCGGTAAACCCATGCTGGCTGTCCCCAAGCCTCCGACACACCTGGGCCTGGCTGCCAGCAGGATTTGCTCCATCACCTCCCCGGCGTCTGAGGGGAGGCTGCCCGGGCTGCGGTCCCTGATCGTCCCTCTCGCCTCACTCAAGAACGGGGCGATGCTTGCCTTTGCTGCGGTCCCTGATCATCCCTCTTGTCTCACTCAAGAACGGGGCGATGCTTGCCTTCACTGTGGCTGCTGAGGACTGCCCAGCTGCCAGGATCTTTCGGTGAAGCTGGAGAGCAGCATTGCAATGACACCGGCACCTTTGGATTCATTGTCAGATGCATAATAGCACTGTGTTTCTTTTAACGATTTCTGGCAGGGAACTTTCTTTTCGGCAACTTACGAGCACTAAGTTGACATTTTCTTTCTTCTATTATAACTCCAAGTTGTCATTCCTGAATGGCAGTGATCAGTTTTCACAGCTCATCAGGGTCTCTGTACAATTCAGGTTGTTTCCTGCATGCCCATCATTTTATCAGCACTGAATTTCACCCGGCACATCTGCTCAGAGAGGTGCTGGGATGTAGTTTGCTGCGTGACTGTGTTCGCTCCGTTTGTGTTTTCCATCACACCCCCCTGGGAGGCTGGCTTGGTAGGTCGGCGACTTCTGTCCACCGGAACACGCGTGGTGCCCTGTCAGCCTGCCGGGACGGGACCCCGGTTGTGCCTGAGCCGGGCAGCAGCAGAGGGGACGTGCAGGGACGGCCCGCCAGGCAGGGGCTGTGGATGCCTCAGCCGCTGCTGAGGGTTTGTAACTGGGGGTGTCAGGGTGCACAGCAGCTTGGGTCCGGGGTAACGGCTCCGTTCCCAACGTCTGCTTTCGCAACGTGGTTTGAGAGCTCTTGCCAGCTTTCAGTGGCTGCAGCATTTGCCTTGCTCATGCTGACAGAATAAGCACTGCTATTTATTATAATAGTTTTAAGCACCCAGGAGTGCTCACTGTCCTGCAGAGTACTTGAAAATTGTGCTGTTACTCGTGTCAGAGAGACCCAGCCTGACCCAGCAAACCTGAATGGGACATGTCAAGTAAGGATGGAGGAAATCAGTGTGCTGCTCAGGTGAAAACTTGTGTGTTGTCTGGCCACGGCATGCTTCCCGTTAATGACTTACACAAATTAACTGTGACAGTCAATGAGAAACTCTCCCATTTTTAGATGGCAATGCTTTAGGAGATTTACCTCACTTCAGAAAGAAGTGCTGGATTTTCAGCTTGAAGTAAACATGAACTGCATTAAAAGACTTTGTCAAGCGGAGCAGAGAGCATCATGTGGTATGGGGTAGGTTGAAACACTTATCATTGCACAGAAGAACTCATATGTATTTTCTGCTCAAGACTTTTCCACTATTCTTTTTCCTTTTGACCAGTATTGCATGTCATTTAACAGAACAGGATTAATAAAGACTTAATATAGAAACCCCGTGAAGCTGCCTGCTGAGTCCCTGCTGAGAGCTGGCGGGTGGTGTTGTCTGGTGGTGTTTGCAGTGGTACCCTCGGGTCCGCAGCCCGAGGAGGAGGAGCAGCAGCGACGGAGCTGCGCTCAGAGGTTGCTGAGATGCTGACGGAAGCTCCGGGATGCCAGGAGCTGCTCACGCACTCCGGCCGGCTGCGTGACACTCTCTCTGCAAAGCCCGCGGTGCTTCTGCCAGAGGTCGAGTTAAAATCCAAAGCAGTATAGGTGCAAGCCCCAGGCTCTGTCTCTTTTTCTGTCAGGGCTTTAGCAACCAAGCGAAGGAAGTGGAAACAGATGAGAGAAAAAAGAGCTAGCATTATTTCACAGTGCTTGAGAGGGGGTTTGCCAGTTTCAGATGTTTCAGGGGTATATATTTCTGTTATATCCATATGGCAGGTGGCTTATCTGTACCATAACATGAATAGTTTTCTTCCCAGATTTGTGACCATTTATTCAAATACAGTTTTCTGCAGATTTGCCCTGGAATCCATGTCCACCCGCTCCCCTGAGTGCTGAGAGCCCCTCAGCTGAGCAGAGCCAGCACCTTGGTGCTAGAGCACTGCTTGTCTGTGAAGCCGTGCAGGCACGCCGAACCACTCCCTATCTGCTGAAACCATAAAACAATTTAATTGTCTTCGGTGTTTCGGGGGAGAAAAATGTCCCCGTCGCAGGGCATTTGCAGGACTGACTTTCAATTTACCAGTCGCTCATTCTTCTTTGTTCATAATTCTCTGTTTCCATTCTTTGTCTTGTTCATACAATGCTTTGTCTTTTCTTTCTTTCTTCAGCACTGGTGAGAGGAAAATTCTTCACAAATTGGTGCTTTTCCCTGCAGAGGTGTCAATGTATGTCTTTTAACAGCCGCAACAGCTGCCTTTGTCATCCTGTGGCAGCCGGGATGCTTTTTGCCCTAGTCAAGCCACTGATAATCATAATTATGTTCATAATACAATGATGATGATAACAATAATAAATGATGAGGAGCTGCTTTTTAATCAAAGCTTTTGATTTGGGTTTTTTTTTCATTATTCTATGGAAAGTAGTCTGGGAATGTAACAAAAACAACTTAACAAAAAAATGATAAGTAAAACTAAAGTGGTAATGTAGTTGTTCCTGACTGGCTGTTAAAAGATGCAAAATTAAAGAAACGCTTCAAAACTGAGAAAAAAAATGCGTCCTGGAAAACCTGTCTGTGCTTTGTACTGAGGCCCTGCTGATTTCGGGGAACTCGGTCCCTTCGGTCACAACGTCAGCCCTGCGGCTGCAGGCGCTGGGGGGGGCAGGCAGGTGCTCCTCCAGCCCCCCCACCGCCGGGGCCCCGCGAGCCCCCCGAGCCCCCCGTGGCAGGGGTCCCCTGCCCGTCCCTGCGGTGTCACGCGGCTCGGCCGTCACGGGGGGGTGGGCAGAGGCAGGCACGGCCGGCACCGGTGGGGAGAGCCCACGGGGGCCCGGGCCCGGCTGCAGCGCAGCACCCCGGGGTGCTCGCATCCAGCGCGCGCAGCCGCGGCGGGGTCCGGCCGTGCAGGGGGGCTGTGGTCCTGGCTGCTCCGGGGAGGTGTGGAGCCCCCCAGAAGAGGCACAGGGGGTGCAGAGGGGGAACTGCGCCCGCCCGGGGCAGGACTCCGCACAGGCAGGGACGGGGCCGAAAGGTTGCCATGGGGGCACACGCACACGGCGTCGATGGCACACGTATATATTTGAGCACTGGGGAATTCGGCAACCCCTTGTATTGCTGTTGTGCTGATAGAACACTTCTAATAAACCTGGAAGCTTCAAACAAATTAGTTTCATTCGCTCAGCCTTCCTGCAAGGCTGAATAACTTACACAGACCGGAGTCTGTCTAAGGTGATTGCAATAACGGTTTTTGCAAATTGTTTAATTAAAGAACTTCTGGGCAATTTCTTCGAATGGTTTCACTTCCCCTGCCCACGGGTACTCTAGTGCTCAGCATGTCTGGCTGCACGGGTTCTTGGTGGGGGCTGGATATTTGAGGCCAAGCACAGAAAAGATTTTTGGCTTTGAAGAGCCGAAAGAAGGCAATAAATAAAACTGAAATTTCTAAACGCTCTTTTGTTTTACGAATTCTAGCTGATTTAATACCTGAAATTTCCTACAAAGCTTTGGTAAACTTTCGCTTTCAGTAGCTTTCTCAGTCGTCACCTGCATATATTTCTCAGCTGAGGATGCCTTGTAGAAGTATGGGGTCAGGCAGAAAGCAGAAACTAAGGAAAAACCCAAAGAAGATGAAAAAAAAGTATTTTAAATATCTCCCAAGATGTTCAAAGGAATTATGTAAAACCTAAACCAAATCTAATTCAAATAGGTTTTTAGATTTTTTTTTTTTTTAACAGCAAAGAACTCTTTTTTCTTAAAATGTTGGGTTGTCTGGGTTTTTGGGTTTTTTTTAAACGAATGTTTTTGGTGACACGGGAAACTCCCAGCTGCCGTAGCCGGGGAAGGGGATTGGTTTTTCTAAACAAGAGTGATCGCGGGTGCTCGGTGCTTTTGCCTTTCCCTGTTCTCAAGCAGATGGACCAAACCGCAGCTCCCGGGGGACCCCCCCGACCGCAGCCCTCACGCTCCAGCTTTGGCACCTCAGAGCGGTGGCTCCCGGGTGCTGGGGGGGGACAGAAGCGTGCAAGGCCGGCGGGGCACGGCGCGGTGCCAGGCGGGTGCGGTGCGGGTGTGGCATGGGGCGGAGTGGGGTGGGGGCGGGGCAGGGCGGGGTGGGGCAGGGCGGGTGCGGTGCAGGCGCGGGGCAGGGGCCGCGGCGGCTGGGGGCTCAGCTCGCCGGCTCTTGGGACCGTGAGGGTCGGGGAAGAGCCCATCAAGGGCTCAGCGTAGAGAAGTAATTAAATGACAATAACAGTGTTACTTCTGTTTATAAATGAGCGCTAACCGTAACTCGTTCCTTCCTCAGACGCTGTGCTTGGTTCTTACCAAGGTTCCTCTGGCTTGTGATGTTGTATTCGGTATGTCATTACTTTTCTGGGATTTGTTTTATCCATTTCTTGTCTCCGACCTTCGTAATCCTATGCCAGAGCTATCCTTATGACTAATTTCTGGGCAGCAGCACTACGCTGTGTGACAGAAAAAAGAGTTACCAGGGAGGCAAAATGAGTGAAGAAGAACCCAGAGCTCAGCTGGGGGAAGAGCATGGCCCATGCTCCCCTGGACGCCCAGGGCTCAGGGACAACCGGCTCATGGACCGTGTGCCAGCAGGCACTGGATACACCTCCCTTTGCTCTCTCCGTAAAATGGTGTAAAGAGATTTGATGGAAAAGGAACAAGGATTGGTCATTGACACAAGCAGCAGTTAATCTTTTCCTGCTAGTTTCTTAATAACGGACGCACATTTTGGTCTGGCAAGGAAAGCAGAAAAATGCACCCATTCTTGTTAAGCAATTATCGGATGCATTGTGAAAGAAAATCCTTCCTCCCATTTTGAACTGATAAGAATTTCATCAGAGGTAAGCAGCTTTGCAACAGCCGTTCTCACAAGCTTGTTCTCTGGCTTTATCTGTTTGCATTGAGGCTTTATGATCTGCCCTTTCAGTAGCATTCCCATCTTGTTCAATGGCTTTTAGCCAAGTTGGTTAATCATTTCTGTTAACTTCCTTTTAGTCTGAACAATTTTAGCTCCCTTGAATGCCTTGTTGTTTCTTATTAAGACACTAGCTACTACTGGTGAAAGATGACTGATTGCAATAGCTGTAGGCAGATCCCATGCTGATTAACAAGCCACTTGAAAATAATAATGTCTTTAGCCATTAGAATTATTAATAGTAGCTTTGCTTTCCTTTCTCGGGGCATTTAACACTCTAGGATTTAAAGATTTAGCCAATCGAGAGAATGAAGCTTTTAGGTCATAGCGGACTTCAAACTCAATCTCTCTAGCTGGAAAGGGGCTATGTGCTCGTTTTCTTTTCAAGACCCCACCGTGTTTGGTATTTCAGTAGAAGCTTAATTGCTAAAACTGTTCCTGACGACCTGCAGCAGGACTGACTACGAGGAGGAGCAGGTTATACAGCTGTGGCTGAATGGACGGGCCATGTTCAAATCACCGACCTGGAAGATTCTGTACTGCCTTTGACAAGGCCGTAGCAGCTCTCTTATTCACCATGCGTAAATCCAAGGGAAGACCTTTTCCTGGCTACTGCTCTTTCCTAGGATTAATGGCATCTCTCTCTGTGTTTGGATTGCCATGTGCAAATCCTCTTTCAATATACAAATGTCACCTGGAAGAACAATATAGATTTAAATGCTTGGAGAGATCTTTCTCTCCCTCTCCAGTGAGTAAAACTTTGCTTTACATTTATGCCAGTAGCATGTTTTGCTGCTCATCTCCACTGAAAGCTGATAGAAATTTTGCATACATTATGCTCAAATTATCCTACACCTCATTTAAGGCATGCAAAGCGGAGCTGATATACTGCGGTACGGCAGTGCTGTTGCTGCTTCCCAGGCCTCTGACAGTGCTGCAAAAGATGTTGAGATCGCGTGGAGCATCGCCTGCGGGAGCCCGGTCAGAGAGGCAGCAGGCGTTTCTAACTGAAATTTTCATTCTGCCTGGCTTTTATGAGTTCTTTACCTTATAGTACCGGGTATTAGTAATTAATATTTCCACTTTGTTTGCAGGTTAATGGGCAACTGGGATAGGGTAAGATCTCATAGCTCTTCCTGGGCTCTATCCACCCCCGCGTGAGCACAAGTTACACAGATCTGCGGTGCTGTCAAGCAAAACAAAGCTGCAGCTCACACATAGGATGTTCTTTCCTTCTGTCTTTTTAATTTTTTTTTTTTAAATGCCCCTCTATCCATCATATCACAGGGCAAGGAGTAGGGCTGTATTTCAGCCTCTCTTGGAGAAGGTGATTTAGTTATTAGTGTTAAGAAGGAGGTTCCTTGAATGACAGCCCAGCAATCCATGGTGTTGATGCTGTTAAACTACTGAGGCTCCTTCGTGTGTGAGAAGAAAACATATTCCCCGGGCAAAGGCACAGTCTTGCAGTGCTGAGCAATATCCACACGTGAAGTGTTTGCCCAGGACAGAATGGGACTGCTCCGGTGCTGTGAATGGGATCCAGGCCCAGCCTGGCCTAAAAGTCCTGTTTGCAGCAATTAAGCCAATTCATTCCAGTCTTTAAAAATATTTCGCCGTACTCTGCTGCTGTGACACTTCCCAGGCAGCCCAGTAAGTGAAAATAATGTAATACTGGTTTATTTGATTAATTTTTTCTACTGATTACTGGGAATATCACTACATATTTAAAATATTGATGTTTGGATTGCATTTAGGTGCAGAATCTTTATGCTATGCATCTTTCTGAAAATTTAGTGGTAAAAGAATGTCTGCCTGGCATTTAATAATTAGAGATACAACAATAAATCTTCCTTTAAAAAGGATGACTGTGTTCCACGTACTAAAAAAGAGAGAATGAGCGACAAGAAGAATATCTTCCCCTCCAAGACTTCTGCCGGCAGCAGGGACGTCCCGGGGAGGGGAATCCAAGAAGGAAGATCAGATTTTGCGCTGGGCTGGCTTCAGCTGTGCAGAGATCAGCGGCTCCCAAGACTGTCTGGGAAAAAGGGAATCTGCCCTCTTCTCATCTCACTGCTGCCAGCTGAAAGCAGCCCCAGAGCTTTCATCAGACAATCTTGCTTTCTGCTACCTGAAAGCAGTAATTTGAGAAAACACACAAAATCTCCAAAGAAAAGCACTGTCCATAATTCTGCCCTCTGGCAGACAGCATCAGAGGATGAACAGAAGTTGTCTCTCAATAAAGCAGAAAATACCTTGAAAAGGTGCTCCCAGATTAAGGCGTCTGTGTCTGCTGATGGTTTGATGTGGAGCACGGACCGCTACAAATGAGTTCAATTCCTGGGGAAGGGATTAGAGGCTCAGCAGGCTGAGACTCAAGGCTTTCCTGCGGGCTCAGTCTCACTGCTCTCTTTCTGGTTTGCACTTCTTTTACACACCGAGATTCAGCTGTCCTTCGGTAACAGCGCGCTCTGGCAGCTCCCACTCGAGTGCCTGACCCCGCTACGCACAGTCGTATTAAGAGCGATCGCGATTGCTTTGTCTTCCATCACAAACACAGCTGGTACATCAGCTGTAAAAATCTGTGATTTATCTTTGCCCATTTCTTCCATTTTACGTAATGCATGAGATGGGCACAAATGCTCAGTGTTAGAGATGTTAACGAGCTTCCAAATTCTGTGTTACTTCTGTGCTGGATAAATGTGGAGTAATTACTGTAATCCTTACATGGAAAATTAAAGCAACATAAATGCCACCAAAACTCAGAAAGCTCGAGGTTTACGACTTTGATCTATTTACAAGCAAACACTCTTCAAAATGGTTTAAAGGAAATAATGGTGATATGCACACTCCACATAGTCATCATAAAAAGGAAATTGTACAACAAACCATTCCTCAGAAATCACTGTGAGTGAATGATGACTCCCTTCAGGAAAATCAGAAACACGCTGAGTTACAGGCACTGTCTAGAAATGAGGAATAAAATGAACTGAAACGAAGCAAGCCATGAGATCACTAGTGGAAGTATTAAAATATTATAGTTATGGGCTAAGCGCAAGTAAAAGTGTCCCCATCCCATTAAAATGTCCTAGCTGGAGGTCTGGGAGCGAGTTTCCTTAACAAGTATCTCAAGTCAAGGCTAGTGTTCTCTGATTGATGCGGGCAACTACTGGTCTGTGAACGTGACTTGAACAACATGCAAGGTGTTAGAGTAATTTAGAAGAAAAGGATAATTAAGGACATGGATTTAACATGCAGCATGCATATACTGAAGATAAGTCATATCCAGCAAAGCTGAGAGCTGATTTTCTAGGCAAAGGTCACCCTCAAAATCGCATCTGTCTGAAAATCCTTAGTGAACCTGATACGCCGCCATAGGAAACACATTTGCGTTACTCCAAAAGACAGGCGTTGGCAGAGAAAGGGGCTTTAGTGGGGAGCATTGTAAGGAAGAATATCAGCCTCCAGTATATTTTCTTTTACATTTTTGTGAAAGATACTGGTAAAATATTCTGGCTGTGCTAATTAAATTTTTCAATAGCAAAAACTTCTGAGATCTTTCCAGTACAGAGAAGGCTTGGGACAATCTCAAAAGATGGCCTTGAGTATTGAAGCTGTCAGCATGATGCCATAGGCTGGAATATTTGATTATTTATATTGACAAAA
Source organism: Gymnogyps californianus (assembly GCF_018139145.2). Lineage (NCBI taxonomy): Eukaryota > Metazoa > Chordata > Aves > Accipitriformes > Cathartidae > Gymnogyps > Gymnogyps californianus. The sequence continues at coordinate 71,927,286 of NC_059475.1, read as the reverse complement.
ATACTGTGGTTTTGGAAACATGCAAATGTATGTATGTATATATTAAATATATAAACGTATAATGATTATATATGCCTATATAATGCACGTATAATATAAACACAACATGTGTATGTATCTCTGGAAGACAGCCCTTCCAATCCTCCGCTCAAATACGCCCAGCCTGGAGGTCGGATCTGACGTCAAAATTCGGCCGGGTGGCTCAGCGCCTGCCCAGTCCAGCTCCCAATGTCCCCAAGGACGGAGATCCCGCGGCGTCTCCGGGGCTCTGCTCCCGCATCTGCCACCCGCACGGTCGAAAGTGTCTCCCAGTACCTGGTCGTACCTTGCTTTGTTTCAGCTGGTGTCCTTACGCCCCTGCCCACCCTGCGACATCCCAGACGGCAGCCGGAGCGAGCAGTAAGAGGTCTCTTCTGCCGGTCACCCCCGCTTGCGCGGCATTGCTTCTCCCCACCCAGCGTCCATCCTGCCTCTCTTTCTAAGTGCTTCAGAATAGGAGTTTGTTGAACATACGTACTTGTATGCGTGTTGAAAATATGTACCATCACTAGGCTACCAGCACTGCGGTTAAGCCTTCACCCGTTTCTGTAATACGCAGATTATATAAAGTGATAAAGGACAACTAATTCAAAACTGCTCTAATAGCTTTCTGATAGTCCAAGCTTATGGCTAGCATATGCCGTAAAGATCTCTCTGGCTGCTTCACATGTCTTTGACAATGTTATTTAGAGGATGGGCTGTACTGTAAAAACATTACATCCTGGGTACATTGTGTTATTCTTCAGCAAAGATTACTTCTTGAAGTTTCAATTAGTATATCAGGTCTCCAGGTAAAATAAAAAGAAGTCATTGGAACGTCAACATATATTGCCATGAAATTTTCTGTAGCTTTTCACAGAAAACAGCGTTCCACAGCTCTCATTTTCTGTGCCTTTCTTTTAGCCTCTCCTTCATCAATCATTTGGGGCTGGTGATACGTTTCCATTGAAAATCATATTGTGATACAATGCAGTGTGACAGCCGCAATTTGGCACAACATGACACATCAGCCGAGGAAACAGCAAGGAGCGTTTCCCTGAAACTGCGGTTACGAGAACAAATCAATTGCTGCAGCAAAGCTGCTGCTCTGAAATTAAACAACCTTGATTATCCTCAAGTAAATTTCAGATCAGAGGAGCTCCTGCTGGGGCTTGTTCAGGGTTAGCAGGAAAGCTTTATTTCGGGGCACTTGTAGCAGTCCCACCCGTATTGATAAGCCCGTCTCTTACTTATTGTAGCCCAGATGTTATGTGGAGATCCTCAGACAAAACAGTAAAACAAATTAGTAAGTGCTCTTTGTGATTCCTCTGTCACCTTTTCATTCCAAATCTGAAAATGAATTAACAGTGTAAGCCACAGTGCGAACAGCAGCGCTATTCAGTGTTAACAGAGACTCAGAAAAACATATTGGGTTTTGCCTTAGCTCTCGATGCTGCTGTAACAGTGAGACACCCAGAGCAAAGCCGGCAGCGGGCAAAGCCCTGGCTCGCGCCAGCCGCAGCTGCACAAAAACGCCCCGTGGCCGAAGGAAGGCTGTCCTGCCCCGGCCCTCACCCACCCCTGCCCCGGCCCTCACCCACCCCTGCCCCGGCCCTCACCCACCCCTGTCCCAGCCCTCACCCACCCCTGCCCTGCCCCAGCCCTCACCCACCCCTGGGCAGCATCCCTCCAGGGCAGACCTTTGTCACAGCACCAGGGACTGGATGTCCCTCTCCAGGTCCTTCTACCCCTCCCCTGTCCCCATGTCCCACACAGACAGGCTTCATGGAAACACTCGCTCTTTTATCTGATACCTCAGTCAACAACTGAAACTCTGTGTGGAGAAGCCACCCAATATTCATTTTTATTGTTTGGTATCAGCTTTTGAATGTAAGGATTTTCACTCAGCCGACAGCACTGACACACATTACCGACTAATAGAGTGTGCAGTTTATCTCCCAAACAGAAGGTTGTGTTGAGTTATGGAAGCATAAAATATATATACCTGAAAACAGGAGAGGGGCTGTCATAAAGGAAATAATGATCCTGTCTTAAGGGTGCACTTACAGGCTAGTACAGCTATAACATTGATCATGAAAATTCTACATACAAGTTAATTTTGCTTGTTGTTGTTCAGCATAATTTAAGGCTGAAAAGGCACCGGAAAGCGAGCCATTTAAAAGAATATTCTGTGCCAAATAAAATAGCCCTCTCCAGAATTACAGCTGATGTACAAGAGTGCGATGTGTCAGACACGAGCTGCAGCGGGCAGCTCTTGCTGCTGACACGGTGCCGCAGAGCCGCCTGTCCGCCGGGCTGATGCCGGGCAGGGCTGCTCACCTGCGGCACACGGCTCTGCCGGTGCTGCCGCCCGTGCCAGGCACCCACCGCCCTGCCTTCGGCCTGCTCCTTCGCCTGGCTTTGCTCACGATGCAACCCAGACCTCGAGCAGAAAATGTTAAAACGGGAAGAAATGTTTCCTAGCTCGCCATGGTTTTGATGCCTTCATTATTGTAGTCTCATTCCTGGCTACAGTAAGCGCTAGATCCAAACCACGCCAGACCTCAAATCGATGTGGAAGCTGGTTTGTGCCTTTTCTCAATCGAAGCTATCATTCCATTTGCTTTGTTGTCTCCCCGTGAACGATTTTTATCCCAGCTGTTCACAACAGCACCGAGCTCCCTCCCGCTACTCTCCCTACGTCTGCACGGCCGCCCCTGACTGCCCAGCTCCCACCGCCTGCGCCCCGGCCGCCTCCTCACCGGCTCCCGGGGGGACATGCCGCAGCACCCGGTGCGCGGGGACCACGGGGACCCTTCCTGGCCGCGGGGTGCCCCGGCGCTGGGCCGTGCCGGAGGTCTGGCCGGGTGTGGGGTGCATCCCACCCGCAGGACGTGGTGCGCGGGTCCCTCCGCTCGCTGCGAGCGCTGGGTGCGTGCGCCCGGTTGAGCGACGCAGACCGTCGCGTGCCGTCCTCGAGAGATGTCTCTCGAACGTGGCGTGACGGGGAAGGGGCTGCAGCGCTCAGCTGCCGCGGGGCTCTGCAGCGCACCCGGTGCTGCTGCCTGGCCACAAGTCTGGGCACTTCTGTTCGAATTCATGCTTTTTTCTAAACTCGCTGGGAAGCCGCACAGATCTGTGCATCAGACCCCAATCAACCGGATTGAACATGAAAGTTGGATCTCACTTGAAGGCTGGCCTGTGCCACCAGATGCATTGTCTCAGATGAAGGGTGGGACGGCGTCCGAGGACAGGGTGCTGTCGGGCGGCCGTGCTGCTGCCCGAGGAGGGAGGGCCGGGGCCGGGCGAGCCCGATGGCCGCGCCGGCTGGGACGCCTCTCGCTGCAGCGGGCTGGGTCCCCCCCTGCCTGCAGCGCTTTGGCCACCTGAAAGGAGGGGGCAATCAGACGGTTAGGGTCTGTTTAAAGTAGATGGCAGATTTCTGCTGTGGTGCAGAATTCAGTCAATGCGGTATAACTGGTGATATCCTATTTCTAGGCCTAGATTCTTTGTTAAGGTTGACTATATATTTTTAACTAGACAACTATTTAACTTACTGATAACATGACTAGCTGTTGGGCAAGGGTAGGTGCATGCTGCCTTTTCTTTCCATCTGAGAGCTCTCGTAGGAAACATATGTTTAGCCACAGACTCTGTTACATATCCAGTTTGTTCTGGATACTTACGATGGCAAGGGATACAAAGGGAAAATAACTTAAGTAATAAGGGAACAGTGTAAGAAAATGCGAAGCAATAAGCACTGCAATGGGGAGAAGGCTTTACGATAAACAGTTCAAAAGGATGTGGAAACAAAGAAAGTATCACCATCAGTGGAGCAGAAATTATTTTACAAGTCAATCACTTTAACTGTACAAACTGTTTAAATGGAACGATATGCTTAGCGATTTGAAACAAGTTGCAAATTCTTGAAAGAAATGGGTTTGCTGAGACTATGACATACACTACATAGTTGACAGGACTGCTTAATGTGTTGTTATATTTATAATGAGGATCCCATGTCATTCTGTAATTAATTTCATTGCAAGTGTGATATATGCATGCCTAACACATCAAGAGGTAATGTGCAGATGTACATTGCTCATAACACTATCATTAATTCCACCACTGTTGACAATCAGCTCATGGAAATAAGTTGCCAAATCCCAGCAGGATTCTGCTATACAGAGTTTGAACCCTTCTTATGAGAGATGAATATCCTATGCTGAAGTGCTGTGCTTCTGAAAAGTGGAAATCAAAACTCTTGTGAATTGAATGCCCTCATTTGCTCTACAGCTAATTACACATGGTTTTGTTCTGCTCTGTTAAGCAACATCTTTTGAAAACTTTTGTTAAAAAAAGAAAAAAATTGCCTACTCAGTAGTAGTCAATACTCATGGGAATAGGGCCTCTGACTCACCTGAAGTTAAGACTTAGTGACTTCTATTTCATGCAGATATCGGTGCTGTACTGGCTGGTGGTTAAGCACAGAAAATGGTATTTTGAAGGGCCAGAGCTTACTGCGATACCTGTCGATACCTGTAGGGACACGCAGAGAGGACAGAGGAAGGACCAAAGGCTCTGCAACATGCAGCCTCACACAGCAGCTCTCTCTTATGTCAGCTGAGCATCCTTGCCCCTTGGAGCAGAACCTGGGACAGCCTCTCAGCAGGTCATTTATCAAAGCCGATTAGCTCCGAGGTTCTCCACTCCAGAAAAGACAGTGGCCGAGAAGGGCTAACACAACAGCCTTCAAATATTTAAAAATCTGCTGCAGAGAAGAGATGGTCTGCTCCTCAGGCCCATGGTGAAAATGGCAACAAGCAACAGTCTCGGTCATGCAAAGAAGATTCATGTCAGGCATTAGGAAGGGCTCTCTAAGAACAAGGAAAACTGGCTGCTGAAAGAGACCCTGAGCTTTCCCACAGTGTTCCTGAAGGACAAACCAGACAGTTCTCAGGAATCTCGCAAGCAAACAAGCACTCACGATCTCCCTGCCCTCAGTTTTCAATAGTTCCACATTTCTGTCTCAACGCACCAGCGCTTTCTGACAAAAAGTGAGTTTCAGCAATAAACTTCTGACCAGCTCTACTTTTGCAATTGCAAGTGAATAACTAAACTGAATACAATGTCATTGATAATCTGAGAAATAAAGCGTGCAAGTGTTTGAACTGTGCACTTACAGCTGAACACTTAAAGCTACTTGAACTGAGACTTGTGTGCACAACTGAGACTTGGATATAGCTTGTGTGCGTAGAAGCAGGGCTGAAAGGGAATCAGTGGTCTTTGTCTGGGAACTCTATTTCTGGAGCTGTAAACGCTAGATTTGCCAGGAATTAGTGCCCTCAGTGTCACCCTCCTGAATCTAAGACTCACTAAGATTTACAATTGTAATGAAATCAGGCTGTGCTCAGCTCCGGTGCCCAAAGGACTGCTGCTGAGCGCGGGGCAGTGGAGGGGACAGAGCCAGCTCATGGCGGGGGAGCTGGGACGGCACCTGGACCCATCCCGCTGCCGGCGGGCGGCTGTGACCCCGCTCCCGGTACCTGCTGCCCCGCGGGAGCTCCCCTGGGCGTTTCTCTGCCGGGTTCTTATTCTGCCCTCCGCCCGCCAGCAGCCCGGTGTCTGGGTCGGGGGAGTGGGGCTCCCCGGGGGCAAGAGCTCTTCCACCGCCTATTTCTCACCATCCCCTGACACTGAACACTGTCCCAGACTCAGACCAGGAAGGTGTCGGTGCCTTGCACGGATTTCTCTATCAAACCTTGCATCTCTTAATTAGCAGATCTTGATTAGTAATCAGGAAGACCTGAATAGAAAAAGCCAAGGACCTCTTTGCTGCCTCTCCGTGCCGAATGTGCGTGTCCTCCGTGCCCCGCGGTCGCCGGAGTCACCCAGGACACCGAAACGCCAGGCGCGCTGATGGGGAAGGCGCCTGAGCCGATCTGCACGGCAGGGACCGTGCAGTCCGGCGGCCCACGGAAGGAAGATGCTCTGCCTTGGCTCTCGTGATTTACTTCTCAGTTTGCCTCAGGCGAGACAAAGCAGAGCAAATCAATTCTGCAGGCAGTAATCAGGAACTGTCTATTAATATGCCTAATTTTCACTGACCTGAAAATAATGTTTATCTTGTCCAAGGATGCGGTTCTTATTTCACACTTCTTAAACAAGTCTTGTTTTCTATTGAAGACTGTTTAGTGAAACAGGCTGCAATTCGTTGTCAGAAGCACTTTTCTAAGCAAACCAACGCTGAGGCGTTCCCACCTGCTTTCCGTCGGTTTGCAGTGTGGTGTAAGTGAACCCCCAGTGGCACGCCTCTGCTGGGAAACAGAAATGCAAGGAAAAATGTCATTAAGTGTCATTATGCTGTTATGAACTGCAAGGTCTGCAGGCTTCCACGAAGAAGCATTTCTGGTCAGGAATGAGACCATCGAGGAAGGTTCTCATTTTGAAGGGCTTTTATCTAGTTACACTAGGCTCACAGTTTCTTTGATGACTAAAATATAATTGAAGGAAGTGCTCCTGTCAGTAAGACTGATGCTAAAATACTCCCAAGCTTGAGAAGTATTTTATTGGTTTAAAAAAAAAAAGACAAGTGGGGAGATGAGCAGTAATTCTTTTGGTTGAGTTTAAACTTGTGCTCAGCTGTGGCTGAGGTTCCTTCTGTTTGAAACTCTGAATTAACAGTGCAGGGTTAGTTCTGGTAATAAAATTTTTAAAATAATAATAATTGTTCAAACCATTCAGAATGCAGGTTCAGCTCAGCTCCCTGAGAAGCCTTTTGTACAAAACCATGCCTGGAGGAATACCGAAGGTTTGCTTTTCCCGGCAGAATACACTGTACAAAGCAGTCTTCAAAGCATCCCACACCAGTGAGCTCATGCAAGCAATCTCAGCCTTCTACAGAAAGCGCGCAGTAAGGGCAGGTACCGGTTTGACCCTCGCACATTTGGAAATGGGAAAGGATTCACTGAACGTTTCCTCCAGAGAAAAGGAGGCCACTGTTCCTTTTAGAGACCCGTTTTATTTCTGAATTACTGTGCCGCAGGAAGTGACCCAGTATTTGCTTTAAGATAGCAGAAATGTATTTTCTTTTCAGAGCCGTGTGAAATTTCAGGTTCTCCTTTTCCCATTCACCTTGTGTAAAACTGGTATTAGCCGCTGTCTACGAATGCTATTTTAACATGCTTCAAAGATAATAAAAGTTTCTTCCCTGGTGCATTGAATTCCAGTGTTCACCGACTATTTCTGGCAGAGCATTCAAGACTATGATTTCATTCTGTTTTCTTAAAGAGTTAAGCAAGAACATATAGATATGCTCATGGCCTAAACTGAGCTAATCTTGTCACTTTCTCTGCACTTCTCAGTACCAGTTTTTCTCTGAAATGGGGTTTCTAAAACCTGTCAGTTTGGGAACCAGGTGTGGGTGAGAGGCAGGCAGAACAGCACCGTGACAGCGTACAGCGCCGTGCAGCGGGGCTGGCAAAAGCACACCGGCGGCAGCAGGTCTCAGGCTCTTCCCACATTCCGCCCATGAGCCAGCGTCAGGCCGGCTCTCGGCCCCTGACCCGATCTGGTGACGTTCCTGGCGCCAAACCAGTGGAAGACCAGCGGCTTGTTGTGGGGATGGGGTGATGCACAGCAGCGTGAGACGCAAGCTGAGGAACAGAGCAGAAAAAAAGCTGTTTGCAGTTTCACCCCCCTTCCAGCCCCGGAGAGAGTTACGGGGGGGAGCAGCCTCCCCCGCCGGCCGCCTCCGGGACCCCCAGGGGACGGCGGGTGGGAAAGTCCCGGTGCTAAAACCCCTCCTGGGCAGGTCTCACCGAGGTGGGTGCGCAGGACCCGGGAGAAGGTGCCTGGGAGCTGCCCTGGCTCCCCCGTTTGCCGTGCGGGGCTGTGCCCGGGACCCCACGGGTGTCAGATACTGACAGCTATTTGCTTGCGCCTCTCCCTGGGGTTGGCGTGGAGCTAGAGGCCAGGCGATGCCCACCGTCAGCACCGCCAGCCCGTCCTTGCAGAGTTTGACGAACATTTTACAGTCTCTAGGGGCTGAAAACAGTCCCCGATACAAATAACTTATCTGAGAACATTTTAGAGACAGATTTTCAGTTGTTCTCATTCTTTCTCAAAACAAAAAAAATTATGAATTGGAGAAATTTCCTGGTCTGCACAGGATTCCCATTCCTGCGCTCATGAGCCTTTGCCAGTGAGGCAGGGACACCCATTTCAGAGTCAGTGCAGGCCTCCAGGACTGGCAGAGTTTATCTTTCCCAGTGATACCTTCTTTTATCACAGCCAGAGCAATATAATCACTCAGCGTGAAGATCTGCTCCTCAGTCTGTGCATAGTGCTCAGCTCTGTCGAAAGATCTTGGCTGGAGAAGGTTGGTTTTGATTTTTACATGAATTGTATCAGCCAGAGCGTGAACATACTGACTCAGTGGGCTCATTTTTCATCATTCTAATTCCTTTGCAGAAATTCTGATAACGATGGTTTCTTCTGAGCCAGAGGAGGGGGGCTGGAGCGGGAATGGCTCCTGCACTCTGTACAAATCCTAAATTACTCTTTCTGAAGGCAGGTGATGAAATAAGACCATCAGCATAAGCAAAGACCAAATAAGCATAAACAACAAATGCTTAATGCTTCACGCTCGTCTTTATGTCTCTGTCAGTTGTACATGGCTTGATTTTTAGAAAGATGTGAGGAGCCACGTGCATGAATACCATACTAAGCATGGTAAATAGTCAGTTTAATTTGAAACTTAATTAAAAACTCAAGAGAACCAAGCACTTTTCTCAGCATAGCCCTAATTCATGAAGTGCATTGAAATAAATAAAAATATTTCTCTCGAACTTGGAAACAGCCCCAGAACTCATAAGCATCTGCCTAAGTCTGAAAACCAAAATTACATTTACATGCTTATAGTTTACCCAGAGCATACTATGCAAGTTTGATCTGATGTATCTTAAGACAGACATTAAGCAGTCTTCAATGTCTGCTTTCTAGTGGAGAAAAACCGAAAATTTTTGATCAAGAGAAATGACCAATATGGCAAGAAATGACCAATAATACCAACCAGACATAAATCATTTGCAGAAATGCTAGCTTTTCTTCTCCCCGTTTTCTGAGCACCCAGGACCCAGGTGAATTGGAGCTGAAGCGCCCAAAGCAGGGGCGATGTTCACTTTAACCCCTGCACAAGTAGCAGCAGGAACTCTCCCATAACGTAGCCGCGGACTTGCACGACAGGAAGAGCAGAGTGGCTGCAGGGAGCCAGGACAGCCCACGCTCTTGCAGGATATCAGGCTAATTATGGGTGGTTGTCCGACGCCAGAAGCTACTTTTGGCCTGACAGATTATGGCTGTTTTCTCCAAAATGCGTGACAATAGTTTATTAATGGACTACCTTCTCCTAATAACAGATTTCCCCTCTTCCCTGCCCCCCTCCCCCCCCCCCCCCCCCGAATATTTGTGCGGTTCTGTTGATTTTATTCTTAAGAATAAAACCACTTTAAAGATGAAGGTTTCATCTCTGGCTGAAGAGGTCGGTACTACAAGTTGCTGGAGGCTCAGAAAGCATTTTGAGGAATCGCTACTATACGTTCAGCTTGCTCTTCTTCCCCTTGATACCAGCTCTTGCCCGCAGTCGGGGACGGGACGGTGCCTGAGACAGACAGAAGACAGCACGGAGAACTGAGGAGGTGACACCAGCTCTGGGGAGGCACTGCGCAATGATTACTTTGAGGTAACATTCCTCTAATTAATAGGATTAGCTTTGCATGTGTCAGCTTTCTATGAGTATCCCAGTTAATGCATATATACATGAGGGTGCTCATAGAAGCGAGGAATCTTCAATTAATATTGCTGGGTATTTTTGAGATGGGATATTCTGAATTCATAATCTTGAATATTCATATCTGGGAACTGCTCCTGAAAGTCCTTTGGAGCCCGATCTAAAATAAGTTGAAGGATGGGTACATATTGCTTTCAGAGAGACACAAAGAAAAAGAATAGAAATAGCACTAATCTACTCCAAACAAGTCAGATGCTGTAAGTACAGAAGTTATTGAAGACAGAGGAATTATCTAGCAAGAAAAGAATGCTAGGAATATTTAAGGAAACTGACCTTATAACCAGAAATTTGAGAGCAAGGAACAATATGGAGATAAATGGGTGTAATATAAAGGTTTCCATCAGCCTAAGTTGTTTAAAAAGCCTCCCAGTGTTATATGAATGTAGATTAAGTAATGATAGAAAAGCATCTTCAGATACATTATTCCTGTAAGCTTTTTGTGCATTATCCCCGCATCATTCTGAGAAGATTGTTGCAAGACATGTCTGCTTATTTCCTTAGCTCTTTATCAGCTCCCAAATAGACGTAACCCCGATTGAAGTCCTGGGTCACCCTTTCCTAAACTTCAAGCAAATGAAGAATAGCAACACCGGTTTTTGTCTAAGCTATGGGCTCTCACAGAGCACTCTGTGCACAGCTTCGCAGAGCAGACAAAGTACTGCCTCGGACAAATGTTCCCTGGCGCTGCCCTTGGCCTGCGCTGCCTGCAGTCGGGTCAGTGCCATATTCACCGTCCACGGCGCACAAAGCCCGAAATACTTTCCTGGTATTTCGCATGTGCATGGGGAGACGTTGCCCCTGACCCGAGTTCGTCATCTACCGAAAGACAAAATAACGAAGATGCTCGTGGCCTTCATGGTACAGGTTTGAGTTAAGATCAGTATGGGAGCGCTGCACGGATCACTTTGGAAGATGTTTTTCTGGCAAAGTCTGTTTAGAGGGAGGATGTGAAAATTTGCTTTCACCACAGCTGAGAGCAAGAGGAAATATCACAATAATTTTTCTGCAGATGAAAATGGTTTTACGGTGATTTGCAAATGTGGCATAATTAATTCTGCAAATGAGTCTGGAGTTACAATATGTCCAATCTGGCAAATTATGGGACTCTCAGATCTCAGCTGAATTGCAGTTCTTGCCTCCTCACAGCGTTAGAGCATGTGTTTGGGGTCATACTGGTGTTCTCACCTCGTTGTGGGAAGACTTACTGAAATATAAATCTCAGGCTTCATCTCTGATCTCACTAATCAGAAGCTTTTGACAGTGGGATGAAGCTGTCTTTGCAGGCTAATCGTATTCTTGTCTTGTTTGGCCAGGCTACAGGCAGCAGATGAGATCGAAAGAATTCAGGCAGATGAACACTTTGATCCAAACCCTTTGTCTCTACCACGAGCGCAGCCATCACGCCGCCCTGGGAGCCCGCTGTGCCTGCAGAGACGTCCCGCTCCCCGCACCTTCACCTGCAGCAACTGGGAGTCAGAGCAGGGTCGCAGGACGTCGCAGTCTCCCCTGTGCGTTCCTTTTGTTCTCGCCCTTGGGGCAGCAGGAATCAGTCAGACAACACCGATGGGAAGCTCTGGCTTGGCTCCGATTCCCCTTTATCCCTGCTAGGGGCTGAGGCTGGCTGTCCCCTCGGCTCCCTGTCCCCAGGCACGGAGCTGGGTCCTGTCCTGCGCCAGAGGGGAGCTCCCAGGGCCCCCAGCTCTAACTCATCCATCCCAGTGAAACCCCAACCAGCTTTGCCTGCAGCAGCGCTGTGGGGACGGGGCAGGGCCAAGTTAATGCCCCAGGAGCTTGAAGGGGGATGCGGGCAAGCTCCCATTGCCAGTAAGAGCGTGCGACCTGATACCGGCCTTCCCCACAGGGAAAAGCACAAAGCTGGATTCTGCATCAAAGCAGAAGTCAGTTAATTTGGGTGGCTGTCTTCTCCCCGCCTCCTGGAAATGTATCTAAACATAATGACAATATGTATTTTCTCATTTGCTGGAATCAATAGCCCAGTGAACATGATGCACACATGAATCATACGCCATTGAAGGGGGATGACAGGGATCGCCCTGAGAAAAGGCAGCATTCAGCAGCACAGTATGAGGGATCAATATAACTCTTTCGCAAAATGTAATAAAAGCGTATGAAAGATGACAGGTTATTCACGAGAAAACAAAGAATGCAGTTTTAAAGCCACCTGAATAGTATTTGACCCCAAACTTCCAATTAATGTCAAGCCAGAGAGTTCTAAGGGGAAATTAAGTGGGTGCCAGGGAAGACAGGGCTGAGGACCTGACCTGTGGAGAAGATACTGCAGAGACAGCAGCAGTACTCTCAGCAGCGCACTGCGAAGAGAAGGGAAAGCAGAGCCTGCAGCTGGAAGATGCAGCAAGGGCTGGCTGAGGGCAGGGCTGGGTAGCTCCTGCAGAGCAGCGGCAGCACCCAGAGCCAGGGGTCTCTGCGGGTGAGGAGGGCTTGGTGGGCCTCTGCTCCCCAGCACAGCTTTTGGGCACGTCTAAAGTGTGGGCAGGGAACTCCCAAATCGGGTCTGAACTGGCTTCACTTTCTGGCTGTGAGACTCCAGCATGCTCGACTTTGGCCAGGAGATTTGTGTGAATCGTTATAAAAGGTTAAAGATTTCTTTCAAAAGAGTATTTCTTCATTAATGATCAGAAAACAAAGTGAGAGCAATGGAAGAACAGTGGGAGTGGTGAGATGATCCTCCCAATGAAGCGAGGAGGTGCCCCAGGGTGCGTCAGGGTCTGGGAGACCAAGCTCAGCTTCTCTTTCCTGATCACCTTCTGCCATGTCTGAGGGAATGAAATGTCCATTCACAAAATTGAGTGTACTTTAGTTGGTGTGGCAACATCTGTCCAAGAAAAGATATTCCCCTTGGCAAGTTGCCTTATTATATCTTGCACTGAGCGGAACACAGAAAATCTGTGCCACAACTCTCTTGAGAAGAGAAGGGACCTCTTTCCTTGGCAAACCTCCCTGCTGCCTCTGTGCAAGCTGTCCTCGGCGTGAGGAGCTGCATCCCATCACGCTGATGTGCACAAAGCCACCCCCCCGCAGCAGGATCTCATCCCTGCCCGTGCAGGGCAGCTGCCTGCCAGCTCCGGGGCCCCCATCTCCCCCATCCTCTCCTCCCGACACCCCCCTGGAGCTGATGCCCAATGGCAACCTGCAGCCCCCATGCCAAGCTGGGCTCCTCTGCCCCACGCTCCAGCCCCAGCACTTCTTCCCTTCCAGCTGAAACTCGGCAGCCCTCCTCACCAGCCTCAACCCTCCACCGAGCCCCGTGTTTTGCCCTACCCTGGGAAGGGACTGGAAAGATGAAAGGGGCCTTTCCCCACCATCTGCTCTGCTGCCCTTCTCCTGCAGCTCTCTCCTTTTCCTCTGTGACACAGAGAAATTTCTCTTCTCTCCTCCTCCCCTCCACTTGCCCGATCACACCGGTATATACCCTCTCTGATCCTCCGCTTTGCTTTTGCTGCTCCTCCGCCATGCCCCTTTGCTCCTCACACTTATCTGGTTTTTGCATTAAAATAACATGCTTTAATCCCCCTCCTTTTAAAAATAATCCCATCCCTGATCCCATTTGCCTTTCCAGCCATAGTTCATCCTGCTTTCATCTGGAAAATTATTTAACATGCTATACAGACTGCCTTTCACCCATTTTATACTACACAGTTACCAAACACTTGTGGACGTAGCACCCACCTATTCCCAGTTAGTTCGATTCCCCAAAAAGAGAATATGAGGAAGAGTCCTCCTGTAAAAACACCCATGTTTTGGGCAGTCAGTCTAACAGCATGTAGGAACGGACTGGCTATTCACTCCCCACTGGCCCATCCCTCCACTACATTCGTTAACTAGTGTCGTGGTTTAACCCCAGCCGGCAGCTAAGCACCACGCAGCCGCTCGCTCACTGCCCCCCCACCCCTGGGATGGGGGAGAGAATCAGGAAAAAAAACTCGTGAGTTGAGATAAAGACAGTTTAATAGGACAGAAAGGAATGAAAAACAATGATAATGATGATAATAATAATATGACAATAGCAATACTAAAAGAATTAAACTATACAAAGCAAGTGGTGCACAATGCAATTGCTCACCACTCGTTGACCGATGCCCAGTTAGTTCCCGAGCCGCGATCCCCCCTCCCAGTTAACTCCCCCAGTTTATATACTGGGCATGATGCCATATGGTATGGAATATCCTTTGGCCAGTTTGGGTCAGCTGTCCTGGCTGTGTCCCCTCCCAGCTTCTTGTGCCCCTCCAGCCTTCTTGCTGGCTGGGCACGAGAAGCTGAGAAATCCTTGACTTAGTATAAACACTACTTAGCAACAACTAAAAACATCAGTGTGTTATCAACATTCTTTTCCTACTAAATCCAAAACACAGCACTATACCAGCTACTAGGAAGAAAATTAACTCTGTCCTAGCCGAAACCAGGACAACTAGTCATAATCAAGCTCAGCACTGTTTATGGCATCAAGTATTTACATCTCCTCCTGTCATCTCACCCAGTCCCTGTGCTCTGTTTGTGCAGACGCCTGCACATGTCTAGGTCCGGCTGCCAAAGGGGACGCTCATCCCGCAGCTGGCTGCTGCAATGACACGCTTGCGTCTGCCCCGCGGTCTCCCTTCTGGTTTACACGCACGCTTCAGTCTCTTACAGCTCTCATGCCTACACTGAGCAAGGCCTAAATGTGTTTGGTGGTAACTCACTGTCCTGGCTTCGGCTGGGATAGATTTAATTTCCTTCTTAGTGGCTGGTACAGTGCTGGGTTTCGGATTTAGTGTGAGAATGATGTTGATAACACGCTGATGGTTTAGTTGTTGCTAAGTAGTGTTTATCCCAAGTGAAGGACTTTTCAGTTTCCCATGCTCTGCCAGCAAGCAGGGGTGCAAGAAGCTGGGAGGGAGCATGGCCAGGGCAGCTGACCCCAACTAGCCAAAGGGGTATTCCATAGCAGGGAACGTCATGCCCAGTATATAAACTGGGGGGATTTGGCCAGGAGGGGCGGATCGCTGCTTGGGCATCGGTCAGTGGGTGGGGAGCAATTGCATTGGGCATCGCTGGGGTTTTTTTTCTGTTTTTTTCTCCCCCCCCCCCTCCTTTTTTCCCCCCCTTTTTTATGTTCCTTTTCATTACAATTATTAGTATTATTATATTTCATTATTATTGTTAGTATTATATTTTACTTTAGTTATTAAACTGTTCTTATCTGAACCCATGAGTTTTACCTTCTTTCCCTGATTCTCCTCCTCATCCCACTGGGAGCGGCTGTGCGGTGCTTGGCTGCTGGCTGGGGTTAAACCACGACACTCACATTAACCACACACTGAAACTCCTTCCAGTAAAATCTCTAATAAACTGTTCTCAGGTGAATCTGAGCTCACTCAGTCTGCCAGCCACCTTCCCTTGTACTGATCATGAAACTAAAACCCAAATGATTAGCTTAAGTTCTGTTATTTATATTTAAAAAATAATTTACAACTATTATTTGCTGTTTGGACATTGCTGGTGCTTATGTTTCTGATTTCAGTTGGACATGTGTTACAAGTCTGATGAAACTAGCAGTTACAAGGGAAAAACCAGGCTCATGTATTTGTTAGTTTCCTGAGTCAGAGAAAAAGTTATTCTGCTTTAGAAGAAGAAAAAGAATCAGCAGGGGCCTCCCGTCATTTGCTTATTTAAACACTCACTGAGTCTCAGAGGCGTTGAACAATACAAGTGAATATGCCAAGACACTATGAGGAGATGAGGGACCTCATCGTTCCTCCACTTTCAACATCCCTGTCTGCTCCTCACATCTACACAAGCCCTTGGCACTGGGCAAAAAGATGTCACTGGTAAACTCTTGAGGTGCATTAGGCAGGACTTGAGGATATCAGGGCCTCCTGCTTTTTGGATGAAGTACCAGAGCAAGCCCAACAGGACCTTTGTGTGGCCACCACTATAGCTGGAACTGGCAGCAAACAGCTTCTTTAAAAGCTGCAGCCCATTACAGTCTGGTGAGTCACATCAGGCTCAGAGAACAAGGGATTTCCCGAGTGTACATCTGATATGTTCAGTAGGATAGAGAGCCGATAATCAAAATTTTTTGCCAGATATGCAAATCATTCCTGAAGCTCTGTATTGCCACTCTTTGTGGACAGAGTCACTAAAGCTTTCACTCTTAAACCAGCTGTTGTGAATAATTCCCTTGCTAAGCCATATGGCATAGTTCTTATGTCATATCATTTTGAAATGTGATTTTTTTTTTTTTTTTTTTTTAGTTAGTATAGTGCTTTAGCTCCCATGTTTTGTTCTTCTGTATGTGCACCTCTGGAGCAACAGCACATTCAGGGTACTGGCCTCTGTGATGCAGGAGGCCACTTCAGCTCCGTGCGCTTCGTGCCAGGAAAGTTAGTACTGGTGAAAGGCGTGTGTTATCATAGGAAGAAGGCCTGGATAAACCTTTCTCTTGTCACACCCATTCTTTAGGCTAATACCATGTCTGAAGATAGTGTGTTTAAAAAAAAAAAAAATCACAACAGAAAGCTAAGACTGCGTTAGGCTCTTGGCATGGGAGGACGCATGTCCAGGGAATGCTCCTATAACAGCAGTGAGGATGTAGCAGACACTCACAGGCAAGTTGTGCATAAATGATCATCACTCAAAGGGCAGCAGGGGCAAAGCAAGAGAAGGAACTCATCTACTGTGTTACTTGGTGAGAAACAAACTGACTTGGGGGTGATGTGTTCTAAAGTGCAAGAAGAGAGCCCCAGGAGAGCTCAGAGAATTGCTCTGGGGATCTCCATCCCACCAGCCTCCAGAGCAAAGCTCGAGTCCAACCCATGGGGAGCAGCTGGTGTAGCTGGGCAAGTCACACACGTACCCCTTGTCGATGAAGAATCATACAGACCATCTGTACCAGACATGAGTACTGGTGAGCCTGACACCTGGGGTGCTCTTACCTTCAGTGGTAACAGAACCAAATAACGTGATTCACCAAGGCAGAGCAGGGAACTTGCAACCCAGGACCTGCTTTGGAGAACTCAAAGGCTGGTAGTTGCCTTTGCTGGTAGTTGCAGAGATCGCTGGGCTTTGTGGAGGACTTTTATTCAAGAGGTACAGACGAGGTAATCAAAGGACAGAAAGACATATCACAGCTTTGGGCACACCCCCGAAGTTTCAGTGTTCCTGGGCAAATTAAAGCAAAAATGAATTTCCAGACTAAGGGCTTACAAACTGTTTGGCACCCGGGACTGCACTCCCAGAGAAGAGTCCAACACTTGGAAACAGAGTGTATAATTAAAATGCTTAAACAACCATTACAAAGGTGTTAACACACTTCTGTAATTACACAGCTGTTTGTTCATTAAAGGAGGAATTTAATACAATTATAACATTTACAATTCTGCACACTAAAAACCAAAACAAAATTAGAGTTTTTAGGAGCGATACAAACAGTCCTGTCTCCTCTCCAAATTGGCCTTTAGAGATCAGAGCTTACAGAAAACTTTTACAAGGGGCAATGTACTCAGGGCATTACCAGAATTTCCCCCATTCAAATGGTTAAATCCAGAACTGACAACAGCGCCAGTGACTGAATGGTCCCTAATGACTTCTCAAAAGATAAATTTATCCCAGCGGTGCAGTGCAAAATTCCTGGGATAAGAAACGAGAGGGGAAAGGACTCTGGAACAGAGTCCTGTGAAACGGACGCTCAAGCCTGCATCAGCCTGCTCTGTCTAAACCCTCTCCCAGAGGGGCACAGGGCTGCGTGGTATCCAGGATTTGTGCTGCTCAAGCTCTTGTCCTCTTGCCTGAGCTCAAAGAGAGGAATTTCACTCCCCTCTTCCCATGACATGAGCAGAACAGCCGCCAAGACCATCTTCCACCAGGAGGTTAGACCAAGAGTGCAAAGTGCAGGCACAGAAAGGGAACACAGACTAAAGCAGACAAAAATGGTGCAAACTGTGAGCAGCACACTTGGGGTCCAGCTGTGAAGAGAACAGAGAGGCACTTCAGGTGTCACACACACCCCAAATGCAGCTTGAATTTTGCTGAAAGCATGAGCAGTTTGGAGTAGGCTAAGCTGTCCCCTCTTCTAATTCATACAAGATCTGACTTCAGTACCATCCAGTTTACAGATGGCAAAGCACTTCATCGCCTGAAAATGCCATCGAGGTGGAAGAGCCATACGATCCCAAGTAAGCAAATGGGAAAAGGGCAGACGAGGCAAGAGCTTAGCTGTGCAGAAGGGAGATTCCATCCTGGTGGAATAAACATTTCGGAGAGTCACCAGTCAAGCGCAGGGCTGCTTGCGGAGCCCAGACTTGGAGGAGCCCTCTCCAGACTCAGAGCAGCCCCCCGCGAATGGCTCCATTAGGGCTCAGCCTCTCAGCACAGCCACTCTCGGGGCTAACGGGAGATAGATGCGCACTTAACATCCTGAAAGCGCTGGAGCCTGCCTCCTCAGAAACGAGTCAGTGCCAACCTAGCACCGTACCGCTGCACACAGGCACGCTGGGAGCCATGCTCCATCCCCTCGGCCAGCGTGGGATTCGGGCAGAAACTCGAGCAAACGGCCTCCAGGCAGAGCCCAGAGGGTAGCTGCCACGTCAGGGCTGGAGCTGCGCGATAATGCTTTTCTTTTTCAGCATGCAGCCCTAGAGTTTTCACTCATTCAGAATGGGCACTTTTTCTGTCTGTAAAACTCAGTCTCAAAACCTTGTCTTTAAGCAAATATTGGATTTCTTTTCAACTCCCTAAGGAAGCATTTCATCTTTTTCAGTTTTTCCCTATTTTTAGAAACAAACTCACTGCTATATTTCATCTGAATTTACATGCAATCTCACTGCACCTGAACTTGTATTTCTGTAATTAATGATTTCATAAAAAATTTAGACCAGATATTGCCAGGAAGTGTAGGAATGGTTTAAAAAAAAAAATCACTTTTTTATAAAGTGTTGTTGATTAAATCTTTGCACCCGCTGCTGAGTTACAGGATTTTGTGGAGGTGGAGTGGGGAAGTTTTCTACACAGAACAGAGACTATCTGGTGTTCATGCACCATCAAGGTTATTTATTTTGTACCTCAATTTGAGAGTAAGAAACATGACTGATCTATTAGCAATGCAGATATCAGACGCTGCTCAGCATTGTCACTGCAGGGCGAGAGCTAGGCAAGGCGGGGAGCTGGCCCTACACTGCTGGGTAAGTCCTTCTGACAGAGGGGAAGGTAATGAAGACTCAGGCAGGGTCAATGGTATTTATTAGAGATGTTCCTGTCTAACGCCCAAAACCTCTTTTGCATCAGTTGGCTGAACCACTCCATATTTGCCAAGCTGCCTTAAAGGCAAGAGAAAAAAGGGGTTTCCTGGACACTTCTACTCCCGTTTGCACAGTGAAAGACATCCAAAATTGCAGTCCATCCTTCCCCGTCCTCTGACCTCAGAAGTCATCCAGGAGATGCAAACAATAAGAAGCAGTGCTCAGATGGTGAGTGTTATTAAACATAATTGGCAAAGATGAAGGGACAGAGAAATGTGAATAAATCATCAGGATTTACCACCCATCCTCTTTTTTTTTTTTTAAAGTATATGGCTTGGTATAAAACAAACTATTACCTGGAGACTGCATGGTAAACTGAGGAAAAACTGGAACTATAGCTTGGACAGTTATGGTATTTAACTTTAATCTAATAGTAGTTACTAATGAAAAAGTGAAATTAATTGCACACTAAAGGTTGCACTTGACTTAGATAAAGCGTCTCTAGTACATCACTCAGTCCCAAGTACATAGTACCAGGAAATCCATTAATCTCCACCAACATTTGTTCTTTCTAGTGTGAAACAGTTTTAATTAACTTATTGTGAGTGGTCAGTCACTGCTCACTGTGGAAGAGCCTTACAGATTTAATGAAGCACCATTCTTTCTAAATTTATGTTGGAAAAGTGACAATGACAAATTTTGAAGCTGAATTACTTGGCATATGTGATCAGTTAATGGAATACCTTCCTCATCCCAATTATTTAATTCCTGTCCTGTTATTTTTCCCCAATTAAGCAGTAGTCTTCTGACTTAGGCTACGAGCCCTGGAGCAAGCATACCATTGTCATTTAGCAATAAAACAATTTGTACACAAGAAAATCACTTTGGTACAGGTCATAGCCATCTAATATTTGTTTGATACTTTCTACAGTCTTTAAAATGTTCGAAATAAGTAAGAGCCATGCACAGTTCAGGGCAGGTCCTTCACAGCAGACAAAATAGGGTAACAGAGAGTGCCTGGAGTTATCCCACTTGAGCTCGATGGAGAAGCCCTGTGCTTGGCATGTGCTGGGAGTCCCTGCCAGCTGCAGGGAACAC
The DNA here is from genome assembly GCF_018139145.2 of Gymnogyps californianus. Classification (NCBI taxonomy): domain Eukaryota; kingdom Metazoa; phylum Chordata; class Aves; order Accipitriformes; family Cathartidae; genus Gymnogyps; species Gymnogyps californianus. The sequence continues at coordinate 71,907,069 of NC_059475.1, read as the reverse complement.
ACTTACTCTCTTCCAGGCAGCAATGAGCGTATGGAGCAAAAAACTGAAATTAAGTTTTTGGACTCCTGATTTAAAAAAAAAAATTCATGGGCCCATGTCTGTTGGTCACTATTTGAGGACTTCATACCAGCCTGAGCAATTGCAGCAGGAGATGAGCTGAGCAAGGAGGGAAGCTCCCCGTGGCTGCATTTGTGTTCTTTTGTGTTAATTTTCTCAGATCATTCCAAACATCACTGAGTTTTGTAGTCTCAAACAGACAAGATTTTGATACATAAGGAGAAGGTAAGTCCAATTCCTGCTAGCTGCACTACAGCCCACAAAGAAATAGCTGTGGAAGAGATCTAAGGAAGAGGAAGAGCAGGTGAGCTTGTTTTCTTACCTTTGCAGGTAGATGCCAGTGAAGGCCCAGTGCTCCACTGGGCAATGGAGCTGCTGAGCACACCAGCGCTAGTAACTGCCTGACAGCCTTCCCCTGGGCTGCACAGGGATGGCATCATCAGGTCAATGAGCAGAGAAGTTAGGCTCACTTTGAAACAGGTATTTATACCTTTCCGTCTTACCAATATTCCTGACCTTCACCTGCATCACCTGCAGGAGTTGCCTTGTTCCCACCTGAGCCAAAGGCTCACCACTGTGACGGATGGTAGGGCTCCCATGAGACACACCTGAGCCACCTCTCCAAAGCTGGTGTAATTAGGTGACTTTTGAAGCACGAAGTCAGACGTTTCATGATTATGGCGCTGAAAGTGGGAATACTGCACAGCTGCTCCAGCTCAGGGAGAGGGAGGCATATCTGAAGCTCCTTTATACCCTTCTAATGGCATTGCTTTTTTTTTTTTTTTTTTTAGTTCCAAGTCTGTCTGTATTGATGAAGTCCTTCAGCTTTATCTTCCATGGGTTATCACTGTTTGGGAGGTCTGTGCTGGAAGACCAACACCGTGCCTATGAACAGGAAAGAGACATATAGCTTCACAGCAGATTCATTAGCCCATTTCTGCATTTGTGGCAGAAACATTAAACAAAATACTAAATAATTCAGCCCCCTATAGTCGTGGGCACCCACTAGCTCCCAGTCTGTCTTTCCCAATGGAAAGCATATGGTTATTTCTCAGTGTTGCCAGCTATGAATCGGAGAAAGTGATCCTGGTTCCTCATGCAAGAGGAGGCTATCAGAAGAAATAGGAGAAGCTGCAGCAGTACAGGACAAAAGGCATTAACCTTTCCGAGAGAGAACTCACAAATGGTGAAGTATTTTTATGAAGAGTCAACTCCATGGTTTTCAGCAGCGACGTGTTCTGAAGATGATCTCTGCACATGCTGCAGAGTTAAAGCCTTCATACAAGTGACAGGAGAGAAAGTCAGTAGTTAAGCACCTTATAAAGGTGGCTCAAGATAGGGAGATGAAAGCAGGAATTAAAAAAACCAGACCTTGTGTAAAGGTTAATTAAAATATTAACAATGCAAGGTTTCAATTATTCATGCATAAATAAAAAGATGTTTAATGATAGACACACACGGAGCATTAGTGCGGTGGACATGACATTGGGATAGAGAAGGAGCAAAGGAGAGCTTTGACTCTCAGCACAGACAATCACTGTGGAGCGCAGAAGATGCTGGACAAGACGACGGGGTGAGAGGGGATCGCAAGTGCTCAGGGAGCGGCGGCCGTGGGGTGCGGGCCGCCGTCCAGGGGGGCTCCTGCTCTCGTCAGCTACAGTCCCGCGGGTCTGCAGCAGTCCTCATGGTCTCCATCCCTCCAGCACCCCCCGGGCTCAGAAGCCAGGCGGAGTGTTGGCTCGTCGTGGGAGCGCGGCTCTGCCAGCACGTGCGAGGGGCACAAGCAGGGCAGGACCGTACGGACCGCTTCCCCCAGCATTTCAGAATTGCTGCTGCTGCTGTGTCCTGAAGGGCTCATGACAGTGAAGGGAGCCAAACTCCAGCCTCTGCAATGCTGTGGTACTGCCATGGTGAATGCACACCAAAAGTAACGGCGTTTATGCTCATATTTCATAGAATCATAGAATCTCATTTTCATAGAATCGTATTTGTCATGTCTCAGATGTTCTTCATTTCTTGCCATAAATGATTGTATTTCCCAATGTTTATTTGCATTGTTATTTAAAAAAAAAAATCAAATTACTAAGAAAAGCATGCTATGAGGCACCTTCATTTGTTTTGGTAGCCACCATATTTGATCTTCAAATACAGAGTTCTTGTACAGTAACAACTGAAAAATCCCATAATATTTTTACATCCTTATTTTCTACAGATCATAGAATTGTAGAATCATAGAGCAGCCCAGGTTGGAAGGGACCTCGAAAGATCATCTCGTCCAGTCTTTCATGGGAGAGGGAGCCTAGATGGGATTTTCTAGCACCCTGTCCAGCCGCATGTTGAAAACCTCCAGCGATGGGGACTCAGCCACGTCCCTGGGGAGGTTGTTCCAGTGAATGATTGTTCTCACTGTAAAAAATTTCTCTTATATTGAGATGAAACCTCTCCCAGTGCAACTTGTACCCTTTGCCCCTTGTCTTCTCCATGTGGCTCCTTGTGAAGAGAGAGCCTCCATCCTCTTTGGAGCCACGCTTTAATTACTGGAATGCTGTGATGAGGTCCCCCCTGAGCCTTCTCTTCTCTGGGGAGAAGGGACCTAACTCCTTCAGTCTTTCCCCACAGGGCAGGTTCTCCAGACCTTTGACCATCTTCATGGCCCTGCTTTGGACCCTCTCCAGTCTTCCGCCTCTTTCTTGAATTGTGGGGACCAGAACTGGACCAGAACTGCGTGTGACCCATGAGGGCAGGGGTCAGGCAAGCAATACTGCTCTCCAACCTGAGGCCCACAATGTCCTTAGCACAATGCTGCCGAGTTTGTCATCCCGTAATTCGTGCTTCTGGGGCCTCCTGGAACATCTGCTCAGAGCGTGACTTACAGCCTGCTGGCTCTGGACGCATACCCTGCACCTCTGACACGTCTGCTTTTATACGTGCCCTAACTGCAGCATATCTGTGCAAATACTTTGTTTCTGTGCGGCCATAATTATATTCTCAGTTTCTCTCTTTAAGCTGTCTTTGACAAGTCATTTATATTTTGCCTGCTTTCATGAGCTTTTACAGTGAAAGAAAGTTGGCAGGCAATTCTCAACTATCCTACTTGTCTCTTGTCTGTCTGATGATTGATTTCCAGTGGGAGTAAGTTTTGATATTTGAAAAGATCCAGACTATTATTATTGAACATTTGAGCTGTGTAATGGAAGTATCTGTCTGACAAATCCAGAAGGATATCTGAGCAAAAGGCTCAAAGGCTTAAGGAAATTCTGGATCATGTATAAAACATTGTCCAGTGCATTGTCTCTAACACCAGACAGAGAATGGAGAGAAGCTACAATGCCAGGAGAGTACAGCCAGGTTGAGAAAAAAAGAGGTGCAAATGGAGTATTTCAAAAAAGTCAGGAGAAAGATTAGGTTCTGTGAAGACTGAAAGATACGACAGACAATGGGATGAAAAGGACCAATCCTGACCAACCTGTCCAGGAAAATCCCCACTGACAGAGAGGAAAAATGATGCCTCTGATCTGCAATTGATATCAAGACTTTGGGCAGACAGAGTTGGATGACTACTGCTGAAAAGGAAGAAAAATCACACAACCCCCAGTGGAGTCTGGGAACTCGCTTCAGACATATTAGCAGCTCGCTTTGTGTTCAGCCTGGGCTCAAACTGCGGTTTGGGGACGGACAAACAAAAACATCCCACCTGGGGACGAGACATTTGTGATTAGCTTAGGGATGGAGCTCTGCCAGGAAAAGCGCTAAGCGCGGGAGCTGGTCGCCCGGCAGACGGCGAGGGCTGCAGAAAGCTGATTACAGGAGCACGCCCCGGGGTGCTCTGCCGAAGGGCTCGCTTCCAGCTCTGGAGCTGGGCTCCCAAGTCTTACAGGCGCAGGCGTGTTTTTCCTGAAAAACAAACAACACTTGCTGTCTCGGTCATAGAAGCCTCCCTTCATGCCTCATAGCCTGACCCAAGTAAACAACTGGACTGATATAACACTCATTTTACAGAACATGTATTGTCAACGGTAAAGCACGTGCCCAGCTTTGCGTTTATGCTGTGCCCCCTGTACGCAGAAAACCAGCTGGAAGTTCTTGAGAGATCCCTCCATTTTAGAGCCAGATGGGCAAATATATTTCTCCTCCCCCGTGGAGCCGAGGAAAGGACACCATCCTTGTCTCACGGCAGCAGACGCACGGGAAAGCATGCATGCGAGGAGATATCATCAGAGATAGGCAAACTGTGCTCCTGTGTGCAAAATTAATCCCGAAGTCTCCGTTTCTCTTGTGACACTGGTGCTCTATGCAATCTTGTCACTGAGCTGGCTGAACAACAGCAGCAGGGATGTAACTGTGCGTGAGTGACCTAGATAGCGGTGCACTAAAATAGAAGATGGCAGCGATTCCAGAAATTACCTTGTTTCATGGCTTTGCAGGAGAGAAGGACAGCACGTGCTTTACCCCTGAAGCACTGTTCCCAGTCTGTACCTGGTATGGTTTCCTGTGCTGCAAAGTATTTCTCCCACCTCTTGTAAGGCAATGGGGCACTATGACAAACTTCAGGAGCAGTCTGCACAAGCACAATCGGTTCCTGTCCACACCTCACTGTAAAAATAGCGTTGCCCCATCACTGCCTAATGAAGCTGTTCTATGGTCTGCATTCATCGCGCCTGCTCCTGCTGGCTTTCACCAAGAAAGCAAAAGGTTGGTCACATCTGCTGCGCTTAATGATGTGTGCAGTGTGTACCACTGAGTCTTACAGTCTGCAGGGTATGGCTTGCTGCCAGGAGAGGGTAATCGCTGCCTACAAGGCTGTGGGGAGGAGGGGAGAGCAGCCCCGGGAGGCACCGCACTCCTTCGCTGCCACCGGAGTCTGCAAAGCACGGCCTCTGCATCTCGGGGACGGAGGGATGGGGACGGGCACAGGCAGCGCTCCTTGGGAAGGCACAGCCCGGCCACCCAGCACAGCCCAGCCGCCCAGCACAGCCCGGCTCTCTCCTCTCGTCACACTTCACAGGTAGGAAATGCCATGTCCAGTTCTGGAGGCTGGTGTTTCCCATCTTAGCACTTACAGCTGCTGCCCGCTCTACCAGAAAAAAAACCCCATGTTTGATAAAGCCCCCAAAAATCCAGATTTTACCCATTGCTTCTAAAAGGCTGGTCTATAGTTTTTCATCCTCGCTACTTCTGATCACAGCTTTTCCTTCTCCTCCCAGCTGTTAGTTTTGATTCACCTTTCCCAGCTGCAAGGGGGACTGCCCCCCCATCCTTCCCACCTGGGCTCTGCTGTCCGGGAGGGCGTTAGGGCAGAGACCACCTTGGGTAGGGCCGGGGGCGTCCCACCCTCGCTGGTCTGGGCATCCCGTCCCACCCTGGCGAGTGGGTGCTCTTAGCATGGCTGCAGAGGCAGCTGCCAGCCCTGCCGCCCTGCTCACGCGTCTCCCGAAGTGCTGAGTGGATGGATCAGCTTCCTGAGATGCTGTGTACATAGTCCTAAATCAGCATCACATGGGAAAGAATCCGTATGTCCAGGAATATATCCACCTTCTCTGCATTAAACCAGCAATAACATCAGTCCATGGCAATGCCTGATATTAATGAGCGGCTGACGTTAATAGCCCTTAGTGTGAGCTGGGGACCATTAACTCCTCCAAATGAGGTATTTATTCCCCAGGAAACACATTGTGCTAAGGCTGTTACTACTTAGGCATGGCAATACACTGAAAGCAGTGAGAGCGGTGCTGCTGCTGGGCAGGGATGCTGCCCGCGGCAGGGCACGTCTCCATGCTCCCGTGCAGAGCGGCTCCCTGGCAAGGGGCGTCCCAGGTCCCGTGGCGAGAGCGGCTGCTTCTGGCCGTGGGAGCTGCCCCTCGGCGGCCGGGGCTGCCTGCCGGGGCCCACCGCTCCCGGGGGGCTGGGGCTGGGGGCTGGAAGCTCTTTGCGAGGGCTGTAAGGGTACACAGATCCCTGAACAGGGGCAACTGATTTGTGAGGACTTCTAGTTAACAGCTATCCAGCTAAAAACAGAGGATGCAAAAGAGGCAATAAACCACAGCCAGATACACAAACCCTCGAGCAGGAGATAGCAGTGGCCAGAGCTGGCGGTCACCAACAGATGGGCTGTGGGGGGACACCCGGGCGACCCTGGGGAGGGTGGGCCCCGCCTTGGTGCCCCACAGGAGGGGGAACAAGGTGCTCCTGGGGCTCGTGGGAGAACACAAACTCGTTATGGGGTGCTGGAGGGGGCTGTGGGGCTGTGTAAACTTGCTGTGGGCCACCTCGCCCTGTGATGGGATGCTCACGGCAGGGCTGAAGCAGGGCGGGGGGGCCCGCGGGAATTAAGGAAGGGAAGGGCAGGAGGGGACGCGAGGGCGGCTGGGGTCGGCGCAGGGCTGGGGGTGCCTGTCTGGCTTGAGCTGCGTCTCTGTGCACGCGTGTGCGAGCACACGTGTGTGTGCGCGCATGCACACGTGTGTGTGTGCGTGCGTGCGTGTGCATGCCTGCGCGTGTGGCGCCCGTCCTGGGTGCTGGCTGGAGCTGCCGAAGGGGAGCACCGCAAACCCTCCGGGCAGGAGAATTCCGTGGGACCCGGTGCCTCTTCCCTGGGAGCGCTCCAGCGAGGCGGCTGCCTCCGCCTGCCCCGCCGCCGGGCTCCCGGTCCTCGCTGGCACAAGCTCCCGCTGCAGCCAGAGGCACCTCTGCTTCGGCAGAGGTTACGGATGCTGCCTGCCCTTCTCGAGCACAGCGGTGCATCCTGCCTCCTGCCCTACCCCATCGGCACGCCGCCTGGCTCGGCCTCTGGAAGCACCGCACATCGATTCCATGGCAGCTTTGAAACAGGTTCCAGGTAGGGGAAGGTTTGAAGGATACCACTGCATAGGAGGTTTATCCAGGGTCTTCTCATAGGTTAAAAAAACAAACGAATCCCAACCTATCCCCGCCCCCCTTTATTTCCCTATAGGTTGTTTAGAATCCATTTGAACAAAAAGTTTCTATTGAAGATTTTCATTTGTGATATAGATTGTGGCTTCATTTATCATAAATCCAGAAAAAGAGCTACAAAGGCACTTATGTTCAACTATATAGAGAAACATATATTTTTAGTTTAAAATAATGTATTTAATTAAAAATATATCTTAGGCATATGTGTGATATAATTTACATATATTTGATATCTATCTTCATTTACACCACGAAAATTGATTTTTCAATTAATCTGGTATTTATCCACAAAGTCAAACAGGAGTTTTTCTACACCTGAATAAGCCAGAAAAACGCTTCCTGAAAAATGCTGTCCAGCTCCATTCCTGCCTTGCAGCAATCGGCCTCGCAATTGTGCTCGTGCTAATAACATGGTGAACAGGACTGCTGCTGTTACGGTCAGCTCCGCAGCAGTCCCGTTGACTCCGCAGGTGTCCCCAGGATGACTGGAGGATGATCGGATGTGCGGCCAGGGGAGCACTGCTGGGGTGGTCTCGGTGCTGGGTGCTGGGAAATCAGGGCACGCTCCCCTCTCCTGTGTCCCCTGAAAAACTAGAGCCACTTCACCGAGTGCTCCTTGCAAACAGCGCAGGGGTATGCCTTATGTTCCAGCTACTGAATGTTTTCCCAATTTTTCTGATTTCCATGTGGGAAGCTGACTTTGATCCCTGCAACAGCATCCCAGTAGCTAAATCATTTCCCGGCTCGTTCTATTGCTGTTTGTCCAGGGCCAGTCCCTGGCTGCTGGGGCTGCACATCGCAGTGTAAACGCACGTGGATGGATCTACATTTCTGTTCAGCCCGAATTCGAGGCGTGGGGGTTTCACAAGGGTTCTCGGCCCTTCCAGGTGCTGGTTTCTGCGGCTCTGTGCAACGCAGCCATGTGAACTACGTGACACTGGAAACAGTAGGGATGGACACGACTGGTAGCGGGAATCTTTGTCCCAGCACACAGAGTGATTTGTGAGGGTAAGGTGTTGCTACGGACAGATGCACCATTCTTGTTTCATGCTTCATGGGACCCTGTGACAGAGCATTAAATTTTAATGAACTAGATATTAGCTATCTTGGGAAATCACTCTGTAATTTGTTTGGAGATGTAAATAGCAAACCCAAACCTCACAAACAGCATGTTAAGGAATTAGAAGATCAGAGGCTTTTTGGGCTCCTTCTATATCGGCTCAGTGAAACTAAAAACTGGTGTAACCGAGCATGAACCCTTCTTTGGGCACCTTTTGAAAAAGGGGTCTCTCATTCTGAACTTTTTACCATCAGGCTCAAGCACGTCTTCCTTCTGCTTGGCTAGATGAAGCAGGTCTGTTATGTCTAGCGGCTATTACTCATCATCACACCCTACTACATCTCATCGAATAATTTAATTCATTTTTTTTAATATATTGCTGTGGCTTTTTTTTTTTTTTTCCAATTCTTGCAAGAGTATTTGTCTACCCGTAATATCAGGGTGATCCGTTATTCACGTACAAGGGGGGAAGTTAGTTTCTTTTGCAGCAGACAGCAAGATAGGAATCTGTCAGTCCAAGAGAGTCGCAGTGTTACACCACCCTTCCCAATCGTTCTCCCGTTCGAAGGTGTCCTGACGGTAAGAGGCACCCTTACGGAGACGTCCTGTGCCTTAAGCATCTCCTGTGCGTTTTGCCACTGCCAGGAGAACACAGGACCGGCTTGCCCATGCCTGCAGGCAGCCCCTCGGCAAAGGCACTCTCGGAGCTCAGATACCCGATGACATTTAATGCGCGCCGTGCCCGCCAGCGGCAGGAGGCGATGCCTGCCAGCAAGGACACCCCAGCCCGCGCGGGCTCTGGGCGCTGCTGCCCTCGCCCTGCCCGCGCCCGGGGCCGCCGCGCTGGGGGCTTCGGGCATACTCGTGTGACCGCAGCCTGCTGCGTGTGCAGCCGTGCCACCCGCCGCGCCGTCGGCTGGCGCTCTCATTTACGCGTCTCCAGACTGTCCCAAATCCACCCTGGTAAAGCACCAGAAAGCAGAAGAACAGTTTTTTCCACTAAACCAGATTTTGATCAAATTCACACAATAGAAGTCTTCTGACTGTTTGTAACATCTTTCCACTGTTCTTCGGCCATGAATGAGACTCATAGTCTATTTTTTCTTTTTTTTTTTTACATAACACATTCATTGGCATCAGACCTTTCCACTATTCTCCAATATCTTGCTTTTTCATTTGGAAGAGATTTCAGGAAAGCTCCTTACCACACGGCTGCTCTCTCTTTTTGCTAATAATTAGTCTTAGAGAACTGTCAATCTGTTCTTACCTTGTGCTTGGTTATAGCATCAACTCTGCTGCCCATGGGGTTTCTATTCATTTACGTTTTCCTGCTGCTTTTCATTTTACTGCTTATGCAAGCTTTGAGCCTGCTCAGTCTATCAGTGAATGTTGATTATTTTTTAAACGCTAACTTTTCTTTAGCAAGCTGGGCTGTGACCTGATCCGTAGCCCTGGAGAGGTCCCCGCAGGCTCTTCTCTCCACGGCTGTGGGTCTTCCTTCCTCGCTGCTGTTGGCAGACGCAGGTGGAGGTGGACACTTTGCTCCAGGGTGCTGTCCTGCACCAGGGCAGAGGCCCCAGGGAACGCCTACCAGTTCGCAGAGGCCCAAAGGCAGAAATGGGAGGTGGTCATTTTTTTTGGCCTCAGTTTCCCCTCTTTCTCTTCCATCGGATAGCTCTTTTTTTTTGGTCTTGACTTGTGTGCTGATAAGCCTGCCTCCATGCTCATCATGTGTCTGCATGCTTCCTTAAGGTAACATATTTCTATATTTGCATGTTGTTATTACCGCTGTGCCAAGCAGAGAAGTTTCAACAAGGTCTGAAGAGGTCTCAACAGGCCTGTTTCAAACACAGCCCTGGGGACCTGTGCGCAGGGTGACTGGCCCTGGAGGGGTTTCCTCAGCAGCTGAGACCCCTTTGTTCTTGTGCTCATATTACGGTTATCATGAATTGTACTCTCTAGTCCTTCTACTGGGTTGACATACAGCAGCCACGTCTCCTTGTTGCCCTCATTTTGTCAGGTTAGACAAGTCAAGTTCTTCTGACCTTCTCTTGCAAAACAGGTACCGAGTTCCTGTGGTCATCGCAGCCTTTCCCCCCTGAACTGCTTCCAGCTGAGGTCGTCTGACCTAAGTTTTCCTAGTGAGGCCCACAGTAGTTTTAAAACATCTCCATTTCAAATGGCAATGTCCGTGTTGAAGAGGCATTTGGACAATGCCCTTAATAACATGCTTTAACTTCTGGTCACCCCCGAAGTGGTCAGGCAGTTGGACTAGATGATCGTTGTAGGTCCCTTCCAACTGAACTATCCTCTATCCTGTCCTGTCCTGTCCTGTCCTGTCCTGTTCTTCTTCCTACCTCCTTCTTTCCCTAACAGTATGTGCTGAGGAAATCTTTGATGACATTTCTTCCCAGCCCTGCACTAGGAGAAGGGATTTAATGGGTAATCATGTCCCAGCCTAGGCATCGGCTCTGTCATGTTGTGGGAAGGAGGCATGTACCTTCTGATGGGGGTGAGAGCTGTGGATCGTCTCGAGATAATTTGATCATCTGAACAAATTTGCAAAAACCATGTGTGAAGTGCGATTTTCGAAAGTCTTCTGTGTTCATCTAGTTTAGTCGGGTTTCCACAGGATGGCAAAAAAATACATCTCTGACACTAGTGAGGCTCGAAGATCAAGCCCTCAATCTGAAGCACGAAATGCTCCTGAACTAAGTGGTTGCAAATCTTTTTGATGTGAGCAATACCTGTTCATTTCCCCCTGGATTTCTTTTTCTTGTGCTCATTTTTAGAAATGCCTGAGCCATTTCCCTTGGGAAAGCATAATAAAACAGAAGAGCCTGAGAACAACAGTACTCCATCAGAGCGAAGGCCCATCTGGCCCAAATTGGCCAACCATAAATATCTAAAGGAGAGCATATGAGCCGCGCAAATCTACTTCTGTCAGGGTCCTGGGGGTACTCACGCTCACAGGAAAATCATAGAGCTACAGAAAGTAGCAGCAGGAATACAGGCCAAGCAGTCCCTGTTTCCTGAAGAGACCGTGAGGAATGAGGGTCGGGACTGATCACACACAAAAGAAGAGGAGGTGTGAGGTACCATGTGGTATTTGCAAAAGTATTACACGTATCAATGACAATCATACTTTTTGCCTTCAGAAAGTTGCTCCGCTGGCCAGCGATGCATGAAAAGCGCTCTCGTGCCTGCACTGCGCTTGTATTGCATGTAGGGACAGCTGAACAGTGGCAGCTCCTGATGGTGCTGCAAGTCTGGAGCCCTTCCAAGCTCAGGCTGTTTTGCACAAGCGAGAACACCTGGGGAAATGGAGCCAAGGGAAGAGCAGAGCTCGCTCCCACTACAAACTTGCAATGGGAAAGAGAGCCAGAGCCAGGGCACGAGTGGCACCTTGGTGGTGCAAGAGCAGCGGGCAATAACCTAGCCAAAATGGCCCTAAGCCCTGACAAGCGACCATGCTCGATGCTGCAGAAGAAGGCAAAAAACCCCAGGGATCGGTGACAGTCCACCCTGGAGGAAAAAAATCCTTCCTCCCCCTGGATGCAGGGCATCAGTGGCAACCTCGTGGTGCAAGAGCCGCATGCAATAACCTAGCCAAAATGGACCAGAGGAGCCCTGACAAGCGGCCGTGCTCAATGCTGCTGCAAAGGAAGGCAAAAAACCCCCGGGGAGCAGTGCCAATCTGCCCCGGGGGAAAATTCCTTCCTGACCCCAGAGCTGGCGATCGGCTATTCCCTGAGCACATGAGCAAGACCTGCCTCCCCGTCCCACAGGCTGGTCATGCCTACCAGGAGATGCTAGCACTACCGGTCCTCTTTCCTCCTTCAAACTGGAGCCATCTCAGGGGCTTCCGAGAGTGGCCAAATGTCCCCGGCCTGGTCGACCTTGGGGGAGAGAATCCTTCCCGTGCCTGGCAGGACACCAGTGGGTACTCCACAGCACTGGGGAAGGGCGCTAGGACTGGTACCACTTACAACATCTGTGCATCCCATTTCTTACGGCTGCTGCCACTGGCTCTGCAGGGGATAAGGACAGCGAGCTCTGTGGTGCTCCTCAAGTGCCAAGAATGCATTCCCTTGGTCTTGCCACTGCTATCCAGCTGAAAAGGCCTGATAGCCTTGGGCAACTCCGGGTGTTGGTGATTCTTCTCATCTCCTGAGGAGCTTGCGTCTGTTCCCCGAAGGCTGAAGCAGGATTTCAGCCCGTCTGATGAGCTTTGAACGTGGCCCCGCCGGGAGCTGGCATTGCAGATGAGAACCTCCAGCAGCCTCGTCCAGCCTCAAGTCTTCCTCCCTCAGCCCCCTCCCATTAATTCCACTGACTCATCGAGGACTTCCCCTCGGATGTCTTCGGGCTGCCCCCGGGCCAGCTCTGTCCTGACGGCGAAGCCGGGCAGGCTGGCGGCGGGACACCGGAGGATGCCCCATTTATCCTGCCATGGGGCATTGTGACTGCTGCATTGCTGGGCGGTGGCACTGTGCCATGGGGGTGACAGGGCCCCCCCACAGCCCTGCCCGCTGCCCCTCCGCCCAGCATCCTTCGGAGGAAGGCCTTTGGGGGGCTGGCCTCGAGGCAGCCCCTGCGCCAAGGAGGCCCAGGCAGCTGTCCCTGCCTTTGGTGGCCATGCCCTGGGCCCAGCTGCTGGCCGTCCCTGATGCATCCTCTGCCACTCGGCTCCCAAGAACAGACCTAGTGCTCTTGCTCTTCTCTCAGGCCATGGCAGAAACAAACCCTGCAGCCCAGAGGCCACCTCTCTCAGCCGTCCCCTCTCTGCACCTCGTCCGTGAGGCCATGCAGCGAGGAGGACCAGGGATTTGATCTGGCTGGACACAAACCCTTTCCCAGGGGCTAGGTGGGGGTGATTGCAGCAGCTGCAGCCTGGAGGAGAGAAAAGTGTAAGCAGAGCTATAGGTTGGGATGGATGGTGCCAATAGACCGTCACGGAAATAACACAGGCTTTGAAAAACAAGTGAGTAGAGGTTACGCTGGTGTGGTGGAAGAGTTGGTCCTTTTCCAACCTAGAACGTTTGGATCCGTGCCCACAGCACAGCGAGGCAAACTACAACTCTTCCAAACTGTAAAAATAGCCCATTGCTGCTATCGCTGCGACATCACCTTTTCTGACTGAAACCAAGCTGTGCAGATCCTCTATTAAACACACCAGTTGGCCATGTTTGTATGGGATACAAAACGCGCTCCAGCCATCGGGTAAAACTTTCACAGCTCATTTGTGACTCTAGCAATTGGTTAGATTGGTTTTGGTTCCCTCTGCGTGAACTTTGCAGAGACGTAGAGAGCATGCATGATTTCCTCACCATTCCGTACCAATGCACCAAGGGACATTTCCTACTACACTGTTTATGGTGAGGTCTTCTTGGAAAGTAGTTCTGAATTGTTTTGTGTTCTTTACCATATTTTTCCTTGCACTTAAATAGCTCTTTTCCTCCTTTGGCCTCAATCATTGATATCTTTATTTAAAGTGATGGTAGCCCTCTCAGCCTTTGTCTTGCTCCTTCTAGTCATCTTCTTCCATAGGCCCTCCATGCACCTCATCAACTGCTTAGTCTTTGTTTGCTTTCATCCCAGATGGAATTTATCTTTCTTGAACCTGAGTAATGAGAAATGTCCATAGTGGTACAGGTGAGTTCTCACCAGGGCTTTGCACAGCACTCACCCTGTCCTATGGAAATATCTTGCCTGACACACAAGAATGCATTTGTCTGTATCATATTCGTGGCTCACGGTCACCCTGTGATCTGCTCACACCTCCAGGAACATTTGCCTACTCCAATGTTTCCAAACTGTAGCAGAAACTCATGGCACTCCACCTGATGTTGTGTTACCTATTTCTACTCTGCAGTTCTTCACACATGGTTTATTGATGTAGGAGATCTCTCTGCTGTCAGAGCTTCAGCTGGTATGGAGTATGGCAGCTGTAGAAATATACCATGAGACACAGCTTTTTCTGGTTCATGGATGCCATGAAATCCATAATATGATGTGGACGATGAATGTCTCTCTTGGAGAAGGCAGGAAGCCTGCATGTCTTGAACAAAGGTTTTCTGCAATCTAAATTCAAGATACCTGACCATGAACTTTACTGTTTCATACATTTGATGACATCAAAGCATGAAGGCTGGAGCCTGAGAGCTGTGCTAAGGGTCTTTCACCCATCAGTCGCCTGCGGGAGTCCAGCTCCACGCAGCCACGAGCAGCAGATCCAGCCCTCCACCGGCCGGCTGCGGCACGGGCGCAAGGTGTGGGTGGGCTCTGAACACGAAGCTGGTGGTGTCAGTCCAGTCGCTTTCAAAATGGATGTCTGCCTCCTAGGGAAGAAAGTAACCACAGCTGGCGTTAGCTGATCTTCCTTTCCTTGGAGAAAGTGCCAAATCAGCCCAGACGTTGAAAGAGCTACAAGAGACGAAACACTGGTGGGTCACTGCGATGCAGTTCATGGCACTGCCGTCTGTGGGATGTCCTTTACTCTCCGGGAGTGTGAATAAAGGTTGCTGAGTTTTTAAATGAATTCTGCAGGTATTTAGTGAAGAGGAAGGTTGTTGCTGATAATGCTGATATAGGTAAGGAGGTGGCTGGCCAGGTGGCCACGCGACACTAAAAGGCAACTGCCTCTCTTTAAGGGTCCATACGTTCCTGTAAGAAAGCTGCAAAGAACGGACTGAAGATTTTGCTTTTTCTATGCCCACCTTAAACCACCTGAGAATGTCGGTGTGATGAAATCACTCACGATGTTATTCAGGTACGAAGGAACTTTTTTTTTTTTTAATTAATAAAAGAAACTATGGAAAACAATCTTCTAGCACACACATGGTAATTAGTTTGCAAAACTAGTGCAATGAGTGCAGAAAGCTGCCAGACTTTGTCTATTCAGTTCAAGAGTCTCAACATTTTGATGGAAGCTGAGTGTGACGAGACAGGCCCCTGCACGTGTCCAAACGTGGATCTGCTAGATCAGCAGGCAGGGCGAGGCTAGAGACGAATTCCCTTGCCATGAGTGCCCCCTGTCCAGAGGGCTTTGGGGAAAAAGGCAGTCTTCAAGTAGCAAGGATTTCAAATGACATGGGATTCACAAGCTAAAACCTCTGTTCTGAGTTACACTTGAAAACAAACTGGCAGCCAGTGCCTTTTAAGACCATGCTTTCCTCTCTGCAGAGGGCTCCACAAGGCAAATTAACGCTGACATAGCACGTCCTGAAATAATTAGCTATAGCTGTGCTCATTGCATTCCTGTACTGTGAGGGAACACAGTATGGGAATGCAATCCTGTAAACCAGGCCCACCGTTTAGGAAGGATGTTCATGTACTTGAAATGCCTGAAGACGAGGGCAACAAAGCTGGTGAAGGGCTGAATACTAGCTTTTTCTCCTTTTTTTAATTTTTTTTTTTTTTTTTTTTTTTTTTTTTTTTTTTTTTTTTTTTTTTTTTTTTTTTTTTTTTTTTTTTTTTTTTTTTTTTTTTTTTTTTTTTTTTTTTTTTTTTTTTTTTTTTTTTTTTTTTTTTTTTTTTTTTTTTTTTTTTTTTTTTTTTTTTTTTTTTTTTTTTTTTTTTTTTTTTTTTTTTTTTTTTTTTTTTTTTTTTTTTTTTTTTTTTTTTTTTTTTTTTTTTTTTTTTTTTTTTTTTTTTTTTTTTTTTTTTTTTTTTTCCTGAGCAGAATTTGCGAAAGGGTCCCTGCTTTCTAGGGGCACAGTGCCACTCAAGGCTGGGCCACCTCCAGGTACTTCGTGGGAGGTGTTTTACTCTTCCCGGCAATAGTACATGTGGTCAAAACACTTTGTTACTTTTAAACTTGCTCTCTTTGCTTTTGCAGCCTGCGTAGTCTTAGTTCAAAATCCCCTGCTGATCTCCTCATACCAATTCCCATGCAGTCACCTCTGACTTCTGGCGGTGTCCAGTGCTGCTGTGTGTGTGTGCTTGTCCACAAGTGTGTGTATACGTACATGCATACATGACGGAACAGAGGTATAATTTGCCAACATAGCATATTTGTTGCTCTCAGTTGCCAAAAACTAAAAAGGAGCAAGGGAAACAATTATGCTGTAGTATTATAATTGCTCAACAATCTGAAGTAACAGTGGAATTGTTGACTCTTAGTAATGGCTCATGACTCATGAGTGGATGAGGTAAAACAGGGACTTTGTAAAAGAGGCAGTAGAACAACCGTAAAAGCTAATACAGGAGATCTGGGGAAACCATTATCACAGCAAACTAGACATGGAGCTGGCGGACTGTGTTGCAATTGCTCTTTTTAAATATTGCACATTGGGTCCAAAAATGCCATTTTTACACATACCAGTACTATTGCTTTTGGAAGAAGATTTGGATTTTAGGTTACAATTTGCACTTGCTGTGGTTCCATGTGGTTAACACCCTCCCAAAGCATAATCCCACTCTATTTATAACGCCAGGATTTTCGAAGAGCCCTTTATGAGAGCATGGCCAGTGGTCAGAGGGGGTGCGGCAGCAGGCACCCAGCGAGGGGAGCTGGGGGACAGGGCAGTTCCTACAGCGAGCTGGGCATGGTCTGTGTGCGGATGCTGTCAGGCGCTGTGGGTAAGGGCTGGAGCAGGCGGAGGCACCGGGGACACGGGTAGGGCTGGAGCAGGCGGAGGCACCGGGGCACTTGTCTCCTGGCCGGCACACACCGGGCACTGCAGGGAGGAGCTGACGTGGCACGCTCCTACATCCCCCTTCTGCGTGGAGCAGCTCGTTGAATCGCATCTCCTCTTTCATCTTCAGCAATGCAGAGCATTTCCACTTCCCTGTATGGTCCTTCCTATTTATATCTGTGTACAAAAGAGCAAAATATGTCCCCATCAGAATATACATCTTCCCTTCTTTCTAGAAAAGAACCAATTAAGATCCTGACATGGAAATTAAGGCATCATCTCTTAATTGCCCTGATGTCCCCAGCATCTGGGGGAGAAATGACACCAGGGATGGAGAGCTGATAGCAAAGCAGACATGCCTATTAACATGTTGCGCAATTAATGCAGGCAAGTATGCTCTGCAGTGGAGCAGACCTTGTAACCTGTGACAAGGAAACTGGGGTGGGGGAAAAAAGGAAAACAAAACTGAGGAATAACTGCGTTGTACACTTCTGAACCTGCCAGAGGCGAGGCACGTACTGGGTCAAGTTGTCTGCAAATTATACAGCGCATGCTGTTATTTTCGTCTTATTGTCACCCTGAATAATGCAGCACTGGAGCCACAGGGAACTCTTTAGAAGTGTTCGTGCTGTGTTTGGGAGGCAGAAAATGCTTTTCTCTCCAGAATATGCTGAGCTAGACTGTCTATCCACCTCTTCATAACAGGCGTCTCTGACTGAGACTGGTGCCCTCACTTCTCTGTTGTTTCCCCCCCTGCCTCTTCATCCCATCCTGGCTCCCACCTCCACAGGGCACGCAGCATCCACACGCAACTCCAGGCAAATGGATCTCCCTGGAAATCTCTGTGGAACACTAAAGAAGAGAGCACGGCTGGCTGGAAGGGCGGCTGCTCTCACTGCCGCTAGCACCAGGTCTTCTTGCTTTTGGGGGATTTGGTCACGTGCAGTGGAGTCCGCTTGTTCTGCAGGGGGGCTCGAGGACATCCCCTGCCCTGCAGCTGCCTGCGGCAGTATGCACATCCATCCGTGGAGCCCACAGGTCACGGTCTCCGGGAGTCGTTTCCAAACACATGTTGGAATCGGTCATTTAGGGCCGGGTTTCAGAGTAAGCCGAGCACCGGCTGGAACTCGTGCCTGGTGCTGCCAGGAGCAGAGGTCGGGCATTTCTCCCTAGATGGAGCTCAGGTGAGAAGCTCAAAGCAAACCCCTGGGAATGGAGCTGCCAGGGACAGGGCTTCCAAGGCAGAGGCTACAGGCATCCAGAGCCTGAGCAACTGAAACGGCTGCCTTTGGGTTAATTATCGATTGCAAATCCATCTCCCACCGGTGCCAGCAAGGTGCAGTCCCAAGCCTGGGCACGATTGCAGAAACCGAATGGTGGGTGGGTGGCTGAGCCGAGGGCGACGCACGGCTGCTCCCCAGGGATCAGGCACTGGCTCTTCTCCCAGCGCCTCCGTCGCTGCATTTCCGAATGGCTGCTGTGCTATGGGGTGAGGGAGAAGACTTGTTGCTAAACAACTTTTACTGACAGAATTCGAGCCTTTAAATGGGCTGAAAAGTCTGAAGAAACCCCAGGGAGAGCTCCTGGGGGTGCAGCCACTGCAGGTTGCAGGACCCCGCGCAGCCCCTCGGCTCCACAGCCCGTCCTTCTCCAGATGGCCAGGGCCCCTGCCGCGGGGACGCTGCTCGCCCACCACCGCCGCTCCTGCGTGTAGCAGGGACGGCTCTGCCCATTTCAGGTATCTCTCTGTGTGGTAGGGATGCAAGTGTGGGAGAACGGCCTCATTTTTATTTTATCAAGGTAACTTCTGTCAAATATCGCACCAAACAACTGACTTTTGGCTCACCATGATTAGCCTCCTGCGAAGCCCCGGTCCCTCACGATGTGTCACTCCAGTTGGTATATAAAATATTAAGTACTGGAGAAAACTGAAGTCTCTGCTCAGTGAGACAGTTGTGTTCCCTCTCATCATTCTTCCCTCTGCAACAGCTTGTTTTGTTCTTGCTTTTAAAAGGGAGAGTGACAGATCCACTACTGCAACCAATATTAATTTAAAAATGCAGTGAAAATAAAAGCACTTTCTTTCCTGGGCTTCTGCAACCCCAAATTCTCCTTGGTGCATATAAAGTGCCCACACAGTGCTGCACATGTACTGCCCAACTACAGCTCTAAGGGCCGATAGTCAACTCTGGCAAAATAAAAGTATCAAAACATGATATTTGCTATTTTATCTACTAGAAATAAAACTCTGTTATAACATACCTCTGGAAAAGTAAAACTTGAGGAAAAGTTGTAGTAAGAGGGATGTTTCAAACCTGGCCATCTGGGTTATTTCACGTTCTAGCAACTGACTTAAAAGGCAGCTGTGTGCCTCCTTGTATAAATTCAAACGGACAAGCTGACAAAGCAGTGAGAAGAGTGACACTGTATCAGATTTCTCCTTTAATTAGTCATTCTGATCACTGCAATTTACAATGCAGACTGCAAAGGATTTTCTGATCTCCTTGATGACAGGTTTTTAATCCCTGAGGCATTTTGTAGGGATGCTTAAGGAGATAAACCTGGACTGAACACATTGCTGGAGTTGTCCCTTCGTTTGTTCATGGCTCATGCTGCTGTTGTGGTAACATCTGTCTGCAGATGTACACGTGCCGCGTGGTACTGATAACAGCCCTAAGAGCAGCAGCGTTTCCAGCGCACCCGGGTGGAGCCTGAGTCCTGTGTGGGATTTGTGCTTCAAGGGCCGTGTTTCTCTGGTTGTTTTGTGGTGACTTGAAATTCCCATTCAATGATTATTTGCATCTCCAGGCACTGAAAGTCCTTTAAAAATCTGGAGGCTTGGCAGCTTATAGGGCCAACTAACATGGAGGCCTGAACGTGGCATTGTTATTTTACCAATTACAATTGTGTATGTGCCATCATTAGACATTATGGTATATATAAAACAACTTTAAAGTGTCGTTGTTATCTGCAAATCCTCAACAAACGAGTCTGCTTTTAAGGAGGCCCTATGGGCACACACACCGCTCCAAAGATATTTGACATTCACACCAGTTTCTAAGAAAAAAGGGGGAGGAAGGAGCTGAGAGGACAGGCTGCAAGCACAAGCATGCCTTCGGGCAGGCAGGAGGCGGCCAGCTGAGACACGTCTGTAGCCTGAAACACACAACGCTAGTTTCAAAGGGAATTGCGGGAGCAGGAACCCAGCACCACCGTGCCCCTCCGCTGCCGTGTGTGTGTGGGGGGGGGTGGGGGTGGGGGGTGGGTGGGTGGGTGGAGAGGAGCCCTGTCCCCGGCCGGGGCAGCAGGCAGGGCCAGCAGGCAGGGCCAGCCCCGCCGCCACTCCGGCGGCCCGCGGCGAGCGGCTGCCCGCAGCGCGGGGCTGCCCCGGCTCCAGCGAGGGACTGGCGCCCAGCAGCCCGGCCCGCCGGGTCCCCTCCCGGTCACCCCAGAGAGGGAGAGGTTCAGCAGCAGATCGGTGGCACGCCGTCACCTGCGGCGTCAGCGTCAGTTAGTGACGCAGGGCAGAGTCTTGTCATTGCAGCGGGAGAAAGAAACCCCGCGGCAGTAGCAAGTCGGAGGCTGAAAAGTGACGCCAGAAATATTCAGATCAAAAGTGACGCCAGAAATATTCAGATCAGAAATGAACTGCAAACCGGAACGGCCGCAGCAATGGGTCCTAGTGATTCCCTGCCAGAGCTCTTCCATGCAGTCTTTGCCTGTAAAAGTTCCCTTTTCAGCAAGCTGCTGCACTGACCGCCGTTCTGCTGTCGAGCAGTGCCGAGCGCCGTCTCCCAGCGCGGGGGCAGAGGTACCGCGCACGGCCTTTTAGACACCTCACCCTGATTTGGCTGTTGTGCTGCTGTGCGCTGCGACAAAGCCCAGGCCTCTCTCTTGTATCGCGTTTTATCTCGTCAGGGTGTTGCCTGCTGACAAGAGCGGAGCGGGTGCTGCTGCTGCTGCTGCTGCTGGGGGGGTGCTGCCTCGCACGGCGCAGCGGCTGGCTGCGCACCGGGGACCAGCGGGGATCACCGCCGGGCAGCTGGGAGTGCGGCGGACAGCAGGCCCCCCGCCGACACACGCCGAGCCACCCCCTCGCTGCACCGTGACCGGGCAGAGCCGCCTTTTAAAGTGCTGGCTGTTGGCTTGGGAAAACTAGCCCCACATATGCCTCGGGTGCGGGGGGGACCGCGAGTGCCTTCTAAACAAGCCGGGCTGCAGGTCCAGTTCCTTCTATCTACCAGACAGAGTGAAATAAAGCAAATTAAACCAATTACAAAGACTTAGCAGGCTTTTAGTTTCAGTAGTGCTGAGGACTATCCGCTTATCTTTGTATAGACAGGCTTTTGTAATGGTAATTAGGCATTACTTTGCCACTGTGGCCTGCAACAAAAATGGGCTTCCCTGCTGTTTTCAAACCTTGATCAAGCTTCCCTTCGGATTGCTGTGTTAGTGGCTGTGAAAATGGCAGGGAATTCACATTATTTCTCTGATTTGTAGCCATCATTTCTGCTTTCAAACAACTGCTAGATAGTTCACAGCCAGCGTGCGTTTTACTGGTGGGGTGAGAGGATTGTGGCAATTCAGCACGGTCTCTGCTCCTCGCTTACAGAGCCGCTGAGGACAAACTGACACCGCAGGGCTTGTTACCGCGGTGTAACGTGGTGAAAACTTGAATAATTGTGTTCCTTTTCGAGGACCTGCCATTTTAATTGTATTGGTGCTTTTATTTCGCTGCCCAGAGCTATCAATGAGGCTGGTAGCTCATTACAACTCAAAATGCAGATTAGGCGTTTATGCAGACAGCAGGGTATCTGCCGTTGCGCTGAATGAGCCCAGAAGCTGATAAAGGCAATCACCTTCCCTGCTGCTGGGAGGGCTGGGAGGACGGGGAGAGTCCTGGTGCCTCTGAGGGGGCCATGTGCGTACCCCGGCGGAGCCCGGTCGGATCCTGCCTGGAAGTCATGGGCTCCTATGAGGAGCGGGTGTGTTGCAAGTATGGGGACTCCTGCCCAGCGTGGTGCTGCGGCCGCAGGGTCCGGCCACGGCTCACCCGGGCTGCAGGGCAGACGTCGCTGCGCAGCCCAGGCCCTGCGGTGGAGGGGCTGTGGGGGAGCTGTGCTCATCTCTGCCATGGCAGCGGGTGGAAGGATGCTGCGGACACCAGTTTGCCCCGGGACAGCATTTCTGTCTCGGGCACATCCGAGCCTGCAGCTCGCTCTATCTCCGCAAGCATCCCCACAAGCCCGGGATTGCCATCAGGGAGCTCAGGCAGAGATGTCCAGCCAGGAGCACGGGTGGAAGCGCTCTGCTGAGCCATCCAGGGCGTCCAGCTGCGACTGCCTGCCCAGACCTGGGTCACCCTGCCATCGCTCACCCGCTCCCCTGAGCACAAACCTCACACTTTCTCCTGCCCTTTGGTCCGGGAGGGAAGAATCTTTCTTGGACG
Organism: Gymnogyps californianus; assembly: GCF_018139145.2. Lineage (NCBI taxonomy): Eukaryota > Metazoa > Chordata > Aves > Accipitriformes > Cathartidae > Gymnogyps > Gymnogyps californianus. Next base: position 71,884,934 of record NC_059475.1, on the reverse strand, counting down.
TTTTCCTGTTGGCCGCAGTCCCCTGCCGCTGGGAAGGCTCAGAGCAGCGCAGCCCACTCACAGCCACGCCGCAACAACGCGGCGGTGGCCTTCGCATTCTTGTCCACCAGCGGTCCCCTAAACCGGGCCTGGGGTTTAGGTGAGCCCAGGCGAGGCGAGGGAGCCTCTTCAGCGGGGAGGGCAGCCCTGCGCAGCTGGGACATGGCAGCAGCAGCAGCTGCGGGCGCAGACCGACCACGGCCCCGGAGACGAGCAACCCAAAAATACATCCATCTTCCAGAAACCAGCAAATTTTGAGAGAATAGGAAGGAGAGGTTTGTTTTCCCACGACTGATGAATCCATGCACAGAAGTGTATAGAGAGCTGCAGCGTCATATTCAAACACAGAGAAAGATGCTGTAGGATATCTCATTAGCATACTCTTCTCTTTTTACTAATCAAGTCAGTGTGAATAATTTTGCTTATGATTGTGTTTGATTGTATTAGTGAATTATAGACTTGAAAAGTCTTTTTTTTTTTAAGTCTGCAGAAAGCAGCAGCGTTATTACTGAACTATTTTTAGAGAATTTTGCAGATAGCATACTCTGTTCTTTTACTACTTCATTATAATAGGATTTTACGTACAGACCTCCAAGGAAAAGGAAATGTGCCCTACACAAGTGGCTATTAGATAGGTTTGTATGATGAGCGGGTACATTTTCTGAGTCATAAGTCATTTCACACTCTCGTACTGTCTGCTAAACAGCAGTGATGATTCCATGCCAAAAATACGGCCCCCGCTGATGTGGCTACTACTGCTGGCAATGTGGTAGACACACGAGCCAGACCTGTGGCAGGCGTTAAAGCCCAGGGCCAGTGCTCGCGGCTTTTGAGCTGACTCTGGCCTGTGGTTGCACCTTTTGCTAGGCTGGAATCGCTGCTCAGTAAAAAATCTGCTTTGTTTAAATTGGATTTATGATCCAGACTAAGGGTGATATGCTGGATTGCAACATTTATGCACCCTGGAGATCTTTTATACTATAAGTCTGAAAATGATTTTGATGAAGGTTGATACTCCATTGCTTCAACTGAACATACGAAACCACGTGTGCCCCACATCGGACAGATCTTTCATTGAAAAGTGCTGAACATTACAAATGTTAAGGCAAAAATACCGTGTGTTACTTCAGATGTGTAATTAACAGAGCCTGCTGTTAATCAGGCTCTGTTAATCAGCAGCACCCCGTACCAGCACAGCAGCCGCGGGCAGGGTGAGGCTCCGGTGCTGTGCCTTCCAGCAGTCCCGGTGGGAAAGGAGAGCTGTGCAGTTTCTGATCGCCATGCGGGTGCTGTGAATTCACAGTCCCTCTTGTAGGGGTTGCTCGGGCCAGGTCAGTAGTGCAAGGAAGTAGGCAAAAGCAAAATTTCATGATTTCTGGTGTGACTTCCACTTCCAACAGTTTCATTAAACCCAAACCTTTCCAGACAACTTCAAAGTTAGAAGAAGGATGTAAGAGTTCATGTGCTGCCACCTCCTACATCTGCAAGGAAGGTTATGAGAAATTCGTCTCGGTCCAGCCTTGCCAGGTATTGTCACCAGTCGTTGAGAAATACCACCAGTAACTGGGCAAAGAATAACCCCGCTCTTGTTTTCAGATCACCATTATAGCCAATGGCATTTTTGGTTTGGTATTTTTGGATCCCTAAAATAAAATCGAGCAGGGTTAAGAGGGAGGTATACTCCTGGTCTGCATGCTTACTGATGAAGGAAAAGATAACTCCTACCTCCATTCTGTTCTGACTGCAGTGCTGCTAAATAAAACCCAATGGTGCTGCTATAGTTTTAAAGCTCATAGACAAAATTGCATTTTTTAAATCACACATAACTCGCCTGCATATACCAAAATGAACAGGAGATGTTTTCTGCTCCAGTGATAAAGAGTGATTTATCTGTCGAGCCTGAAGTTATAATTACAGGTGAAAACGAAGTGAACGTGGAAAGTAGATTTCCTTGTAACATTAAACCTCAGTGATGGTCCTTTCAGGCCACAGAGGTTTTAAGGCCATCGCACAGCACAGCTTCAGCCCTTAGTAAGATTTATGGGTAGCTGCTCTCTTTCCAAGTGATTTTCCAGAAGGGGAGCAATCTGGGACGGCCTCGCCGCCCACCTGGACCGCTGGAGTGCAGTGGCAGCGGCCAGCCCTGAGCCCCCAGGGTGTGGGGCTGCGGACCCTCGGCATGGGCTGGGCATGGCCCCCGGCAGCCGCCATCCCCTGCCAGTGGAGAGCATCGCCACCGAGACCCGGAGGAGATCTGCAGCCGAGGAGCCAGCCTGTGCTGGGGAGCAGGCGGGAAATGCCTCCAGGAGCACAGGACAAGCGTCCTCCGCTACCGGGAGCAGTGGGAGCAGGGAGCTTCCCGGCACCCAGCGGTGCTCCGCTCTGTGCTAACAACCAAGTATTCATGAAACCACACAGGGGAAAAAAAAAAGAGTTCTGGCTACTCAGTATTTTCATAAATTGCTTGGATGTTGATATAAAATCAGCACCTGTGCGGAAAGCTATGCCCGCTTACAGACGGGTGAGTAGTGCTTCCCACGCTGCAGCCACAGAGAGCGGTCTGGATCTCACGGTGACCTGATCCCATCTAGGCAAGAGTTACGGGCCAGGCTCCGAGCCGCTGCTCCTCCCGGCACGAGGCGTGCTGGCACTGAGCTGGTGGGGAGTGGGGATGGCAGTCTGGGAGCAGCGGGTGCTGGTGCGGTGCTGCGGCAAGCGCAGCGGCTGCGGGCCTCGGACGTGCCAGGGGAGCCGTGGGAGGAAGCAGGAGGCAATTTTCCTCTTGTAAGACTAATACTGGACTACTGCACAGTGTTCTGCTGTCTGTGTTTGAAAGAAAAATGTTCCAAATGAATCACCAAAACAATTTGAGGGATGGGGAAAAAAATCCTTGTCTGGCAAGAATTAAAGAGCTCCAATGCTTATCCTGCCTGAAATACAAAAAACCGCTGACTTAAGTATATGTTTTCAGGGAGATGTTGTCTGGTACTAAGAAACTTTTTAATCTAGTTGAAAAAAACAAAGAAGAGCCTGACTGGAAGCTAAATCAAAATTAATTGGATTGGCAACAAGGCATGAGTTTTGAATGTGCTGGAGATGATTAACTTTGGGTCACACAACCAAGGCAACTGGTACCTGCTCCAGCTCCTGCAATGAATCCACGAAGACCAGGTAGAGCCTTTTCTAGAAGATAGATGAGAGAAAGCGCACGCTGTTGTTTCTGCATTGGGGGGATGCTGCACACGCAGCACGCGTTATGGAGGAGGTTCTTCCTGCAGTGCTGTGATCCGTCCAGCTGGGCAGGAGAAGGCTTTAGCTCCAGGGACCATGCCGGAGCCTCACACCAGTCATTGTGGTGGCTTACAAAATGCAGGAGTGATGGTTCCCCTGGACATCATGAACCCGTGGCTTCCTGTGATCCCAGCTCACATTTATCCTCCACAAGGGTTATCTGCGACTTTGCAAATACCCTCCGGACTTTTGTATCCACTCATGACAGAACGGGCTCTGGGGCTATCCGGCCATCCTCGTGTCCCAAGGTCAGATGAGCTCCCCCGTGAACTCTACCTCCTGGTTTCTCTACTGTTGTTCTTAACAAAGAAAGAGCACAGTTTTTTTGAAACAAAAGCGTGGATAAATTTCTTCCGTCCTTCCTCTGAGACTCACAGCTTCCTTGAAAATTACCCATTCCTATTGTGCTAGAACAGAGACTCATAAGCCGTGACAAGCCGTCCCACTTCCTCGGTGTGCTACTTTATAATCACGAATTACACTGGAAAGTCACTCTTGCTGAGGGCACTCCTGAGGCCCTTCGGTGCTGACATGGGCTCTGAGCAAGCTCCAGCCCGGCAGCCCTGGGGCACCCAGCCCCATCCCGGGGCACCCAGCCCCGTCCTGGGCCACGGCCCCGCAGGGCTCCTGGCCAAAGGCCGGCTCACCGCCTGTCCCAGACCTGCTTACAGGGCTCCTCTCCGAGGGAGCGGTCGCTGGCTGAGAAACAGGCACGGGCAGAAGGGATTACTTGTTTAGCTGGAAACAAAGATACCCCTTTGAAGGCAATTAAGGAACGTCTCTGCCTGAGGTGCCCCCTTGTAGTAGAGCTGTTCAGCTTAGTGGATGAAGAAGAAACTTGTGAACAAGTGAAACACTACCTAGCTCTTCAGCTGAGTGCACATACGCACCTGCACACACATACAGAAAACTCGTATTTTTCTCCAGTGAATCCTAAAGAAGAGATTATAGTAATATTTCGAGCATACACTGTTGTTATGCGTGTTGACATCAACACTTCCAAGGCACATGGGGAGAGTGAAAGGAGATAAGATGCAAAATGGTTCTGTAATGGATGCTGAGGATTTTCTGGGGAAGAGATTTTTTTTTCTTTGTTTGCTAAGTTTTCCAAAATAACACTGACATTTATCCAAACAGGAGTTTTTTATTTTCCCTTGGAGATTAAAAGCCTGCAGTCTCCTGTAGTGAATTATCACATGGACACTGCTAGCACAGGTAAAGGGATTGCTTCTAGTCATACCATTAGCACCCAGCAAGACAAAAATATTCTGGAGTTAATTACGGATTTAATAACAAGCAATTATCAACAATTCCACCATCTTCACTCTGGTTCATGAGCGGCAACTTGACTCGTTCGTTGTGTTGGTGCAGGGAGACTGACTGCCCAGCAGCACACCCGCAGTGGCACCGGCAGCCAGTGCACCTTGCTGATGATACATGTTTTGTACGTTGCCCAAAGGATGTATCGGCTGACACCAACCCAGCAGGGTCAGCAGCTAATTGCCTGGGTCTTGGGCCCAGAACTGGGCAAACAGATAGCCTGGGCCACCTAAATATGCCTGCCAGCAGCTGTGACAACATTCGCATGACAACCAGCATCTGAAGGGAGGAGGAAACAGAAGGACTGTGAGATTGAGGGTCGGTCTCCATTTCAGGAAAGGTGGCAGAGACAAGACCAGGGCATTAAAGCATCATGTCGAGTAATGGTGCTGTCTTCATTCAGTCCATGATCAGCTGAAACGTTGGCTTTTACACCAGTGACAGACCAAGAAATTAGTAATTTCATTCCCAAGGCCCATCAAAGAGCTAACAGGACAAGCAACCATTGAAATGGTGCAATGTATTAAAGAAGTGTGCAAGCCTGCATCAACTATTGCTGGCAAAAATTACCCCAAACCATGTCCATGCAGTGTCCTGACTTAATGTGAATTATGTGTCAGATGAAGGCTTCCCTGGGGTTGCCCTGGGGCTGGGACCCACAGTTGTGTCTAATGGCAACCACAGTCAAAGGAAAAACAGTCTGAGTGTTTGCCAGCCTGTTTGCAAGACTCCAGCTGATGGTTTTGTGCTGAGTGAATTAATAAGTTTTACTCCGGTTCCCCCACAGAAGGCAGATAAGAAGCCAAAAAACAAATAAGAAGCACAGCCAGAACAGTAAACATGTTTGCTTTAAGGAGTGGAAACCATGGTTAAGTTTCTAGACCATGAAGCGACAGGCTTCCTCAAATTAAATTAATTTAATGGTTTATACATTTCCTCCGTAGAGACGTGGGTACTGAAATGTGCATCTCCAGACGAGTGTAGGAAGATCTGGCAGATACTCCTGTCACCCCTCAGCAAGGTACAGATGCCATGTCTGCGTCAGGAGAGGGACGGCCGCTCCGGGCAGTGCCCAGCGCCAGCAGCCTCCGGCTCTGGCCCCGCTGGCACCAGCAGCACCCCTTCCCGGCAGACCTGGCCAAGCCACCGCCGTCAGCAGGTGGGGAGCCGGAGGCTGCACCAGCCTTCCCGAGGAGGGCCCTCCGCGGGCAGCCAGCGCTGTCCCCGGCCGGCACGGCAGCAGCGGTGCTGCAGGCAGCCCTACCAAGCCCGAGCTCCCACCTTCACCCCGCTTCCAGCTTTGGTTCCTGCCAAGGGCTCTGTGTCGCTTCCTCGCCAGAAAGGTTCTGTATTCCCGTTCTCCAAATTACTTTTCACTCATTTGGCCGAGCCCTAATTCATCTTCTGTCAAATATTTTTTCCTCCTGTCAAAAGCACAGTTCCTATTACTCTGTTCCTCACATCCACTTTAGCCTAATGGTGTCTGTAAATAATGAATTTGCATAATGAACAGTATTTATGAAAACCAATTGCACTCTGTGTAGGTGACCTTGTGACTTCAAACAAGCTAATAACCTTTGAAGTACCGACAAGATAATATAGTGATACATCACCGCTCCTTTGGACGAGGAGGGAGCCGATCATCGGCAGCACAGGTATGCAGACCGGCCGCTGCGGCAGCAGCGGGTTTAAAAAGCTGCTAATTGGATATGTGAGCTACGTGCGCAAGCTTGCCTTGCCCAGTTTATTGGCTGAATACAGAAGCCCAAAACATTGGAAACAGAAATTCGCTGGACTCCCTACAAAAGTAACGGCAGTAGTGGTTGAATATTGCCAGTCACAGCCCTAATGGGGGTACCGCCTGCCCGCGCTGGGGAAGCTCCTGGCACAACCCGGCAAAGCCCTGGCCGGTGCAGGTTCAGCCCGGCAAAGCCCCCGGCAGCGCAGGCACCCAGGGATGGCCAGGCTGGCGACCTTTCCTCCCCTTGCTCGGCTGCCTTCAGGCGGCCAGCCTCCCCGCTCCCGGCTCCCTGCGCAGGGGCAGCGGTCGCAGGGGGATGCTGCGGACCGGGGAGGGCACAAGCCGTGCCAGGGAGACGCGCACAGCCCTGGGCTCTGCCGGTGCCGGGGCAGGGCTCGCTCCCGCTGGTGCTGCTCTGGATGCTGCGGGCACAGCAGTTCCTCGCCTCCTGCACATTTGTAACCCACGGGCCTCTTGTTACATGTACTCCTATGTTGAACAAAGCACAGCGCTGCTGAAAATGATGAAACAAAGTCAAATGACCCATTTCTTACGTTACAGGAAGTTTCTTGCACTGTTACAAGATTTAAAAGCTGTTATTATTAGATGATGCTTTGTTTTAGGTTGTAACATTTAAGTATTAGTGATGTTGCACAAATAAAATACATCTGATTTTGCCTCTCTTTTTCAGGAAAACTGAATTTGGTTGCAAAATCACTCATTCCAGGCCTGAGACTTTATTCATGTAGTCTCAACTTAAATTTAATTTCTGTCACTGTTTGTTAAATCCCAAGCCCTTTCTATTCACATGTTCCTATTTCCATCACATTTCCTTTTCTTTCCTTTCTTAGGTACAAAAGTCTCCAGTCATCCTTACGAAATCTCTGAAATGGAAAAATAGCCAAAGGGATACTTCAGCAGTTACAAACTCTCCAGGGAAGCAACACTAAGCTGGAGGGTGGGGGACCTGTAAGAAACTTAAAAGAGTCACTGGGGCCCAGTGGGAGACACGGGCTGGGGGGACTGGGGCCAGAAAGCGGCATCTGCGGCTGTAACGTCCGCTGGTCAGACGGCAACTGCAGGGGAAGACGCCGAGTTCCCAGCCACGGCCCCGTGTTTGCAGCAGCACAGCGAGAAAGGTGCGGGAGGCAAAAAAGGACAAAAAAAGCAGCAATGGCAGGTGTCAGTTCCCACGAACCAGTTAAATGTTCATCTGCTGGAGCAACGAGCATCCCCTTCGCTGAAGCCAGCTGCTCCCCCCCCGAGGACCGGGGAAGCCGCGGCGGCGGCTGGACTGCACGGGACAGGAGCGGGGGCGAGGGACTCCCGGCCTGACCCTGGTGCCCACGTTAGCAGAGCTGCGAGGAGTCGGTGGCAGGGGAAGGTTGAGCAGAGGCCGCCGAGCCGTTGCAGTGAGCTGGGGCCGAGGAAGGCTGTGAAGAAATCCGCAGGGACCAGGCGAAGCGAGGAGCTGGGCAGCGCCATGGCAAGTGCCAGCCCGCCTGGGTGAAGACACAGCTTACCCTGCGAGGGGGAGAAACCGTTCCTGGTGCCCCTTTCGTGTCTCTAAGTATCACATCAAGAAAACCAGTGTGATGCCTTTCTTATTCTCTCATTAAAGATCACTGTGCAACTGCATTCCAGGAAAAGATTAGATCTTGGAGGTGTGTACCACGTAGGGTGATAATTAATATCAATAGTATATAAATCAATAGTCTGGCCTTACCTGCAGAGCCCTGTGCAGTGCTGCCACCTCTCCCTGCACGCAGGCATATGCAACACCTGTATGGATATAGCAAACACAGAGGGGGGAGATACGGGGAGCATTAACGTTGCAAGAAACAGCAATAAGAACATGTGCAACACAAATACATAAAATATTGAGAGAGAAGACAGCTAGTTCTGTTTTCTTTGTTACATAACATGAGAGTTTGACTGTGATCACATAAGTTAGAAGCTAGAAATAACTGAATGCAGCCATAAACAAAAGGAAGCCTTCCTTGCACACTGCAGAGCTTACCGTGCGGATGCTCTGGTCAAGAACTTCAGGTTAGAAAGGAGCCGGGCGCTGCTGTGCACAACAAGGCGCCCGGCCCAGACGGAGGGCCGAGGAGGTGCCAGGTTTCTATCCCGACAAGGCTGCACCGCGATCCAGTGCCTGGGAGGAGCCTCCTGCACCCCCAGGGTAGGTGGGCTGCTGTCTGTCTCCATCGGACCTTCCTGCAAGGCAGCAGGTAGAGGAAACCGCTGGAGACAGCACACGTGAGGTCAGACCCAGTCTGGCAATCTCTAAGTTTTATGTCCTCTGCAAAACAGATTAATAACTTGAGCTAATCAGAAATTGTGCTTTCTCCCATGGAAATTTCTCATAGAAAAAAACCCATGAAAGTAATTTCCATTAAAACCTTCTGTAAAAACTGTAAGGTATTTTTTTCAGAGGGGAGAAGGAGTTGCTAAATTCCCAGATTTCCACCTATTCTCAAATAAGCTGCCTCTAGGGGGGTGTTTTCAAACTAGAGGTCTCAATTCTGTGCAGAGCTGCAATACTTTTAAGTGGAGCCACAAGATTGACAGAATACAGTCTAATCCAATATTCTGCGAAAATCCAATGTTGCACTAAATTATCAGCATACGTATGGGGCTGTGACTGGGAAACATCTTGGAGCTTCTGCAGTAGGGAAAGCCCCGGCCTGTGCTGCTCCTCGGAGGATGCTTCAAGCCACGGTTCACGGTTTTTGGTGACTCCTCCATTCCAACTTGTGCCCATACTGCCCGGCTCAGCCTTGCTCAGCTCCATCCCGTTTGACAGAGCTGGCGGTGCCTTATAAGAATATCCTTTGGTCAGTTTTACAATATGATTTTAATGGCATTTTGCAGATCTTTAAGTGAGCAATGCAGAAGGCATTCGGACAAGTGCAGCAGGGTGACAGCAAGGCAGATCACTGTGTTAAGTGAGCGGGATGAGACAGCCCGAGCAGCTCCCGTCCGCAGTGAGTACTGTCCATCAGGCACAGGGAACCACGGGGAGGACCAGCTCCTGCTGCTGCTTGCTGTCGCCTCCCACAATAGGTCAGGAACTCGTGAGTTGAGATAAAGACAGTTTAATAGGACAGAAAGGAATGAAAAACAATGATAATGATAATAATAATAATATGACAATAGCAATACTAAAAGAATTAAACTATACAAAGCAAGTGGTGCACAATGCAATTGCTCACCACTCGTTGACCGATGCCCAGTTAGTTCCCGAGCCGCGATCCCCCCTCCCAGTTAACTCCCCCCAGTTTATATACTGGGCATGATGTCATATGGTATGGAATAGCTCTTTGGCCAGTTTGGGTCAGCTGTCCTGATGGTGTCCCCTCCCAGCTTCTTGTGCCCCTCCAGCCTTCTTGCTGGCTGGGCACGAGAAGCTGAAAAATCCTTGACTTAGTATAAACACTACTTAGCAACAACTAAAAACATCAGTGTGTTATCAACATTCTTCTCCTACTAAATCCAAAACACAGCACTATACCAGCTACTAGGAAGAAAATTAACTGTGTCCTAGCCGAAACCAGGACAGTATGTTTGCTTTTCGTGGACTTAAATGTGCGCTTGAAATTAGTGTGGAGTAAATGGCCATGGGCATATCTCTTTAATGCATGCAATCAGTATCCATCAGCCATCTCTTTGCAGGAGTAGAGCTTACACTCCCAGGCTGACCCTCAGAGAGCACTGCCACTTCATTTATTTCTTGTGATGACTGCCAGAGATCAGAACTTGAACTGGGAGTTTCCAAACCTAGCATAGGGGCTGGTGCTGAAGAGCTGTTCAGCTGTGATGTGGCTGGAGCTGCTCCCACGCTGCGTTCGTGTCCCTGTGCCTCCCGTCCCTCTGGGCTCAGCGGCTGCGCAGTGCACGCCTGGCTCTGGACAACACCATCGGCTCCGGGGCGAAGATGCACTGACACCAGGACATCTCGGGCAAACTTACAAGGCAAGCCCCTCAGACATCCCATATGTGCCGTGGGGGCCGGCTGTCTGTACCTTCCTCTCTCTCTGGCGGACCTGGCCTCTGCACCGAAAACTTTCTGAAGGTCACTGTCCTTTCGGATGCCCCACCCAAGGGTTACTGGTATGTAAATGGACTTTATGAGACTGTGGGCTACTATCGTGCACTAACAATGGGAAGTGCTTGAGCAAAAAGACTTAAATGTGCCTCTTCTTAACAGCCTTTCCATTTTAAATGCAATCAACAAATTGCTCTTTCCAGTGAAGCAAGATGGAAGTACTGAGGAAACAGTAAATGTGCATTACTCATGACACATAATTCACTGAACAATCCTGCAATTATTATTACTTCTGACAAGTCATAAATAATGTAGGAGAAGAAACAGTCCTGATGAGAGGAAAGGGATCCATGTCACTTCTGTTTATCAGCTCTGCCTGAAAGAGGAGAAAGAAGGGCGTCTCTGACTCGGAGCCCCTCCAGGCTGTGTCTCCAGCGCTTCCCGCAGCGGTGCTGCGTCGGGGCACTGGCCTGAGCTGCTCTGGTCCCCCTGCTCTGGGCTTCGCCGGGCCGGGGAGGGGTTGGCTCAGGGACCCTTATCCACGTCCAACACCCAAACACGACTGATTGACTGATGCCCTGCGAAGTGCTAGCACCAACACTTGAAGGAGAGTGCCTGGCCAGGCAGCCCTTGCTCTGCTTTAGGACCTGCAGCTCTTCTCATTTATCGAGGGAAACAATTTCATATGTCTCATGCTTTTCAGGGTTTTACAGGAACAGCTTCCAGGAAACGGCCTCAGCCTTGAACCAGTCTGAAAAAGGCTTTCCTCGGGGCAGGAGGACATCTGTGCTGAGCACCAACAGGAACAGCAGAGCCCAGGGGTCTTACAGTTTTGCAATGCCCAGGAATGGACTAAAATTCACTCCTTGGGCTTGGTAGAGTACTGCCAAGGAACCTAAAAAGTTAAGAAATGTGAGAAGTAAACCAAAGTATCCATCACAGCAACTAATGGAGGTCCTTTTGCAGGATGGAGGTGTGGAGGCCAACAACTGGGTGAAGTGTTGTTGGGACCGCTATCCCAATCTGGAAATCTAGTCTGCATCTCAGGCCACGGGCTTCCCAAAGCAACTTTCTTCAGGCAGGTCCAGGTCCAGGAAAAATTGCTCTAACTCTCAGACATCCTCTCTGTGAGGGGGGACCACAGCTGCACCAAGCCCACCATGGGTTACAGGGAGAGCAGCAAATAATGCTGTCTGGTTTGGCCTCTGTCTGAGTTTGAATAGACTCTGCCTTTTGCTGTCCCCAAGAGCTGAGCTGATGCCAGGTATTCGCAGTGACTACATTTTCCTTTATTCCTAAGCAGAAATAGGTAATTCCTCGTTATGCACAGTGAACAGTTCCTTTCACCCCTCTGCCTTGTGTTCCAGCAGTATCGAACTTAACCAGTTCATTTATTGCCTAGTGGCTTAAATCTGAAGCTGACTACAAAGACCTGAAGAAAGATCTCAAAAAGTTGAGTAACTAAAGAATAAAGCGATGAGTGAAATCCAGTAGCAATTTCATTACTGACATGATACCTTAGAGCTGTGCCGCCCAGCAGCAGAGCATCGCCGTGGCTAGTCACTGGCCATGAGCTCTGCACTGAGTTTGCCAGGCCTCAGCACCGAGGCTCGGCACGCCGGCTCTGCCTGAACTCGCCGTCACCTGCCTGCAGCTCTCCTTTACCCGGCTGAGCTACCACAGCGATTTCTCTCGTTGACCACGTGTCTGTGTCTGAGCTGCTTGACTTCTGCTTTCCCTCGTGCGGTGCAGCCACGGCTTCGCACAAGCGGCAGCAGCCACCAGCCGTTACTGCAGGCAGGACGGGACACGTGGAACTGATGCACCGATGTCAGGCAGGGCAGCACAGGCTGGTGCGAGAGCAGGGCCTTGGGAAGCGGAGACACGGGACGTGGCACAGAGGAGAGCGGGTGTGGGGTGATGAGACCTGGGCACAGGAGACCCCACGGCTGTGCACAACCCACCCACGGGCCGTTAAAGAAAGGCAGAGCTGGAGCGGGACACAACTGTCTTCAGGGTAACAACGAGAACAAGAAATGGCATCTGCCACGTGTCAAGGCGCTGCACGTAGTGCAGTTGGATGTAACCTGGAGCCGCGGAGCATTGAAGAAGGAGAAAATATGTAAAGCACATTAGCAAACACACAGAAAAGACCCCAAGCATGTTCTGGGGTGAGGAAGAAGAAACCATCTGCATGGACATCATGTTCCTCCTGGTGAAGGACCCCCGATGCCCGCACATGCCGTGACACCCCCAGGGCCAGCCCCAGAGCCCGACCGCAGCACCCGCAGGGGCTGGGGAGCAGGAGGCTGGGAACAGGGCTAGAAACTACGTGTGTGCCTAACACCTTCGGCTCCAGTACCCTGGGTGTGTAGCAGCTTCATCTGCACTAATACGGGGTGAGACCCTCAGGATTTCAGGCCCACCAGTAACACAATCTGGCATCTCCCCATGCCCGAGGCACACGTCCTCTGCGCCCACAGCAGCGTGGGCAGCCGCTGGGGCCGGGTGGGCTGGGGACAGCCCCCCGTGCAGCCCTTTGTCCTGGCAGGGGAGCAGGGATGCAGGTAACGCCTGTCCCCGTCCTCCTGCCAGGGTCTCGCTCGGAGCAAACCACTGACTTGTGGGCCGCCTTAGGGGACCTTTTTAGAGACTTACTGAAAATCTGAAAAGAGAGAAGAAAAGGCCTTGAGCCGGTGAGACCCTGAGGTGCCGAGCTGTGTGTGGCTGCCAGAAGGTTTTGGATGATACATCCTTTGGGGAGCGTGTCGTGTTTCTTGCATGAGCTCAAGAACTAGGCGTTGCTGTTGTCGATGCTAAAGGTTCACTTGAACTCAAAAGTGACTCAGTAAATTCATAACAGAAAAGACAATCCTGGATTTTTAAAACAAAACCATTTGAGCCACAAATCACTGGAAACTGGAAGAATATTCTGGGATTGTGTGCTTTAATCTCTTTTCCGGTTAAGTGCTGTCAGCCAGCGTGCAAATCTGTCATCTTTGCTTTTAGGTCTTTCGCATTCTTGCATTCTCCATATTTTGCATTAATTTTGGCACATTTTCTGCATTTATAAACCAGACTGCCAGATTTTCTGGCTTCAGGATTTCATCTGCAAAGTCAGCACGCGTTTTCCAGACCTGTGTTCTGTTATTCCCAGCATCAGGCTTTAGTTCTTTTCATGATATCGTACACTCATTTGCACAGATTTTTAGGATCTGGGATTTGGAAGTACGTTGCTTTCTGACACAGCTCATGCTGGATAAATGGTTATATGGAATTTTGGTTGGACCCAGTGGCTGTTTGTGTCTTCTGCTGTATCTCTCACAGTGGAAAATGTGATTATCTTTCCATGTTGCAGAAATAATAAACTTATAGCCCTGCTAATCTAAATATATAAGTAGGGTAAAATCTGTAGATAGAGGTTATATTTTTTAATAGAACCACTGATACAGTAGGTGAAATTTCAGACCTGAAGAGCTTTTGTTTCTGAAATACTGCCTGTTTTCTTCCAGCTATATCAGGTGGTAAGATAAAAGATCCTGTCTCTGCTATAAATCTCCCTTGCTTCTATCCCTACAGCATGGTGGCTACAGCAGCCCGACTGCTGTACCATGTGAGACAAGCGACGTCATTTCTGTCCTCTGAGGAAAAACATGGCAGGTTTGGAATCCCAATCAATGGTTTTAAAAATAGTCTCACGAAGCTGCTTATGTAAATGTTAATTTGATAAAAAATCCCTTATAAGACAGAAATGTTTGCATTCCCTTCCTTTAGATTTACATAACAATGCATTCAGGAAGAAGTCCCTTTTACATTTGGTGGTGCACTGAGCTGTTGATAATGCATGTAAGCCTTACACATATTAAGGATTACTCTGGCTAACTATATGCTTCAAGCTCTTTTTAATTGCAAACAAGGATAAAAAGTCGAAATACCATAAATATAAAAAGTTTCAGGGGTTTTCTTAACATTTTCTGAAGCAATGTTTTGTTGTGCTCTAACACAGGATGCGCTGAATATGAACATAGTTTGTCGTACTGCCCATGTAGCTCTGCAGAACGGCCGCGCAGGAAACGCAGGCAGCTCTTGCAGCTACCGGAGCAGTGCCAGAGCCCTCACCACGTAGCTGCCCTCCAGCCGCCTCCCAGCAGAAGGCTCTGCCCTCGCTCAGAGGTGTCAGACACTGCAGAAGTCACGGGAACGGGGAGGGCTGGGTGCAGCCGTGCCTGGAAATCTGCAGGGAGGTGCAGGTTGGGGCTCCAACGTATCAACTTCCATTCATCGAATCTCACCTGCAGAGCGGCACTTCCACAGCTGGGTATGAAAAACGTGAGAGCAGCAGCTTGATCCTGCTGCAGTCTGCAGGCGGGAAGGGAAAGCCTGTGGGACTCACCGGGTGGGCGCCTGCCTGGGCAGTCCCGGGGCCAGGTCGCACCGTCGGGGCCACGAGGCATCACAGGGAGAGCAAGCTGGCCGCGGGCAGCAACGGGAGCAGCGCCCGTGGCACATCCCCGTGGCACATCCCCGTGGCACATCCCCGTGGTGCATCACCCGAGCCCAGCACAGGCAGTCCTCCTGCTGGGGCGTGGGGCAGGGCTGCCGTGGCTCTGCAGGAGTACTTGGCGAGGAATTACATCCAGGGAGCGCTGAGAATGAATGAGTGCCTGTGACCTCAGCGGTACCAGTGACATCATTTTCCTCCCCTTGGGGGATGGCAGGTTGGCCTGCTGGGGACTGCCCGGGCACCGGACGCTGAGGGAGGTGAAGCACATGCAGCCCTTGCAGGGCAGCCTCGCCTTCCAGAAACTAGCATTTATCATGATACAAATGTTATTTTAAGCTTTCAATTGCTGACATAATTAATGGAATACAAAGCATGCCTTCTATCATACGATACATCAAACAAGATCTGATGTATTACACACATCAGAGAAACTATTACTTATTGCAGACTTGTCCTCCGCATTTTTCTAAACCTCACAGTCCAGTTTATGAGCTGCAATGTTGTGCGGTTTTGCCTGTTCAGGTGTCCCCTTCATGATTTATTTATTTTTCCTGATTTTTATGCATTTATTCAGTCTACACTGAATAGTGGTGATTATTTATCGCTGGACCACATGGCAGTGAACCCTGCTTGGCTGGTGTTCAGCTGTCTGGAGGTACCTCATTTGTCTTGTGTTTGCCTTGAACATAAGTCATAAGCCACCATGGCTGCTCAGAAATGCACCCTATTTTTCTGCAAGATAAATACATAATTCTGCAAAACAAACACACAAATAAAGTGTAAATTGTATTGGGTTTGCGTGGCAAGGTTTTGGTAGCAGGGGGGCTACAGGGGTGGCTTCTGTGAGAAGCTGCCAGAAGCTTCCCCCATGTCCGATGGAGCCAATGCCAGCCGGCTCCAAGATGGACCCGCCGCTGGCCAAGGCCGAGCCCATCAGTGATGGTAGTAGTGCCTCTGGGATAACAGATTTAAGACGGGGGAAAAGCTGCTGGGCAGCAGCAATTGCAGCCGGAGAGAGGAGTGAGAAGATGTGAGAGGAACAGCTCTGCAGACCCCAAGGTCAGTGGAGAAGGAGGGGGAGGAGGTGCTCCAGGCACCGGAGCAGAGATTCCCCTGCAGCCTGTGGGGAAGACCATGGTGAGGCAGGCTGTCCCCCGGCAGCCCATGGAGGTCCACGGTGGAGCAGATCTCCACCTGCAGCCCCTGGGGAAGACCATGGTGAGGCAGGCTGTCCCCCGGCAGCCCAGGGAGGTCCACGGTGGAGCAGATCTCCACCTGCAGCCCTGGAGAGAGGACCCACGCCGGAGCAGGGGGATGCCGAAGGAGGCTGTGACCCGTGGGAAGCCGCGCTGGAGCAGGTCTGGCAGGAGCTGTGGCCCGTGGAGAGAGGAGCCCAGGCTGGAGCAGGTTTGCTGGCAGGGCTTGTGACCCCGCGGGGGACCCACGCTGGA
This sequence comes from Gymnogyps californianus, assembly GCF_018139145.2. Taxonomy (NCBI): domain Eukaryota; kingdom Metazoa; phylum Chordata; class Aves; order Accipitriformes; family Cathartidae; genus Gymnogyps; species Gymnogyps californianus. The sequence continues at coordinate 71,868,537 of NC_059475.1, read as the reverse complement.
GCAGTCTGTTCCTGAAGGACTGCACCCCATGGAAGGGACCCACGCTGGAGCAGTCTGTTCCTGAAGGACTGCACCCCGTGGAAGGGACCCACGCTGGAGCAGTTGGTGAAGAACTGCAGCCTGTGGGAAGGACTCACGTTGGAGAAGTTGGTGGAGGACTGTCTCCCGTGGGAGGGACCCCATGCTGGAGCAGGGGCAGAGTGTGAGGAGTCCTCCCCCTGAGGAGGAAGGAGCGGCAGAGACAACGTGTGATGAACTGACCCAAACCCCCATTCCCGTCCCCCTGCGCTGCTGGGGGGGAGGAGGTAGAGAATTTGGGAGTGAAGTTGAGCCCAGGAAGAAGGGAGGGGTGGGGGGAAGGTGTCTTTAAGATTTAGTTTTATTTCTCATTACCCTACTCTGATTTGATCAGTAATAAATCAGATTAATTTTTCCCCAAGTCGAGCCTGTTTTGCCCGTGACGGTAACTGCTGAGTGATCTCCCTGTCCTTATCTCGACCCACGAGCCTTTCGTTATATTTTCTCTCCCCTGCCCAGCTGAGGAGGGGAGTGACAGAGCGGCTTTGGTGGGCATCTGGCATCCAGCCAGGGTCAACCCACCACAAAATATATACTTCAATATTTTTTTCTGCACTTTTTATTAAATAAGAATCAAGCATTTGGGAAGACCTTTCTCTTTTCCGGAAACTGTTTTTAGTTCCAAGCCCTTTCCACCACCAGTTTCAGGTCTCCCTTCCCTACACCTCCCAGTTCATTTCCAGCTGTCTCTACTGGAAAAGGGATATAAAAAAAAGAATGGAGAGAATGGAAAATGAAACAAAAATATTGAAGATTTGAGCTTTTGGTAGAAGTGGAAAACTGCACCCCCCACTTTTCACAAGAAGGTTTCCCCCCCCGCCCCAGAATTATTTTTTCATCAAACATAACGGCCTGATGAGAGCTTTTGCAAGCTGATTCCGCCCCCCGACACACCTGAATAAACCCCCCTGGGTGCTGGGTCGCCACTTCCATCACCACTTACTTCCCATGAGATCTCCTCCCTGGCTCCGGGGAGGAACAACTGCCCATTTTCTCTCTCGCTAATCTTAACTTTTGCCTCACCCAGCGCCATCGCTCTTCCATTTTCAACATTTCTACCCCTTGTGGGATGGAAGTTAGGGACTGACCCAAAGACAGGACTAGCGTCAGTTTTACTGCATAACTGCCCTGAATAAAATCGAAACGACGTATTCCCTTCCCCTGTATGGGCTGCTGCAATGTACCACGTGCACGGCCACGACCAGCTCTTGGCTCTCACTGTCACAGCACTGTCTTAGAGCTGTCGTGAAGATGGTATAGGTAGACAAATCATCAGCCAGAAATTACTGGCGACCTGTCCTCCGTTAATATTACAAGAAAGGTAATAGCTCTGTGTCCTGTCAAAGGTAAGGCACAATCTGAACTGAGGCATTATCTACGATTACTGAAACGGACAGACTGTCCCTTGGAGTAGGAACAGGATTATTCCGGGTGGCTCATTGCATTACGAACAAAGCTGTTAGTTAAACTGATTAATATTAATGAGCCACCAGGAGTAAGTGATTTGCACCCAAGAGTTCTGTGGGATTCAGGTACGATATTGCCAAATGACTAATTGTAGCCTACAGCCCACTGCTTGCATCGCTGGCGCCAGATTCCTCTTTTTAAGGGGCTCCGGGGGTCACACAAGACGCTGAAGGCCAGTCGGGCGTTACACTCAGCGTCTTTCTCATGGGCACACCTTCTGTATAAGTAAAGCCAAGACATTACTGTGAGCGTAGTCGAAATCTAATCGTTACTAGTCCAGATCTAATTGCTGCTGAAAAAGCAGTAGTTCAGTTACACGCACACCTAGTGTCACAGCTCAGCTCTGGGTAAAGGGGAGCTGCAGGCAGGCGACGGCGAGTTCAGGCAGAGCAGGCATGCTGAGCCTCAGTGCTGAGGCCTGGCAAACTCAGTGCAGAGCTCATGGCCGGCGTCTGGCCACGGCAGAGCCGTGTCACAGGGCTGCCACGTACTCACAACGGCAGCTATCCTCTCCTTTTCCTAGCAGTCTGTCTGGAACGGGCAAACAAACAACAACAGTTTGCTTTGCTTTTGCGACTCACCGTTCATCCAGCTTTTGAGTTCGATCCTTTCGCTACCCTCATTTTGATGCTAATGAATTTAATGATATATCCCGTATTCCCAAACTTAGTACTGAGCAGTGGCAACAAGCATTTTTTACGGAAGAAATTAACATCTGGTGTGTGATACAACGAAGGGAGAAAGCAAAAAGGAGAGAAGAGAGGAGAAGTACAACTTTATGGCTGGATTTCTTTTATTTGTTAGTACTGGGTTTTGGGAAAGTGGAATTGGAAAAAAAACTTAAGTTTTATTCAATGTCAGCCTTCTCACTATTAAATAACTGCAACAATGCTGGTAGGTTATTTAAATAAACCACAAAATGCCCACAAAATCTGCTCTGCAGAGCTAATAGGAAATCTAGTTGTTCCAAGTCGTTGCTTAAGAAAAATATAAGGCCAGGCTGTAATAACGTTTTGAGTACCATTTGCTTTAGGAATGCTGCCTTACTTGTTTCCATAGGATTCTCTCAGACATGTTTCCGTCCTTGAAGATTTGGCAGAACTTGCCTGAAAAAGCCCCCAAAATGACTGTGGGTGTCCTCAGCACCTCTGCGTCCCCATCCCACGCAGCCCCCGTAATGGGACGTGCAATGCCGGGCTGGGTGCTGCACTCAGTAAAGCGGTAGTGGACTCTGTCTGGGAATGGGTGCTAGAAGGATGTGGCAAGCGGCACATCCTTTTCATTTGGGGCTAGCTGGAAGGGAGGAAGGGAAAAAACCAGAAATATTGTTTGTTTGCCATGAGGGTCTTCCCAAACAGGCGTTCCCCCCCCATCATAAGGGCTCCCCCCTGTCTTGCTGGGTATCACTCTGAGTACTACTGCCTCATCACACCTTTCCTATGAGTCTTCACCACCACAGTTATAGGTCTGAACTGCTATTTCCCTACTAATGAAAAGATGCTGGTCATTGAGTTTGACTTTACTATTGAAATGCCAACCCTTTTCAGACCTGGACAAAGTTAGCAACTGGCTGGCCAGTGCATAGACTCATTTTTATAACGCAAACGTGATCCTTCCAGGAGGAATGGAAGCCCTTGAGAGTTGTTACACAAGTCTTAAATTCATTATTAACAATGTAGAACTGCTAATTGTAGAATTGTAATGTAGGATTTGGTAATTGCTTACTATACAAACACTTTAACGATTTAAAGAATGCACCTAATTACTGGCTTTCGACAGAAAGCAGGCTTGAAATAAGTCCAGGGCTGGTACAGTGAGTGGCTCAGCATCCTCACAGAATGTTTGCAGATGAAGTTACAAGCCAAGGCTAAGTGGATCCATCAGCTGGTTGCCACTGAAAGGGGAAATCTTGCTCACCCACCTCTTCCTCGTCCTGCTTCCACTTCTGGGTGTGCTGTATTTCTTCTGTAGCAAAGGACTGAAGGAGATGCCAAGAGGCATTTCTTGGTACCATTTTGTGGCCTTAGTGGGAGTTTAACTTCAAAATTAATACAAGAATAGCCTATGTTTTTTACTAATTGCATGGAAGCAGTGTTGAAGATTATGGAGTAGCTGGATGTGAATTCGCCATTGTACTGGTTTTGGCTGGGATAGAGTTAAATTTCTTCACAGGAGCCTGTATGGGGCTATGTTTGGGATATGTGCTGGAAACAGTGTTGATCACACAGGGATGTTTTAGTTCCTGCTGAGCAGTGCTTGCACAGCGCCAAGGGCTTTTCTGCTCCTCACCCTGCCCCGCCAGCGAGCAGGCTGGGGGGGCACAAGGAGCTGGGAGGGGACACAGCTGGGACAGCTGATCCCACCTGCCCCAAGGGATGTCCCAGACCGTAGGACGTCGTACTCAGCAATAAAAGCTGGGGAAGGAGGAGGAAGGGGGGATGTTCAGAGTGATGGTGTTTGTCTTCCCAAGTCACCGTCATGCGTGATGGAGCCCTGCTTTCCTGGGGACGGCTGAACACCCGCCTGCCCTTGGGAAGCAGTGGATGAATTCCTTGTTTTGCTTTGCTTGCGCGCGGGGCTTTTGCTTTACCTGTTAAACTGTCTTTAGCTCAACCCACCAGTTTTCTCACTTTTACCCTCCCGATTCTCTCCGCATCCCACTGTGGGGGAACGAGCGAGCGGCTGGGTGGGTTGAGCTGCCCGCCGGGGTGAAACCAGGACAGCCAGGCATTTCAAGGCTGCCTGCCCGCGCGTGCCCCGGCGCTGGGCTGGCGGCTGGAGGTGCACCGCGTCACGGCACAAGCTGATCACGGCTATTTAGAGCGCACTGATCTTGTCACTGCCCCGAGACTCCTGCGCCTGGCTCGCAGCAGCGGGGACACAGCCTGCAGCCCCGCTGCCCCCGGGGGCCCTGCGGCGGGTGCCGGGGTCCCTCTGGCCCCAAGCCCAGCCCCTGGCCCGGGGGGCTCCTCTGCCCGAGCCGGCGGCAGCCCGTCCCCGCTGGTGGGGGTTAGCAGGAGGGGGCTCGGGGCGTGCCGAGCCCTCGGCCCGGCCGGGGTCTGGGCTGGGAGCTGTCGCTGCCTTGCCATGAGCATATGGTCTCCAGAGATGCCTGCCTCGACACACACGGAGGAAGCAGCAAAGCCGTATTTGGCCAGCAGGGTAGTTTTACACATTTTTCATTAAACCTATGTTAAATATGGAAATACTGCAGAAAGGAGACTTGGTATTTCATGTGTGAACTCTTTTGCACATTTTGGTGTTTCTCATGTTTGGAGATAAAAACAGGATTGACAAAACTCTCTTCTGGCTTTCTACTGGAAATGTACTTAGGTTTACTGAATTGCCATGATAATTTTCCTTTAAAAAACTAATCTAAAGTCAGATAGAGTTAATAAAATCTCTAGAAATGCTTTTCCAGTCAGATGAGCAAAGTAAAAGATTATTTCTTTTTTTCTTCTTCTGTTTTTTGAGAAAGAAAATTAATTCATTGTTGTTGTTTCAGAGTCGGAGCTCTCCTTGAAATGCGGTGCTCTCGGATGTGACCAGCAATACAATCCCGTCCTGGACCGAGCCAGTGGTTCAACAAGCTTGTCTCAGAAATGACGAGATATTTGGTGGTCAGACATGGAACAGATTTTTGGTTCTACTGATTGAGAACATCTTATCCATGAGCATCAGTAGTTTTCCAGAAGGTAAAAAGCTTTTCTGGCAGCAGCTCCTTTTGCTATGTAGTTTGAAATCGGAGAGGGGAGTGATGAAAGAGAAAGCTAAATGGAGACAATAGTACCTATTTCTTTATTGTATGTGAGATCTTTCCATTGGAACGAATAAGGATAAAAATGCCTTTCTGAAACATAGCTGTGCACTGCTTTATTTAGGTTCCTCCACAAAAGGGAGAATTGGAGTGAAGCTGCCCCAAATGGATGAACAGTTTTAAAGAGAACATAAGGAGTGAGAAAACTTGCAAAGACTGGCGGGGGGGGGGGGAAGATTATCCACCAAAGGGAACTACATCTTGTAGACAGCGAAAATCTTGGAGAAAGCAAGGATTTCCAGAAGAAAAGTAAAAAGAGGTCTTTGCAAAGCATGTAGAATACCACGCGGAAGGTCGATCAGCAACATAGAGGAGAGTAAGGCAGCTATGCTGTGTTATGGTTGGGGTGAAGACTAAAGGAAATCTGTGCAAGGCACACAAACCAAGTGGCTAATTCACTTTATGGTTAAGGTTTTGGTAACGCCGTGGTGTTGAACACCGATGCAGACAGGTGATGGGGAAAGGAAATGAGTTTATGGGGACAGAGGCTGTGGAAATGGATGAGGATGAGGAGCAGCTCAGACCACTAAGTTTCCTACGCACAGAAACCAGGTCTTCATCTCAGAGTACTGTTGTGACAGACCAGCAGCGATGATTTTAATAACTGTCAAATTGGGAATGGTATCATTGGGTGAGGAAAAAAGCTGTACTTGTTCCTGTATTTTAAGAAAGGGGCTGAAGTGAGACGGGAAAACAGGAATCTTTAGGTTAGTCCTCAGCAGTGTGCAAAGTTGCAGGAGAAATTGAGAAGAAATAGCAGCTGAAGACAAGTGGATGTGGGTAATTTAGGATTCAAACAAGCCAGGTTTCAGAGAGGCAAATTGCAGCAGAGCTCCCCAGCCAGTAACATTTTCTTAATGACTGACTCCCCGGGCAGGATTATCACGCGCCTACTAACGTACGGACCTAACGTGCATGGGCTTCAGGAAGGAAAATGTCGATTTAAACTCAGCAGGCTGGAGACACACCTGATAACCGCGGGGCAGGCGAGGAGCTGGCTGTGCTGGGGGGACGGCTGGCCTGGGGAAGGGCTAGCGGGGAGCTCCTCGGGGGGGACCGTGGGGCCACCACGCTCGGTCCGCGAGAGAAGCTGTCACAAAGAACTGAAGCGCACGAGCAATGCTTGGAGAGGACAGTGGCAGGGAGTAACTCTCAATAGAGATAACGGTCCTAACACAGCAAAACGGTCTCCGGTTCCACTAGGGAATACTAGCGTGAGCAGATGTGAGCCTTACTGTAAATGCAGCTCCCAGTCTCGGTACTTTTCTGCTCCCTGGCAGCCTTGTCTGATGGACTGGGAATTAAAATCAGTGACTCTCGCTCCTCCGCCGTGCCCGCCCAGCACCGAGCCGTGGGGATGTGGGTGCTCGGTGGCACCTCCGCATCCCGCTGCAGCACGAGCAGGAACTTGTAACACTGACACGGAAAAAAGCACCTGCAGATTTTATTGCCGAGTGATCAAACGGGTGAGCACCAGAGGAGTCTCTTGGTGGGTGTATGCAGAAAAGTGCTACAACAGGCAAAAGAGAGCCTGCCTCAGGTGCTCCTGTGCCATATGTCTGCGGTATCTGGAAACCTGAGCACAGTGAGCACCTTTGGGGCTTTATTTAGAAGAGAAACCTAGGCGAAATCCAAGGATGCATCTTCTCAAAGCAGAAGAAACCAGAATGCCCCCAGGACGCGTCCGCCGCTCCACTGCGGCCACTGCAATGCCAGCGGTCTGAAACACGGGCAAACCTCCGCCTGCTCCCAGCACCTCGACGGCCGTAATGCCCGGGGCTGCGTGAGGCTAGCAAGGCGTTCAGCTGAGCAGAGATTTTTGTGCTGAGTGTTTGCGTGTCAGCCGCCAGCAACCCTGAGCTCCCTCCTACCCAGAAACCAGGTAAGCAGATTTTCAGGCCAGCGCCAAGCGACAGGCCTGCGCAGGCTAATCAGGAGGGCTGCTGAGAGCAGGCTGGAGCCGCTGCTGACGGGAAGATGCTTTTCATTAAGATGTCTGCCACTGGCAATGCAGAATTCGCACTGAGCTGCAGAAACACATACAGATCTCTGCAAGTGGAGAGGCTGAGACGGGGAGACTCCGCTATGGCAGAGCAGTCTCTCAGTAATGGGAAAGGCATTTCTGAAGGGTATTATCTCTAAGGCAGAGGGGAGTGTTTCCGGAGCCGCCTTTTACTCGGTGTGTAGGGACAACTGCTGTTCCACGTAGCTATCTGAACTGCTTGGTCATTGCCGCGTAAAGGACATTTTCTGGAGATATAGTCCCCGTTTCCTACATAATTTCATGTTCCTATACACACTGAATGCATATTCACATTGCATATTCATATTGCTCACTGACTTCATAAGGGCACTGCATCTTTGCAATCTTGCCTTCTGAGTCTGTAAAATAACAGTGCTGGAGGTTTTTTTTTTTTTAGAAGTGAGAGCATCTGATTAACTGTTGGATATTGACACAGCTCCTTCTGGGAGCAGAGCTGGGTGAGACAGATGCTTTGCTGGGCAGGCAGGACAAGGGGCATGTGAGCAGAGGAGGGTGATGCTCAGGAGCGGGGAGCGTGGTGGCAGCTCCGGACCTCGCCGGGAGCCGGGCTCAGGCCGGTGCGGGCACCCGCCTGCAGGGACCAGACCCCGAGCAGGGGGGAAGGGGCTGAGCCCCCGCCCAGGGGTGCAGGGGGTGCCTGGCTCTGTGGCCACGTGCCGGCGGGCAGGGGTGCCCATGGGGTGCCTGGCTCTTGGGCTCTGTGCCAGCACATCAGGCACCCCCAGAGCCCCTGACCTTCCCGGGCAGCAGCCAGGGCAGGGGGCCATGGGCCGGGCCGGCGCGGTGAGGCAGCTGGCTGCAGGGCCGGTCGCTCGCCGTGCCCGGCGAGGTCCGTTCATCGCAGCGAGGCACAGCCTGGAAACCCCCGGCTTCTCCCTGCGCTTGGGCAGCGGTTCCCAAGGAGCCTCTTCCAAGAGGCCACAGTGACGGAGCCCTTGTCACCCCTCGGGAGGGCTGGGGTGACCCTCCGGGCAGCGGACACCGTGCCTTTGGAGGGGCCGAAGTGCCCCAGAGCGGGGTCTCACCGTGCAAAGGAAACCCATTTCCCAGAGGGAACGACGCTGCGACCCCAGCGCAGTCTGGCAGCACTGACACAAGGGGAAAACCATCTGATAACTAATTTCCTCTGATTTGCAGAGTTTCTCAGCCTTTTCAGATGATCAACCCCTTTTTTGCAGCCACATTTTCTTAAGCCTGTGTGGCAGTATCAGCACCGCCTTCGTCCTCCAGCTTCCCCCGTGTGAATTTCAAGAGCCGGCAGATGGGTGCCCTTGCAGGGCAGGACGGCTCGTGAGCAGGACGGGAGGGGTTTTTGGCTGGAGATGGCAGTACAGGCCTTAGTATCTCCTGACCCCGTCCTGTTATCCCATGGCCATTCACAGCACACTAGCAAATGTTACCCAGTGCCTGAGAAACATTTCTCTCTAAGGGCTAGACATTAAAAAAAGAAAAAAAAAAAAATCCATGTCTGGAAGCTACAGTAGGAAACTTAAAAGTAGAAGTAAGATGCACATTTTTAACAATAAGGATAGTAAGTCAGTGGAGCGACTTACCCAAGGGGCCATTCGAGTTTTGTCTATTGAAGTTACTTTTCTTTAACCCAGCCTAGTTTTGTCTCCAGAAGAACTTCAAACAGCAGCAAAAAGCACGAGTGTGCGGCTCCTGGCCTGCGCTCTGCGGCAGGTCAGACCGGGGATGATATACCTGCCTCTTTTCCTTAATAAATGAAAATCCGTGTTTGCCGCCTTTGAAGGGGACCTGGGCTGCAGCACTTGAACCTGCTTCTGCTGTCTGAGCATCGTGCTGCGGTGCTTGAGACCTCGCAGAACTGAGTGTCCTGTCCTCGAAAGGTCAACACCAGCAGAAGCTGCGGAGAAGCTTGCGTTAGCAACAGGAGGAGTAAGAGGGTAATTAACAGTGATGGTTCTTGACCCAGGCGTCCCTGATCTCCCTGACTCTTGTAAAGGGAGTTATTAGTCAAATACAGTGCCTGTGTGTGAAACAATTATCACTAATTACCATCAAGTCATGGCATTCTGAGATTTTTAAACACAGCATGGAAGTCTTGTGTGATTAGAGAGACCGTCAGGGCTAGGAGTTTTCTAAGGCAACGGCCTAAGTGTTTTCCATGCAGCACATTCCTGAAAATACAAGATGATTCAGCGCCAATCAGGTGACTTTTAATGCCTTTTAGTATGTACATAATATTAAAAATAAAGCATGCTGGCAGACTGAGACCAAGAACGGGCACAGCTACGCAGCGGGGAGCCCCAGCCCTCCCCTTGCGCCCCCTCAAAAAAAAGAAACGATGGGAATACTTGGCATCTTCTGACTGTTCACGCGACTCCTGCTCAGATTTTGGCTAACACAGCTCGTGCCACGGCCTGATGTGAGCTGGGAGCAGCGCCGCTGGGTCAAAGCGAGAGCACCAGGTAGGCAGGAGAGGTGGCCAGAAAGAGCTCAAGGGCCACGATGCAGCCACTGTCACCCGCGGCTGGCTGTCCCCTGCAGCCAGCACCTCTGCATATCGAGTGTCGGGCAGTTTCCTCAGAATCTGCTAACTCTTGGAAATAGTATATACCAAACCTCCGAGCTGGAAGGTATAAAACATCAGCCTACCCAAAAAGCTTTTGAAGCGGATCCAAGAGCAGCTGGGCTGCTGAGGCTTTCGTGCTTCCCGGTGTGACGCAGGGGATGCCCGCACCGTGACGGGGGAGGAAGGATGAGCACTCTCACCCTCGGCTAGGGAACTGTTTTGCTCATAGGGGCATGAGTTAAGAGTTACGGGTTACAAGTTATGAAACCTCATGACCTGAGTGGTGAATAAGTGAATTCACGTGAGAGACTAGTCTGGGCAAAGGGGATTGAGCCCTTGTTTGTCGTGTTTGTTTGTTGTATTTCTTAATGAGCTCATAAAATAAAGCTTAATTTACAGAATACTTTGTCCTGTAAATTTGAGAGATCCAAATGAACCATGACACACCTCTGTTAGGTCTCCTTACCAGCTGCCAGCTGTAATAAAGCATGTCTTTGGCCATGCAGGGCAAAAGCTAGGAAGGCCAAAGCAGAGACGTACTCCACAGGGCAGCAGTGGCTGCAGCAGGGTAAGGACTGCTGCCGGTTGCCTTCCGTCTCACGCTGCGGAGCCGTGCAGGACAGCGAGGAGGGATGGATCTGATCTGCCCGGAGAGGTGCTGCAGCAATGCGGTGTCTGCAAAAAGGAAAGGAGGGCGGGCACCAGGGAGCAAGGAAGTGATTCTTATCACCTCTAAATCTCTGGAAAGGGTTAAATCCAAGTCTGACTCAGGACCTCGAACCCAGCTTGTGTTACGAACATAAATGAGACCCAGCTAGCAAATGTCAACTATTGCAACCCGCCCGCAGACAAGCCCGTACCAAACCAGTGCCCCCGGGCAGCCCCGGGGAGACCCACGTGGAGAGCAGCATGAGTCCTGCTCCGTGCACGGCCCCTCGGCATCGCTGCCCGCGCAGGCAGGAGCAACACGGCCGCACGCTGCCCGACGGAGCCGTGCTCTGGCCGCCCGAAGGCAGCGAGCAGGGAAGGAGGTGGCAGGGAGGGGGCACGTGGGGGTCAGTGAATGATCCCGAACGCTCAGCACAGCCCCAGCACGCGGAGCCTGAGACCCTGCCGTCCCCAAAGCACGTCTCGGAGCCCCAGCAGGCCAGCTGGGGACTCCCCCGCCTCGGCGGCACTGTGGTGGCAGGAGAAACGGCACGGGAAGGACAGAAGTGCTCCCCGCAGACTGCCCCACGGCAGCCGTGTATAGAAGGATGGGTCTGAAAGGCCGTTACAGTGTGCTCACTGCCCCGACCAGACAGAGGAGTAAATCCTAGACTGGAAATATTGTGTCATGGTTAAACCAAGTAATTCAATAGCGCTTGGAAATTGCTTAGTCTCTTCCGTATTATATCTATCTCACAGCTCTTCCTTCCTCCTCTGTAGGGTTCTTTATTCAGAATTTGCTCAAATATTTTCCTTCAGAAGATTTAATATCTCAAAGTGCAAATATCCAAACCCTGTATCATTTTGTAATTTCATACTCCATGGTTCTTTCATATGCATATCACTCATTTGCTATCCCTTTGAAGAATGCAGCTTGAGTAATGGAAGTGAAAGAAAACCCATTCAGTGTTGATTTTAATTGAACAAGCTCAGAAGCTGTGGGGATCCATGCCAGACTCCAGCTCACTCTCTTTTGAAGAGTTATTACTAGCCTTCTTTTGCCTGTGTGTCTCTGTATTTTTTTTCCAATTAGCAACTTCCCAAAAATATTAGCTACCTTATTATTTTTGCATTTCTGCTTCTTTGGGATGCTTATGCCTAATAATCATTAAATCTGCTTTCTCTTCCTGTCCCAATGGAATATTGCATTCCTTGTCTGGGGAGCAAAACATCAGCCTGCATTCAGGAGCGAAATTTTGCAGCGACAATGGACTCATTTTTGGTGTAGCTTTTTCGCTTCAATGTGGTTATGGCAGCGGTGAGCTTCTGTAGGCTTTAAGCTGTGACTGTGAAGACTGTAAATTAAAGACTGTAAAGACTGTAAACGAAAGATTTTTTTTTTTTTTCTTGTGTGCATAAATGAGGTCTCTGGTAGTTCTTCATTCCACCACCCCAGTCAGTTGAACGTGAGCCCTCAGCTTGTTGCTTGGATATAAGAGAGGAGATGGGACATGCAGAAGGCGGCAGACAGTGCAAATGGCTTGAATGGTTGGACACTCTTTTCCATGCAAGATTTGGCTTAGGGAAAACACTTAAATCAGCAACTAGTAGAAGAGCAAACAATTTTCCAGTCTATTATAGAAACGAGCTCTTCACATGGCTCTTACAGAGCAGCAAGCATGCTAAGGGAATTCGAGCAGGCTAGTGATGTTGATTTTGCTATTTTCTACTGAGAAGCCACCTCAGCAAAGAAGGAATAAATTGCATAAGAAAGAAATGTGAACAAGAAAGGATTTTAAAAGACCAAATCCCAAAAACCCAACATGAAGAGAGTGCAAGTGTTAAGGGAGCACGTTATTGAAATATCAAGGGCACACTTAAATACTACCAGAAGACGGGAAAAGGGGACAGGCAATGGAATGCATCTTCAGCTCGGCTGCTCCACTCCGTTAAATAGGCATGGCGGGGGATGCTGAGCGCTGGTGGAGCAGGACAAGGCGCCTGCGCTATCTGCCAGGTGAAGCCCAGCCCATCCGCACGGCACCCAACACTTCTGTCTGCTTAAATCATGGAATCATAGAATCATTTAGGTTGGAAAAGACCTTTAAGATCATCGAGTCCAACCGTTAACCTAACGCTGCCAAGTCCACCACTAAACCATGTCCCTAAACGCAGCAGAAGCCTGCTCAACCGGCGGTACGTGGGCTTGAATGATCGCCAACTCGGATCAAAGGCATCTCAAGCGGTGTTCTGCCATTTCTCCATCGTCCTCCCTATCCTCCTGTGCCTGTCTTGGCTTGAGAGAACTGGCAGGCTCCCTTATGCCAGACGAGGCGATCCTGCCGCTGGCAGACAGCGGTGTGAGATCCAACATCGAGAGGGGGCCCGGCGGGCGCCTTGCTGCGCACCCATCGGAAGCCCCCATTCGGCGATGGGTGATCGGAAGTCCTCATTCAGCGATGGGCAATCGCTGCCCTTGGATCCAGTGGGGTTAAAGTCCCTCTGAGGAAGAAATTTAGATCTGTTTTTCCCCCAAACCAGCTCACCAGACAGCAGCATTGCACTGCAGCACTGAGTCCTTTCCTGGGGCCGCTGGTCGCCTTTGGCTCCCACCGCCTGTGGTTAGCCGAGATGGGAAAGTAAAAAGCACTCCCACGTCAAGAAAAGGGCTTCGTGGACTAAAGGCTGGGTCAGGCCCCTCAAAAACACAAGTACCTGTATGTCTGTTTACAGCTGGAAAAATGGGGTTGCCCATGGTGTTGGCAGCCCCCTCCTTTTCATTTAACCCCTGCCCCAGCTCCAACGCGCACGTCGGCTCTGCCCTCCAGCCGCAGCGGACCCGTGGCAGTTCCCTACTGCTTCGCTCCCTGCCTGCCCTGGGAACACTTGTCCCATGGCCTGGAGGCGACAATGAAACCTGGCAGAAGGAAACAGCCTTTTGCAGGTAACAGGTTTTTTGGGGGTAGGCTGGTTTTTTAAATTATGACTGGGCTTATTCTCTATTTTTGATTTGCAGCCCTGCAATAAATCTCTTTCTTCCCATTTCTTGTGCAGGGTCTCCATCTGCCGTATTCGCTTCCACTCCTATATCCGCGTGCGCCAAATTAAACAAGGCAAGCTTCGGATGAGCTCGGGTCCCAGCCATGAAGCAGCCGCTTGGCTGCGGGGCTGGACATGGCCAGGCAGCCGCGGGGGTGAGCAAAGCGATGGCATGGAGCACGAAGCTCTCCGGAGACAGATACGGCGCTTCGGCCGGACGCTGCCCCGGTGCCCTGAGCTCGTGCGCTGGCTCAGAGGGCGGGCAGAGCCCTGCCCACGAGGTTTGGGGCTGAGGAGGGGGGAAAAGGCTCTTAGGCGGCACAGCCAACTTTTCTCAGTTGTGCCTCAAGGTCTTGTCCCAGAGAAAAAGGTGCTCGTGCAATGCAAAATCGTTGCACGTGCTAGATCACTACTGGACATCCAGCATTAATTTGTGTTAGTCCTCCAGCTTATATCTACCTATTAAAAGTACTGAAAGATACAAACCACTTTTTTGAAAGCCAGGTACCAACTGGTAGAAATCTTCATATAACCATGCAGGAGATTTAAAAAAAATCTGAAGTGTATCAGTGCGTTATTTTATTCCTCAAAAAGCAAATCTGTTAAAAGATCAAGCAGGCAGACAGTGCAATTACCGTAATCATGAATTTAAATCTAAGTTGAACCGGCTTTTTTTAATAGATTAAAAAATGTAAAAAAGGGTGCACTTCAGCTGTTAAGTATCTCTTTACTTGGTTTGGTTTCACTGGATGAACCGAGTCCACCTGAGGACAAACCCGGCGCCAGCCCCCCCTCCTCCCTGCGGTGCTTTCGGGTACGAGGCAGATTCACCGGCAGCGCCAGCTGGCAGGGACGGGCAGAGCGGGGCTGCCGGGAGGCACCCAAAGAGCAGTGAATCAACCTGCGCTGGTGCTTTACCACTCACCAACGTACCCTGCATAGAAACGCAACGCCAGTTCACCTTAAATAAAATTAATGATGAGGAAGGGGCCTCTCCGGAACCTGTTTACCTGGACCAGGTTTATGCACAGCTCACCCCATGCCTGCCCGGCTGGTGAGGGCGATAACTGGGTGCTCCACGGCTGCGGAAAGCGCCGGCGCTTGCTGCAGCCTTGCCTGGCAGCTGGGCAGGCTTCTCACCTCCTGCCTGCTGCAGCCTGGTTAAAAGGAGACGTAATGCCTAGGAGCTAGTAGGAATGCTCTCTGCCATTTTTTGTACAATGCAACAGCTCCCCCATCTTACAGACTAAAGAACTTAAAATGGAAAAAAATCCCGGGAAACGAGTACCAGAGTAACTCAGCATGCTTCACTGTTCTTCTGGAAGGAGAGGCTGGTGCTGCGCTCGTGCCTGCAGCGTTTCCCATTTCCCAGGTGCTCTGGAGGAGGGGGAGCCACTCCACCCAGCACGGCACTTGACATTTCAGTGATTAAGGCTTTGAATGTTCTTCTTGTAAGGATGAGTAAACACTGCAGTTTCCAAATACTTTTTGATGAGGTACAACAGTCTATCTTAAAGAGTAAGATTTACTGTGTTTTGCCTTAGAGTTTTAGCACGGACGCTACAACTTGCAGCCACCCGTCTGTTGCTCTCGCTGCTACGCTGCACTGCTGTCCGTCTCCTTTAGGGTGTACACGCAGCACGCTGTATTAATGTTCGGAGGTGCCTAACGAGAAAGGGCCGCTTCTGCCAACGTAAAGCACTCTGCTTGGTGCGGAGTGATGTATGCCTAAATAGTCACTCCTTCAGACCTCTGCACAGCCATGGCCACCTCAGAAAAGAGGTATTTCTCCTTTCTTGCCCCAATGACAGTGTTCGGTTTTGCTTGCCCAGCAGTTTGGCAGTGACTCCTGAGGATGCTACCTGCTTCAGCCGCAGCTCGAAGGACAGCTCCGGTTTACGAGGTGGGGCTGGGCCGGAGGGAGGTCTGAAGCGATGAGGGACAAGCAGTCCCCTGTGGCCACCATGCAGGGCAGATGCATAGGTTTGGAAGGTGTGGGGAGCCAGCTCGGTGAGCACAGCACCCCATAACCAGCCAGCTGCAGCAAGGTGGCACTGTGCCCAGGCCTCCTTCGTTAGGTGATTAAAGGTTAGAAAGAGTGCATAAAAGCAGCTCTATGTATTATTTGTACAAAGCACTTTCCTCAAGAAGCTCTCCTTATTTCAGCCAAAAAAGAAATGATGAAATCATTTTAAAATGGTACCCATGAGGGGGGAAAGATTTTAGGTTAGGGAGTTACTGGCTCTACCAGGAAAAAGGCATTAACACTATGCTTGGAGGCTAGAGTGAGACAAAACTCACAGTAAGCGCTTGTTAGGAAGGGTAACGGGTGAGGTGGCTGGGCCCCAGTGGGAGTGAGGGGTTCCCAAGGCAGGGTGAGTCCTGACCAGAGCTGCGCGGGAGATCAGCTGAGTAATCCTGAGCATCCCCAGCCCTGGGGGCCATCCACGAGGGTACGCTGCCGGGCACGCGGTGGCTCCCCCAGGACACAGACCTGCCCCTTCCTAGGGCACTGAGGTCTTTCCCAAAACAGCCACCCCCGGGGCATCGAAGGGAGCGTTCAAGCACAGACACCCCCCGCGATGTCACCCTGGGCAGCTGAGAGCACCCCAGGGAGACACCACAGTGGAGGGGCAAACAAGAGGGAGGGGAACGGTTTCAGGGTAAGACCTGCAACAGCACAACAGTCACACATTGTCACTTGCGTCTGGGTCCGGGATTCACTTTGATGTCCATGCTTAGGCATAGAATTAAACACGGTGTTCACTGCTCCTGTTTGAAAGCTGCTGGGGTTTCACTCTACTTCTAACTAGCCATGGAGCTACACTTGGCGGTGGGTAAGTGCCCAGTTACACCAGCACAAAGAGCCTCCAGGACGGGGGCAGCCGGGCAGAGCCAGACTGCCCAGCAGCATCACCCACTGAGCTGAAGGCAAGTCACCATATAACCACTGGTCCTCCAGATCCAGAGTCCATGCTTGTCACTGACGCTGTGCTCGCAGGAAGGGACACACATGACCTCCTGCAGCTCCAGTGGCTTGCTTTCTGCAAGCAGATCGCAGCCAAGAGCATCCCAGCGCCTTCGGGGCTGCCCTGCTTTCAAACAAAGACCCCAGCATCTGCACCGTTGCTGCCATGGGACAGCACCCACAAGGCAGCCTGACGACAAGCCCGAGGGAGTGGGAGGTGGCTGGAAGAGACATGCTGTGAGTACCCGAAGTCAGAGCCATCACTGTAGACACATCCAGTGACCCAACAGACTGGCTGTCCATCTCACCCATCAGGGAGTGAACCTCCCCACCCACCCACAGCTCCCCACACCCCCAGACACTCCAGAGTGGAGCAGTTTTTCCACTGGGTATGTTAAAAAGGCAGCGGTGCCATTTCAACCCCACGTCCAACACGGATTTCAGGCTGGCAAAGAAGCTGCAGCAGCCCTTGCTCAGACTGCTGAGGCCAGAGTGCAAGACGTTATTGTAGTGGTCTGCAAGGATGCGGAGCTTCTGGACTGTGCTGTAATGGTACCAGTTCAGAGTGGTCCTGAACCAGTCCTCATGGTGTTTGTGCTGGATGGTAGCAAACCAATGTACCCTCCAGTATACACAAGGCTCTGAGTGCAAGCTTCCACTGAGTTCCCGCTGGGCTTTTTCATCTCCCTTTCGCCAGGGATGCCATACCCAGACACTTGCTTCCTTTCCCAATGCCAGCCGCACAGCCGGTATCACCGTCACGCCAGCTATGCTGTCCTGGGGCAGCAGAGAACTGACAGAGCAGAATGCTTGAACACAAAGTCCAAGAAGACTGCCTGATCTGGTAAACATCAGCCAAGATAACAGACGTTTCACCACGGAGCATCTTCTTGTCTCTCTGCTCTCTCCAGAGGACAGCACACTGTGAAAGCTGCATCAGGGCCGAGCACGAGACCGCCTTCAGCTCCAGAGGACAACCGTCCCAGAACTGAGTGTTAGGGACAGTAATCGCAGAGCCAACCCTAGCAAAATCAGCTTACTGACATGAGTTTTCCCTCAAGGGAGTAGAAGATTTAGACTCATCCCCTCCCGCCAGCACTTTACCCTCTCTGCCCCTGTAACAACTCGAACCACCGCCATGAAATAGCAGCTGGGACTTGGAGATAAACACTGACTTATGAGACCCAGCCCGGCTGCCAGGCCCTGGGCAGCTTCAGAGGCTGTTGGAAGGGCAGAGGATGGCTGCTGCTCTGGGACATGCGTTCCGCCCTAGACCAGGGTCACACGCTGCTGTGGAGACCACAAAAACAAACTCCCTTTCCACTTCAGAGTTTGCAAGGAAAGCAATTTTCTCAGGTTGCATGGGCAGACCTGAGCGTGGGAGCACTGCTGCGTTCCCCTTTCTCACGCGTACCGACGCCAGACATTGCATCCCCAGGCACAGACACCTTTTGCACAGCGTCAGCAGAGAAGCGTGAGGACCGTCACTGCAGCTATCCTTTTCTGGGCCGGGGGTCCCCCCACGTGCATCCCCAGCAAAATGCCAGTGTAACCCAGCAGCACTGCTTCCGTCGCCTCTGAGTGCATAGAGCAGTCCATGAGTTCTCCTCTGCCCCCTGCAGCAGTGACGGCCCTGCCTGCTGGTCCGGCTGCAGGCAGCATCCTGAGCGCTTAGGCTGGAGAAGCCAAGCCGACCTGGGCAGCCCCAGAAGAGCAGGCAGCTGCCTGCCACCCCAACAGGAGGGTGCCCGAGGAGACGGGCCCGTTGCCCAGCGGGTGCAGGGTGCGTGCCTACGCCTCCCTCCAGGTGCAGGGTCACTGGCAGCGGGCGAGGTTCATTAGCTCCTCTTCAAGGCTCCACGGGCAGCGCTCCTCTTGCTGCTCTGCTTCGGGTCCTGCAACATCGCCGACATTTTCTCACAAAAGAGCATTAGAGAAAGGTGTCAGTATTTCGTAGCACGAAATGCACTCTCCTCCCCGTTAGAGATCCCCGGAGACAGATAACGATCACTAAATCCCTAAAAGCTCCCAAAGTTATTGACCCCAAAGATAACCCAGCCTTTCCTCGTCCTGCCAGGATCATCCCCTCCTACAAGTCAGGTGTCACCGCCCGCATCCTCAGACCAGGCGCTTCGAGGCCGGGTCCGCCGGGCAGGGCGCAGGCAGGGCGCGGGCAGGCTGCCTGCCTCCCGGAGGGTGCGCAGAAGCCAATTCACCATGCAGGTCAGAGCCGAGCCTCCGCTGCCGTCTCTTACCCTCGCGTGTCTGCTCCTGGCGCCGCGGGCTAATTCTGCCAGTGCGTTTGCGGGATAAATAATCAGGTCAAGACCCGAGCGCTCCACGCAGGACTGCAGCGGTCCCCCCCCCGAGCAGCGGCGGCCCCCGCCCGGGACCGCGACTCCCCGCCCGCCCCGCCGCTCCTGCCCCGCGGGGCTCCCGGCGGAGCAGGTCCGGTGCGGTCCCCGTCACCGCAGCCCGGCCCCGGCGCGGCGGGGCAGGCGGAGGCGTGTCCGTGTCCGTGTCCGCGCCCGTGCCCGTGTCCGCTGCCCGGTCCCCGCCCGGCGGAGCGGAGCCCCGTGCCCGGCGCGGCGGGGGGCGGCCCGGCGGCACGTCTGCGCGGCGGCCCGGCGGCTGCGGCTCAGCCGTGCGTGCGGCGGGGCGGGGAAGCGCCCGGCTCCTCCAGCCCGCCCCGGCGCGGCGCGGCGCGGGGGAGGCGGCGGCTGCTGCTGCCTCCATGCTGCAGCGAGCGGCGCGGCTGCCCGGGGCCGGGGCCGGGGCCGGGGCCGGGGCCGGGCGGCAGCCGGCGGCGCGGAAGATGGGCGCAGCAGCCGCCGCGGAGGGGCGAGCCGCGGGCGCCGAGCACCCCGCCCTGCCCCGCCGCCGCAGCGCCCGCCGCCGCCGCGGCTGCTCCGCCTGAGCGCGCCCGGCGCGGAGCGGCGCGGAGCCGCATGGCCCGGCCGCTCCGCTGTAGCTGCCCCCCCAGCCCCCCCGGGAGGCGCCGGCCCGGCGGCGGGGCTGACCGCGGCCGCGCTCCTCGCCCCGTCCCCGTCCGTCCGTCCGTCCGCCCGTCCCTCCGTCCGTCCAGCGGCAGCGCCCCGGCGCGCAGGATTACGCAGCGGGGCGCGGAGCGGGAGCGCTTGGCGAGGATTAACCTGGCGGAGGTACACGGCAAGGTCACCGGCCGGCGGGCGCGGAGCGGGCTGCCCGCGGCGGGGCGATGCGAGCGGGCTCGGCGGGCTGCGCCGCTGCGTGCCCCGCGCCGTCCCCCCGCCTCCCGCCCGCCGCCGCCGCCGCCGCCTGTGCGTGTGTGCATGTGCGCTGCCTGCCGCTGCCCGCCGCCGGAGCCGCGCCGCCGCGCCGCATGGGGCCGTCCGCGCGGGCTGCCCTGCCCGCCCCGGCCGCGGGCAGCCGCCGCCGCGAAGCCGCTCTAGGATGCGGCTGGTGAGCGCCGGCACAGGGCGGAGAGGCGGCCAGCCTGCCTGCCGCCAGACCCCGGAGCCCGCCGGAGCCCGGCCGCGGCCGCACCTGCAGGGGAAGCGCTCCGGACGCCGTCCTTCCCCGGGAGGCGCCAGGTAATCGCGGAGGGCTGCCGTGCCCGGCTCCATCTGCATTGCAGCCCGCGGTACTTATTCACGGGGGACGGGGCGCGGGGGGTTGGTGGGGGGGGCGGGCGGCCGCGGCGGGGTCCCAAGCCGGCCCGGGCAGGGCGAGCCCCGCAGCGCGGCGGGCGGCGCCGGGACGGGGACGGCGGCGGCGGCGGCGGCGGCGGCGGGACGCCCCTCCCGGGAGGGCGGCGGCCGCGGGGCGCGGAGCGGCGCGGAGGCTGCGCGGAGGCGGCGCGGCGGGGCGGGTGCCCCGCGGTCGGGCCGGGCCGGGCCGGGCCGCGCTGCCGCCGCTGCCCGCGGGACGGCGCCGGCGGCCGCCCGCGGCTGGGGGTGCTGCAGGGCCGCGTGTGCCGCCGCGGCCGCCGCCCCCCCCCCCCCCCCCCGCCCAGCTCCGCGGCGCGCTGCTGCCGCCGCCCGGGGAGCGCGGGGAGCGCCGGCACCGCCGGGCCGGGCCGGGCCGGGCCCTCGGCGGGAGCGCGGCGGGGTTCGTCTGCAGCCGCGGGCGCGCAGTCTCCGCCCGCGCGGTGCCGCGGGAGCGCGGCCGCGGCGCTGCGGCGGGGCGAGGCGAGGCGGGCGCTGCCCGTGCCCGGGCGGAGGCGCCGCGGGGCCGCGCCGTGCGCGGAGCCACCCCGGGGCGCTCCCGCGGGGGCCGGGGCCGCGGCCGGCCCGGGTCCTCCGGCGGTGGGGGGTGCGGAGGTCCTGCGGAGGGAGCGGGGGATCCGCGGCTCCCGCCTTCCTCCTCTCGGCAGCCCCTGCCCTCCGGAGGGTCGCCCCGTCCTGCAGCCCTCGCCCGGGCACACAGCTCTCTCCTCGCTCCTCTGTCCTGGAGGGCTGCTGCTTGTCCCCAGCATCCCAGGATAGGTGTGCGCTGCTCTCCCTTCCCCTCCCCTCCGTCCTCTCTGTAGTGAACACTTCTCATCGGCAGGAAAGCAAATGTAGGACAAGATAAACCTTTTTTTTCCTGCTGGAAGGTTCCCGTTAGGGGAGATGGCAGAGCAGTTGTAGAGGAGCCAGCGGAAACCTCGCAGCCATGTTGATGTCAGGAGCACACAAGCGTCCTGGTTCCTGGGAGCAGCCAGAGCAGGGGAGAGGCCCGCGGAGGGCAGCGTGCACGGGCACAGGTCCGGTTCGGGGGCCATCATGCCTAGGGAGACACGGGCACGGTTGGGCTAGAGGCACGTATGAAAGCCCCTTCCAGTGCTGCTGCTTGCCAGCACAGGCTGGGAGGCACAGGGTCTGCAGCCCACGGAGGTCTGCCATGAGAGTTAACGTGAGCACTGCCCTCTCTCATTGCCATCTGTGGCACTGGACAGCAGTGTTTCCTCTCCTGCACCTTTGCCTTCTCCCTCTTGCCTGGTCCCTCATGTCTCTGGGGCAGGGACTGTTTCTCATTGCCTTGAGTGTCTAGAGCAGAAGGATGTGTTTGTCTCAGCTGTGGGTATGAACATGACCTCACCAATCCCCCCAACGAGGGCTGGGAAAGCTGGGTGCCTCCAGCTAAGCCCAGCCCTTTACAGGGGCTGACTGTCACGGAGCTGGACAGGCCAGGAGTGCCTGCGCCTTGGTCGTCGTGCTGTCGTGATAGTGATCTTTCCCACCCACGCTTACATTTCACATGTTCCCAAAGCAACGTGGTGTCAGTTCATTCCTTCTGAGCATCCTCGCGTGAGTGCTGGCATGTCCAGGCCTGTTGAAGTCGGTGCAGCCAGACAACAAACCAGTCAGATGAGATGGATCCATCCCGGGTCTTTAGAGCCTTTTTGGTTACCGCTGCGTGTCTGCGGGTGGCTGCCTGTGTGGAGGGGCCCTGGCTGGCTCTGGCAGTGCTGATCCTGGACGTGGATGTGTCCAGGAGCACCGTGCGGAGATGCCCGAATGGACTGCGCGTGCTGGGACCGGTTCTGCTGCGGTACGGCGGGGCTGCGTCCCGTACGGCGGGGCTGCGTCCTGGCACTCCCGGGCTGCCCTGGACCTGGGTGCTCGGGGCTGTGTGTGCCTTGTGCTGCCTCAGGGACTCTGGCTGGGCTCCCCGGTAGCTTAGAGACATTCCCCAGATGCTGTGGGCTGTGTACGGGCTTTGCCTCGGTGTCAGCCCCTGGGCTCCGTGGTGCTGCCGTGGTCTGTCGTGGCAGGTGGAGGTGTGCCAGTGGGCTCCAGAGCAAGGCCCAGCGATTTCCCTGCTGATCTGGGAGTTGGGTTCGATTCTGCACAAAGAGCCATACCAGAGCCCGAGTGTTCTCAGTGCCCAAACACCTTCCCGGTCTACGTTTCTAAATATATACTGCACTCAAGGGGATTATGCATTTGTTTAAATGCATAATAAATGCATTTAAATGCGTAAGACTGTATCAAAATGCATACCAGAGCTTGCCAGTTAGGCCTCAAGTCACAAGCCTCACTAAGAAGCTTCTCCTGGCATATTGGCTCACCTTTCTGCTTTCAGAAAGAGCAGTTACTGGTTTTATCATGGCAGTGCAGTCAGTGGAAGTAAACCCTGGATATTTCAGGTGCCTAGTACAAGTTCAAAGCTGAACTTGTTCACCAGAACACATGGAGCTGCAGGAGTGGGCTCCACATTGTCCTGTTCCAGGCAGAGCTGGTGGGCTGAGCGCTCCTGTCTTGTTTGTGACTGGGAGACGGGCCGGACTCTGTGATGGAGCACCGTTCAGGATGGTGTCCTAGGAGCTTGGTTTGGATTTTTCGTACAACTCTTGTTGTCTGGAGAGGCTCCCGTTTGCCACCAAAGGTATGAACGGTGACAGCCTGCGGTCATAAGACGGGGGAAGAAGGGTAAGGGCTGGCTGCCCAACCCGGAGCCGGGCTGGCTGGGTGTCTGGAGCAAAACAGGGAGAACCCGAGAAGAAATGTGGCAGAGCAGCATGGCAAGAAGGAACCAGATCTTCCCCAAACAGACCTCCTGTGGGCTACTGCCACTGCGGTGGCTGAGTGTGTGGTTTCTCCCCCAGCGTTGAGGAGACGCGAAGGCGGGCATGCCAGGAGGGACGGGCTTGGCAAGCAAGGGCGCCTGCAAGCCGAAAGCGCCTTGGAAAGATGGAGCACCCCGAGGTGCCTGGAGGGCTTGTCCATCCGCTGGGGCACGTGGAGATATTTCAGACGCTGGAGAGCTAATGGCTTTCCATGGCTGATCAATATTGCCTATGCTTTCAGATGTGGTAACAGGTTCAGTTTTATAGAGCAATCTTTTGAATATTCTCTGAGCAAGCAACCGGTCCAGAAAATCGTTCTAATAGCTTTGCTATTAACAGGCCTGCAGAACTTGAGCCAAATAGAAAAGGCTTGTCTAAGTGCTATTGAAGCATTTTGGGCCAGGCATATTCCATGCATTAGGGAAGATTTGTACTCCTTTGACCAGACATCACTGAGTGTTGTCTATTTATACACATCTAAATATATCCTCTGCAGTCTTCAGACTTTTCCAGCTAGTAGTAAAATTATTTTTCAATATCATGCTATTAAAATGTGCTTGCTGACACTATTTGATGAGTTTTGTGCTAAGAGAGGGGGTATGTGTGCATGTGTGTGTTTTAAATAAAAACTATTCTTGAGGTAGTTACCTAAAATGCTTTGGAAATAAAAGCATGTTGTCCATGTAGATGGATAGCAGAAAGAAATGTGCTTGAACAAAGCAATACTGGAGACATGCTCAAGCCTGGAAAGCCAAATCCAAACCAGTATAACGTTTTGTTGCTTAAGAGTGAACCATTCTTTCTAGAAATGTGTATCAAATAATCATGTACTTTGCAACGAAATAGAAACATTTGCTTCTAATGAGTCAGATATACCTTCTCGTACCCCGAAGTTTGAGACATCGTTTTAAAAACCAAATGACAAATCTTGAAGAAGAAGTAACTTCTTGTTGGCTGGGGGGGTGTAGCAGGTCGGGGAGCCGGCGGGTGCCTTTGGCATCGGTGCTCCCGCCGGGCAGCCCCATCCCATCCATAGGCACTCTGAGGTGGGACCCGCGCTGTGATGGAAACCGAGGGGAGTTCAGAGAGAAGGGAGCGGGATTCTCCTTCACAGATGAACTCAACGGCCCGTTCCCATAGAGCTGCGGGTCTCGGTGCGCAGCCGCTGCCGGAGCCCAGAGCCGGCGGTGCCGGGCATCCTGCTGCGTGCTGCACCCCTCGGCGGCGGCACGGCGGGGAACCGCTCGCGGGGGAGCTGATCTGGGCAGCGGCCGCACTGCGTGCTGGGGTGGAGAGGGGTGGTAATGGCTGTCCAGGTCGTGTTTTGGAAATGGTGTTACAGACCCAGGGGTGAAAGACGGTGCCCTAGCTCCAGGCTATCGTAAGTTTTCCCACATATCCCTGCTGCAGAGGGGTGAGTCTGTGTCTGTGTGTGCGTTTCTCTGGAGCTAGCGAAGGTCTTGTGGGGCTCCTGAGGAGGGATGGAGACCTCTGATATATTCCCAAATAACCAACAGGATCGCTCGTTGGGTTGTGGTGGTGATAGTAATGGCTGGCTGACTGGCCTGCAGCCCATCATGAAATAGTAATGACAATCATTTTATTTTCTGTGGCAGCTCTCACTGATGGTTCTTGGAGAACTAAGAGAGGCTACAGAGGAAGGGAGGGGGACTGGTATACACGGGGGAGGAGGTGGAGTGAGGAGAGGGTAAGGGCAGGGCTCTCAGAGGAGGTCCTGGCCCAGAGCCCCTTGAGCCTGGTCGCTGCATGCCCGGGGTAGCCTGAGGACAGGCGCTGTGCCCCCCAGGCTACTTCTGGCCCCTCGGTCCGCAGTCCGGGCTCCACTAGCCAGAGGTGCGTAGTGCAGTGAGCGGTGTGATGTCAGGAGCCATGCCCTGCCAAGGACCGGCGGGCACGGATTTACATGGCGGCTGCTTTAACTGCCGAATTGTCCCGTTATTTAGGCGGGTGCAAGGGAGTCTGTGGTGTCCAAAGGGCTCCCTGCCTGCGTGCCCCTGTCCCGGCTGGCCCGCCGTCCCCTGCCTCGGGGCGCTGGCTGGGGCGCAGGCTGGGCACGCCGTGCCTGTGGCCTGAGCCGGGTGGTAGCTCTCATGTTCCTGTGGAATAAATAGCTTTACAAATAATATTTGCCCCAAGCAGGCTGAATAATGCAAAAGGTGATTTGTCAAATGGCTAATTCAAGCGATAATGGGAACCTCGGTGAATGCCTCTCTAATTGCGTAGCATGTGGCCAGCAGTAACTGAGTGTTTGAAGCTGGTTCCCGATGCTGCAAAACCCGTGTCCAACACCTTGCTTTTGAGGTTGCTCTTCTAGATGAAGTTTCTCACCAGGAACTATCTCTTAGCAAAATATTTCCACGAAAACACAAGATTAGCTAGCTTTACTTTAAGGTGGAATGTCTTTTTGTCCCCTTGTAGTTTTTGTTTAGGCTTCTCTGTCAAGATCATGTTGGACTTCTTTTGGTTTGGAGACAGATAAAACTCTTTTGTTTCCATTGCCTCAGCATTGTTACGTTGCCAGATACCTGATATTCCCTGGGTATTTATTTCTAATTCTTTTTACTACCTAGTCTCTGTACTTGGCCAAGGGGGACAGAGAAGCAGGAGCCCTGAACTTGACACAGGAGCCCACAGCAGTGAGCTGTGACATCTGTGTGCCTCCTATAGCAGAAGGACTGAACACCGGCTGTAATGCAGCAGACGTACAAGGAAACACATACAAGGAAGAAAAAGCACGGTAGAAAAAATCACACTGAGAGGAAGCCCCAAAATCTGTTTTCAGTACCCTGGTGACAGTGCTGCTGGTCCCAGGATTTGGGATGGGATTTCTTTAACAACACCGAGAATTAATGCAGAGATGTTCTGCTGCACGTGGGTGAGGTGTGGGTTAAACTTCTCTGGGTTTTAGCCAGAGTTAAGAGTTTACCCATTATGTGAAGTCTCTGCCCCAGCAAAGAAAGGCACGTACAGTCGGCAGCACTGCCGGTGCTCTGGTAGCTGCATTGTTTTTGTTTTCACCAACGCACTATGTAAAGACTCCCTGATATGGCTCCGTGGGAGCAGGTCTGAGTAAGGCGAGCAGGATTTGTCGCCTTGTCAGCTGTGACTCAGTGGTTCTGCCGGGTACGTGGTGTTTCACAAGAGAGCCTTCTATTCGGGACCGTGATTCAGCTCTGCCACTCTGTACGAAGCTGGTTTTGCTGTGCTGTGGGCAGGTTTGCTGTGCTCGGGGCTCCTCCTGACACGTCAGCGTTGCATCTCATCTCCGCCGGAGCCTGGCTGCAGCGATGCTGCTCTCGTGGGTTGGGACCGGGCTCCAAACTGCAGCTCCAGAGCAGCGACTGCCACTCTCCTCCTGCCAGCCGAGCCTTGGCCGTGGCCGTGGCTGCTTTTGGAGACAGCCTGCTGTTTCGCAGGCGTGCTGGAAGGGGTCTGCAGACTGACGGCACCCTGGTCAGGAGAGCGGCGGGGCCCTGAATGCCACGACCGAACCCGGGCAAGCTGACGCAGAAAATTGAGCATTTTCCACTGCTGCAGTGTAAAGAAACGAGACAGGAACAGTACAAGCCCCAGTTCAGGCTTCAGTGGTGTTTGCCAATGCACAACGGCAGGGTGCCCTGACAGGCGCTCTGGCACGGCCTGTGGTGGGGCTGGGGATGTGCTGCGGGTGGATCCGGATGGCAACCGTTCCTCGCAGTGTCGCTTGTGGGTCTGGCAGCACTCAGGCCCCATAGGTTATGGCTTTGGATCCTAGAGAGGTTTTCTTGCACATCCCAGCTCCGTGCTGCACCTCCATGACTTCTCTGTGTTTGAGCTGTGTGTGCATGCCCTGCTGCTGGGGGAAATAACGGGAAGGGAGCCGGCGCACAGGCTGGGAAGAGCTGTGACGTGATGTGCTGTGCTGTGCTGGGGACTGGGACTGTGGGGTGTACATGGAGAGGACCGGCCCTCCGAGCGACATGTTGCTGCAGAGGCTCTGCCCGGCATTTGCAAGCAGAGCGCCCGCACAGGGATTCCTCCTTGGGCTGCTCATCATGTGGTGCCCTGGCCTTAGCAGTGATGGATTGGGTCGCTCCAAGCAGATGTGTCCTTGTCCCCAAGCACATGGCAAGGATTGCACTTAGTGACCAGTTTTGAGGGTGCAGTTTCCTTTCCAGTACTCCTTGTTCCCTTGCACGGAGCCCCTGCTCACTGCAGGTGGGCACTGCAGATGCCCCCCCTAGGCCTCCCCTCTCTGCATCCCTATGTTGGCAAGTAGCGAGGAGCCCTCCCGTCAGGGTCTGGTGGATGTTGGAAATACCCATGGGGACGTGGTTAGTGCCCTACGGCATCTTTTTGGTTGTCCGAGATGAGGAGGTTTGCTCCTGTTCCAGACAGAAAGCAGGTATTTCAGCTCATGGTTTGGTAAACAGAAGTACATGCATAGCTGTGTATGCCTGCGGTGATGGGTGAACGCTGTGCTCCCACAGTGAGCAGCTCGGTGTAATCGCTGTTCGGCCCGGCCATTGCCCTCACAACTTTTTTTGCAATTTAAAGTTGCAGAGCAATGCTTTTGTCTTATCCTGGTGGCATAAAGCAGTCTTCTTGGTTTTTTTCATAGTTTCTTCAGAAAACTTCAGCACCCCAGGGTGTAATTCTTGTACCTCCGGCACCATTAGAAGAGTGGAGCACTTCCACTGGAGCCATTTCAAAGCTCCGCTGGTGCAGGAGCTGAGCGTGGCTTCTTGTCTCGCTGCATCCGTGGTGAGGGCCCGGTGCATGAGCGGTGTAGTCCTTCTTCCAGACTGGCACTTAACATACTTATGTAGGCTTAACTCTATACGTGAGTAATCCTTCCGTAGTCAGTAGGACTGTCCACGCGCCTCGGGGTGTTCCTGGCTCTGGGCCCTCTCGGCTGTGCCATTACCCTTGTTACTGCAGGCGTGTAGGATCACGCTTAACATCAGTCATGGGGCAGCGCCACGTGTGCGAGACGCGGCGTTTGCCTGCGTAGCTGTGTCCCTGCTGAGGCGCGGTGCTGCCCAGGGTGGGGGGGCACGGGGCGTTCTCTGAAACCCCTCGGCGTGGAGAAGCTCCTGGAAATAGTAGCGGAGTTGTGCATGCTGTAAAACACTGCCTTTTACAAATTTAATAGAAAGCCATAAAAAATCACAGTGCCTAGCAGTTCTTTGTGGGGGATGGGAGGTTTACAGTAAAGTACGTCTCTGCAGAGGCTACCAGCTTAGGAGGAGGTTTGTATTTCTTTGTGTGACATATGGTGGTCTTCAGTGAGTGTTGGTTATGAGTGTAGAGTCTTGAGGAGTCATGACGTGGTCCCCAGCCTGACAGGGTGTTACTCAACCGAGCAGGGTGGTGCGATGTGCTGGCACGTACCCTGAGCGGTGACTCGCAGGTGGCCTGCCGGGCTGGCTGCTCATCACGGGTGCTGCTTGTGGCGGACACCCACCGGGCTCTGCCCAGCGCTGGGGCTGCGCTCGCCCCGCTGCCGCGGTCCTGGGGGTGCAAAGAGGGGTCCAGGGGCACTGCTGCCTGGGCGAACCCTGGGCACGGGTGTCAGAGGGAGAACGGCCAGGCGGCCGCTGCCCGCCTCCTGCTTCCCCCTTCCCCGGAGCACCTCCAGACCCGGCTGTGGGATGTCGGGCTGCCTGGAGCTGAGGTCACCTCCAGGATTCACCCCCCACCTTGCTGGGGACACAGGGTCTTGGGGCGTCCCCTCTGACGCACAGCAAAGTGCTGGGTGCCGGGGAACATCCTGGGGACGGGGATGGGGGGTGCCCTGGCTGACGCCCTGCCTGCCGTGCAGGCGCGGGGACAGCAGCCCGTGTCATGGCGCGGTGTTTGTTTCTCCCTGCCATCCCGCGCAGAGGCTCTGTTTGCTCCACTGTAAGTAAGCAAGCAGAGCACAGTCCGGCTTGCTGCTTGTGTTAGAGCAGCCTGACCTCTAGACATTTCGATGCGGTGGTTGAAATGGGATGTTACTTCCCCCAGGGCTCACATTTCTGTTGTATTCATTATTGCCCATTACTGCCCTGGGTCAGACACTCTGTTTCTAACTTGTTTTATTTAAGAAGCATTCTGCAAACAAACATCTTCTGTGGATTGAAGTAATCCCCATGTCCTTCCCTGCTCATAGAAGGAAAACATGATAAATACTGTGGAAGAAGACACAGTAGGTCAGGATGGATAGTTACAGCTGCCTGCTACAGCTGCCTGCTAGTTCCAAATGAACATTGTATTAATTTCTAAGGGAACAAATTAGGAAAATAGTTTTTAAATGAGCTTTACTAGCATAGCATTGTGCAGTATATACAAATGAGTAAAAGATAAACTGCTTAGGTAAATGCCCTTTGATTGCTTGCGTTGCTCAGCCACGTGATCCGCAGTAGCTCTGTTCGAGCATCGCAGCCCCTTGCTGCTCACATACGGGCTGTATTATTGTCTTCTGCGGTTTCACTGAAGGGTACAAAGAGCTGAACTGAATAAGCTTAATTTCTTCTAACAAGCATTAAAGAAGCCTAGGTACAGACCGTGTGACTGTATTTAAATTGCATCTGGAAAGTTAAAATAATAACAGTAAATAAATAACAATAATGAGAGGCGAAATTGTGGCCAGCAGGATGTGAGACTCTGCCGTGGAGAGGCTAGACTTGCTCATCGCCAGCTGAAATTCAGGCCATACATGAAATTGGATACCCAAATGGTGCCCCGATGGTCAGTAATGCTTCCTTGATTTATAACGAGAATGTGAAGAGAGGTGAAGGATAAAAGAGCAAAGGAAAGGGCAACAGCATTACAATTACCACATGAATCAGGAGAATCACTCATACCTCGAGGGCGCAGCGTGTTCCTCCTGTAATGCTCGACACAGCAAATCTAAACCTAACATCTCTGTGGAGCAGCGCACACGTCCTCCCGCAGCGGCCGGCACCCGGTGCAGCACGGCACAGCGCAGGGCGAGCGGCCGGCACCCGGTGCAGCACGGCACAGCGCAGGGCGAGCGGCTGGCACCCGGTGCAGCACGGCACAGCGCAGGGCAGTGCAGCGGGGAGGGCAGCTGGCCTGGGGGAGCACAGGGTTCCAGCAGCAGCCGCGCTGCCCTCTGTCCTCCGCAACCTCTGGTTTGGCCAGCAGTGCAAACTTTGGAAGTGGTGCTGAGTACTCAGATGCGAAAGCGGGTTTTTTACACTAGAGGCTTGATCCTGAACTGACATTTGCGTGCACGGGGCATCGTGGAGCAGGATATCCGAGTTCTGCTAAGTGTGGTTTCCCTCTGCCAAGGCTCTGCTGCCTTTTCAAAGCATGCTGAGTTTCATGGACATAGTCTTGGTTTACATCTACGTTAGCAAGTTGTGTGGTGCAACAGAAGAGGATTTCTAGGGTGATGAGGACCCAATGTCCTCACCGCGTGTGTTTGGGGAGTTAGGTGGGAGTTGCGTCGGTAAGGTCTGATGAACTGAGTGCGGACTAGGGGCTGGAGTGCACCCAGGAGGGTGCAGCACTCGCCTGCCCCTTGTGTTTCGCCTGCAAGGGGCCCTGTGTGCCTGCTCTGGGACGGCTCTGCGGTGCGCACCGCAGCGGTGGGGTCACCCCCCGGCACACCGGGGTGGGCAGACAGCCTGCGATGGAGGGTGCCTCCACGGGCAGGGCTGCTGTGCTGGGGGGACGGGGTCTGACGTGCCTGCTCCTGCTGGTGGTGGCGGCTCCGCAGCCCGCGGGAGCGGTGCTGGTGCTGGTGCTGGGTGGTGCGGTGCGGAGCAGAGCAGAGCAGAGTGCTGGCTTGGCTCCCTTGCCAGCTCAGCCCAGAGCCGAATGCTGGCATGTGACACTCCTTATCTCTCCAGCTCAGAAATGCAGTGCTCAGGGCATCCTGATGGATTTGTGACACTCCCCATGGGACTCTGCGCTCATAAACCAATTAAAGGATTACATCGTTATAATGTGGAGAGTATTCTTTGTTTATTAAGTAATGCAGGTATAATTCAGTTAGTGACAGGCTGACCTGCTGATGTCAAGATGTGGATGCCAGCCAGGTCAGAGTCTTGAGCTCTGCTCTCCAGCGCGGCGGCTCACTCGTGTCTGCCCTCCGAACCAGAACGGCGGTAGCTGAAAGGAGCAGCCACCCCTCTGGCAGCTCTCCCTGCCCTGCACAGAGCCGGGGGGAAGCCAGGGGAGGGGGAACTCTGCATGATGCCCGCTCTGCGGCACCCTCTCCCTAATCTCTGCTCCCGACCACTCCAGCTCCTAGCAGGAGGTAAGCCCGGATGAAGCTTTGGTCTGATCCTGTACAGCCGTTTCCGCTTGCCCTGCACCCGCGCTCGCTCACTGCCTTCCCAGGGGAGGCTCCGGCCGCAGGGCACGGAGGCAGCAGTGATACCCACCGTGACCACGTCCTACCCAACCACGTCAACCTGCTGCAGCCTCTGGTGCTGTCTGCTGGGGAGGTGAAACCCAGACGATGCCCAGCAGCGGTGGCCCTGGTGCCTTCGCTGGGCTGAGGAGCCGCAGGCAGGGCTGCTCCAGGCCTGTGCCGTGGATGGGTGGAATGGCAGCGGGGAGAGCAGGTCCTGGCTCGCCCGGGCTTCCAGAGCACAGATGTCCAGCCCCTGCACCTGCACGGCTTCGCTGGAATAGCCGCCCCGCGTTACTGCTGAGCACTAGTTAAACCAGGAGATTTTGTTATGGCTTTTACTACCGTGTTCCTTCATGAAATTGTTCCAAGCTAGGCGGGATATTTAATGTTCAGCATGGCTCAGAAAGCACCGTTTCACCAAATGGTGTCCAGAATGTGGTCTGACTGAGGGCATGGCATGTGCCCTCTGTACCCCACGCGGGTGACCGTGGGTGACCACGCTCCTCTCCCCGTCCCCAGCTCAGGCTCTGCCGTTGGTGCTGCACCGCGTTTCCAGCGGCCCGTGGCACCACGGTGTGGGCTTGGGAACCACTGCTCGAGTGCCATGATGCGGATGGAGGTGTAAACGGGGGCTAAAACATCTGTTCCCTTTGGTGGGGTCCTAAATGCTGAGTCCTGTACACAGGGAAATCCTTCAGGTCTGGGCTGTGTGGTTACATCCCAGAAGTCCAGGGAAGGCAGGGGACTGTGGATGTTTTCCACCGCGAATTGCATGGTCCTGCTCTGAAAGGGAGCTCAGGGGTATTTGTTTGTGACTTGTGGTGCCTTGGCATCAGAGCGGTGCACAGGCTGGGCACACCTCTGCCAGCTAAGAGGGGTGAAGAAATAGAAATGTGAAAAATCCTTTACATCAGTAAGACTGTACAGGAGTAACGCAAGAGTAGAACATACCTAACTCAGTGGATTTGGAGATTAAATTAAAATTTAAATCTCGGTGAGAGGTGATTTGCTCCCAGGTGAGAGGCATACCATAAAACTCGGCCAGCACAACTCCTGGGTGTAGCTGGGACCGGGTGGGTGCAGAAGGTGTTTCCAGACTACCAGAACTTTCCAGAAAGACCAGTAGGTTTCACTGTCCAAAATAATGAATACTGGTCAGAAGCATGCTCTGGTTTTCCATGCAATCTCATGACAAAATTACGCTTAGTTTGCAGCACAGATCAGGCAATGCCTCCCTCCTTACAAGTTGAATGCAAATATAATGCGAAAAAAGGGGGTATCTACACACATGCGTGCAAATATAGACATAAAAGCCGCTCATGTAGCCTGGCAGTGCTGGAGTAATGTAAGCACCTGAGAGCAGAAGAGAATTATCTCTGCGGACC
This sequence comes from Gymnogyps californianus, assembly GCF_018139145.2. NCBI lineage: Eukaryota > Metazoa > Chordata > Aves > Accipitriformes > Cathartidae > Gymnogyps > Gymnogyps californianus. Next base: position 71,835,652 of record NC_059475.1, on the reverse strand, counting down.
ACAGACTGACTTGTAAACCCTGGAATAAATTGCTCTTATTTTGTAGCACTTACGTTCTCGGTTGTACTTTGCAGGGAGTTTGCTTGTCTGCCAGTTACCGTTCGTCAGAAGGAAAGCCCCAAACTGCCAGTAGTCTGGCAGCTGTCTTTACAGTAAACTAGGCACAGGAGGTAAAAATAAATAAGGCCCCGGCAGTAAACTGTTCCCCCTGCCAAAAAAAGTAAAAGGCAGAGGAGGGCGGGAGGGCGGCCCTGGGCTGCAGGCGCGGGGGCGAGCGGAGCGGAGCGGCTGGGGATGCTGCAGAGGAGGAGCTGCCCTCGCCCCCCGCTGCCCTCGCCCCCCGCTGCCCTCGCTGCCCTGGCCCTGCCCTGGCCCCCGCTGCCTGCCGCCGCTGCTGCCCGTGCCCGCTGCAGGGCAGGGGAAAGCCCAAGCCCCCAGCAGACCCATTCCTGCCTTCCCGGGGGAATAAAGCCTTTATTTCCATCCTGACAGTTTGGGAGGTATTGGGTCGTAAAATCCTGACTCTCCTTGTAGAAAACCCGTCACAGGAGAAAAGCGTGTACTTTAAGCGTGTACTTTTTTGGGCGCAGGGGGAAATTAATGCTGATTTCCCAGTTGCTGTGAGGCCGTTGCTGCGGTAACCATGGCAATCGGGCTTCAAAGGCATGGGGTTAAAATACAGGTTTCCCAACTTTGGTATCAGCAGAGGAGAGATCCGTTAAATGCCTTTTCCTGGGAAGATGCGGGTTCAGGGGAGCGGGAGGGACGCGTGGCTCTCCCCGCTCCCAGCGGCGGGCAGGCACTGGCACGGTGGGCACCAGCAGCATGGCTGCCCAGAACGCTGAGCCGGCCGGCACCCTTCACAGCAGCCTTGTTTTCCTGGGACTGACGCCTTCCGCTGCAATATTTGTAATGCTTTAAACCTCCCAGGGACTGCTTCTCTCCATGAAGCTCAAGCAGCTTCTTCAAATCCTTTCCAAAATTACAAGATCTGAGCCTGTTTCCCTGGAGGGCAAAAGCAAAAGCTTGGGATCTCCGTGGCCAGTCACAGCCCAGCAGCTCTCCTGTGATGGTTGGTGTGAGTTTCCATGTGCTGGCAGTGATCAGCTCTCCTGACGTTCTTCCTTTTCCCGTCTTTGCATGATGCGATGTCGTATTTTCTATTTACCTGTGCCCTGCTGTTTCTAAAATGTGCAGTTGGTTAAGGCTGTAACTTTGACGTGGCATTCGTTCCCATAAAGAAGTTTGTACAGTGTTGTGGTACGATCATGTTGCAGTAGGACAGTATCTAAATACTTCTAAACGTTAGTTCGTGTTGATGCATGAATGCTGTTTCATCATGAAATTAATTGCGAATGCACCACCTCTGGGCATCTGGGAATGACAGTCTCCGCAGTGCTCCCAATTACCAGCTGACACTCGCGCAGCCAAGATCATGGCATATGAATGAGTTAATGGCAGTTGGCGGGGCTGGGGAGGGGAGGGTACCTGTTACCAGTTAATGAGGGGGAAACAGACAATGGAGGGAAGTCAGTTCCCCCGCAAATGAGGTGCCCTGGTTTCGGCTGCGATAGAGTTAATTTTCTTTCTAGTAGCTGGTATGGTGGTGTTATATTTTGGATTTAATATGAGAATCGTGTTGATAACACATTGATGTTTTTAGTTGTTGCTAAGTAGTGTTTATACTAAGTCAAGGATTTTTTCAGTTTCTCATGCCCAGCCAGCAAGAAGGCTGGAGGGGCACAAGAAGCTGGGAGGGGACACAGCCAGGACAGCTGACCCAAACTGGCCAAAGGGATATTCCATACCATATGGCATCATGCCCAGTATATAAACTGGGGGGAGTTGGCTGGGAGGGGCGGATTGCTGCTCGGGAACTAACTGGGCATCGGTTGGCGAGTGGTGAGCAATTGCATTGTGCATCACTTGTTTTGTATAGTCTAATTCTTTTATTATTATTATTGTAATTTTATTATTATCATTATTATAATTTTCTTCCTTTCTGCCCTATTAAACTGTCTTTATCTCAACCCACAAAGGTTTTTTTTCGATTCTCTCCCCCATCCCACTGGCTGGGGGGAGTGAGTGAGCAGCTGCATGGTGCTGAGTTGCCGGCTGGGGTTAAACCACGACATGAGGACAGGAATGGAAACGGCAACCTGCCTACATCCCTGACTTGATTGAAAGTTGATGTTATCATCCTCGCAAATGTTAGCTTCCTCTCTGGGTTGTCAGAGCAGCGGTCCTAGCTGTGCCGGTCGATGGCAGCTCCTTGTGCACAGCCGTCTGGGTGTGCTCGGTCCCGGTGCCCCAGCCCCCGTCCCCTCGCTCCCCGTGCCCACCGCGCTGAGCCCGACCTTCGGGGCTGGGGGGCTTCTGCGTGGCCACACGTTTTGGGTTGGTGAGCTGACCCTGGCTCTGGCTCCCCGCCTGCCACCAGCGAGCTCCTGTGCCCAGGGGCTGCCGGGGAGCATCGCCCTCCAGGGCAAGAGCTGTGCACCTCCCATGCTGCACCCATCACCCTTGGGGACCCCAAACCCGGGGCTGATTCCTGGGGCAGGGCAGTCCCACCAGGTGCCCGGACAGCAGCCCCGTGTCTGCTGCAGCAGGAGGGCATGGCCTGGTGCTCAGGATTGGGCCGGCAGCACCCAGCGCACCCCTCCCAAAGGGATTACGTGGCCAAGGCTTTGGGTGAGGAGAGGGCGAGCGGGATCCCAGAGGGCAAGCGGGATCCTAGCTGGGGTGGCAGCGGGTGGCCAAGGCTTGGGCTGCCTCCTGCGCAGGAGCCGCGCTGGTGGCACTTCCACGATGGCCCCTGAGCACAGTGGGGCTTTCCCACTCCTCTGGGCCGTGGAGGAGGGCTCACACAAGGTCTTCCTTTTCGGCACTCTCGGACCAGCTTTATTCGTGCGCTGGGCAGGGAACTGCTGCAGAGCCGGGGCTGGACAGCCCGGGAGGCCGATGCGACTTCTCAAGCAGCAGCTACACGCACTTGGAGCAGCAAACCAGGGGCCGAGCCCAGGACTCCCAAAACCCTGCTCTGTGATGTTCCGCTCGGTACAGCGGGCTGAGACCGCCTGCGCCGTGCCCGTGCTGTCCCACCGAGTGATGACGGACGTTTGCATTGACCCATGAACCTGGTGGGCTAGTTGTGTCAGGCAGGCTGTGAGTGGGGAGGAGGGCAGGATCCCAGTGCTCCCGGCGCCGTGTCCGGGCAGGGCTGGAGCAGCAGGCAGGGCTGATCGGCAGGTTTCAAGGGTAGTCTAAACACGTGCTGATGGATGGTGCAGGCTCGCGGGGCGAGAGGGGATGAGGAGGCATTGCGTGGCCCGCCTTGCATGCAGCGTTGCTGGGCTTCCTTCTAAACTTGGTGAGGCTGATGCTGTGGGGAGGAGGATGAGTGTGGTGGGAGCGCCCGGTGTGCGGCAGTGCCTGTCGGGGCGATGTGCTCCCGTGTCCCTGTCCTGCTGGTGCAGGCGGCCGGGTGGCGGGGTGCACCCTTCTGCAGGAAACCTCCCGTTTGTCGGGCCGTGACGTCCCATCACTTCTGCGGAGGTGATGATGCTTGTGTCCCACACAGTGCCCATTTTTCACATTATTTCAGTGTACTCCCGTGTGTTATCACAGAGGACAGAGCTGATGGCTGAATCCTTCCACTGTGAGTGTGGGCCACTCTGCTATTTCATTAGACTTGGTTACTGACGGGCACCAGGCTTCAAAATGGAATCACTTTGCTTTGCGAAAAGTCTTTTCCTTTCCTTTCTTCCAAAAGCTGTGCCGTGGTGGGTGCATGTGCTGAGTGTGAATACGTTGGAAGGCCATTGCACATAGAGACGGCTCTCTACACTGAGAAGATGCAGTACGGACAGTCAGATCTCATTCAGAGATTGTGTGAAAGAAAGGCTGCCGTGGTATCGCTAGGAGATATTGCTCAGTGCTTTGGGGATTTGTTTGTTTGTTTTTCTGTGTGCATATGTAAATGAGAGTTTAACTGATTGCAAATAGCAAAGTAGCACATTTCCCTAATTTAAATGGGTAAAGCGGAGTGAAGCATTGCAATATTCCTTTCTAGTGGTGTGAGCTGTCTTACGCTGTGGCTCTGCTGCACTGCTGGGTAAGAAACCTATTTCCCCTATGTCATGTCTAAATGCCCGAGCCTGCCAGATAAGACCGTGCTTGTGCTGCTTGGTTCCAATTCACATCTTCTGCAGCCTGTTTCCCTGTTCTGCTGCAGCTGGGGTGCAGCCAGTCAATGCATGACTGCTGCTTCAGGGGGCTGGGGTGGGTGCCTAATGACAGTCTGGTTGGGGGAGCCTCAGCTGGAGCTGGAGCAGCCTCCCTGGGCAGGGCTGAAGGTGGGGTCCCCAGGGGTGGCTCGGGCACCCGAGGCAGATGGCTGGAGCAGAGGACGGCAGGCATTCGCTTCCTTCCTCTCCTTCAGTTCAAAGAGAGCAATTTCATGCCGTAAGGGCATTGCTCCTGAGAACAAGAGAGTTCATACTTTCCTGGGCAATGTTCCTGGCAGCTCGCCTGCCTGCTGTTTCTAGCGCAGCCTGTTTGTGGCTGCTCTTCTCCCAGCAGCTCCTTGGTGGTGCTGGTGGTGGTTGGGCAGCGATGGACCTGTCGCTGATGCCTCCAGGTGCTTCCCCTGGTCACAGTTGTTCTGAGAGGGGCAGGGTGACACTGGGCTGCTGCTGCTGTCTGGTGTCAGTCCTTGGCCCGTCACTGTCAAAGCCGAGCAGGTCCTGGTGCCGGAGCAGGGACATACCTGCCACTGTGGTGTTCAGGTGTCACCCCGGGAGCTGGCTGAGCTGTTGCTGCTGCTTCCAGCGGGGTCCTGGGAGCACTGTGGCTGCTCTCGGTGATGGTCAAGAGATGCTGGTCTGCTGCTACTGGGTATTTACATGTCTCCATGATGTTTCATGATGTTTTTCAGTGACTAGATAAAAGCAAACCCAGGGGTCAGCTCCTGCCCTGTCGTGTTTCCGAGCCCGTGTTGCTCAGCCTGGGCAATTCCGTCCTTATGGCAGATCTCAGCTGGGGGAAGCTCAGCACCCGTCCCTGTGCAGGACGAGGAGTTGCCTCCGCAGGGGTGGCAGGTCGTCAGCGGTGAGAGACCGGGGCTCTGCCTGCAGGCTTGGATCCTGCCCGCAGGCTCTGGCCGGCCTACAGCTCTTCTTGTCTATGGAGACCATTTATTTCTTGCTTCCTTCTCCTCATACGCAACTACCCTTCCTTTTTTGTCTTTATCTCTCCATGCTGCTTGTCCCTGGTTGTGAAAAGTAGGGAACAAGAGGATGGAGATTACTGCCTCCATCTGCCAGAGCAACAGTGCTGTGGCTTTCTTTTAAAAATAATAATAGTTATTGTTACCAGTGTTATTCTTTTTATTTTTATATTTTTTTCTCAAACACTTCAAGGAAGTTTATTCTGGAAAGCTTATGGTTAGCAGGTGCTGCTGGAAGTCGGGGGAAAGGTGCTGGGTGGTTCCCCGTAGCAGTGGAGCTCCGGCGCTGGAGGAGGGGAGGTGCTGATTCAGCATCCCACGTCGGGAAGGGCTTGGACACTGAGAGGAGAAGGGGCGGCAGCGGGGCTCCGGAAGGAGGAGAGGCATTTCAGGGGTCTGCTGCTGGCGAGCTGGGGGCATGGCAAGGGGACTGCACCGAGAGATGTTGTGGCACGGAGGTGTCTGAACCGGGCAGAGAGCTGCTGCTGGCGGGGGCAGCCACCCTGCAGGTGCCAGGCACCCGCGGGTGCCCAGGCAGCATGGTGTGGTCCTGGCACCCAGGTGAGTGCAGCACAGAGTGGTCCTGGCACCCAGGCGAGTGTGGCACACTGCTCCTGGTGCCCAGGGGAGCGTGGCGGTGGGCTTCGTCCCGGTTGCAGGTGACGGCTGTACAGGCTGCACCTCCGCCCAAAGCGGGTGCAGGTTGCAAGTGATCAGCAGGTAACATGGGTGTAGCCGTCGGAGCGGAGGGCTGCAGCTGGCGTGCCAGCGAGCTTTCCTAGGTCCCTGCCTCATTCATTTGCAGCGGGTGTCTGCGCGGGAACGGCGGGGGGGCACGGCAAGAGTTATTTTCTGGCGGAGTCACCTATAGCAGGCATGTGTGTTGTTCCAGCTCCTCTGTGCTGCCCTGGGCACACATGCCCTGGCACATGGCCAGCATGGCTCTCCCCTCCCTGGAGGACAAGCGGATGCCGGGGGAGGTTCCCGGGCGGGCACCCACCCCAGGGCTCAGCCTTTCCGCCCCGGGGTTCCCCCTCCACTCCGGGGTTCAGCCTCTCCACCCCAGGGCTCAGCCCCCAGCTCAGCCCGGCTGGGAGGAGCGCTCCCGTGCGCAGATTGGTTTTGGAGCGCGGTCGCAGTGCTCAGTCCGAAAGCAGTAGGCAAGGTGAAGGCAGGGGTAAGAGGAGGCAGATTACCCCTCTGCCCTGGCCCCAGCAGGGTCAGGTGTGGCTGTTTCAGGAGCATCTCGGGTCGTTTCAGACCTGCACGGTTTGTCCACACCCGGCTGGGCATGGCCGATGCCCGGCCGGACCCTGGTGCCGTGGGGCCGGCGGCGGCTGCATGATGGTGGGGGACTGCCTGGCCCTGGGTGGTCGAGCGGCAGCGAGGGACCTGGGCCTCGGCCACTGGCCTCTGGCCTCTCCCCTCTGAACCGGTGGTTTCTGATGGACCCCGATGCGACAGTCAGTCTCATCTGCAGTGCCGGGCCAGTGTCAGTCGCTGTCTCCAGCCAGTTCCAATATTAGCTTCCAGCTCGTTAACGTCTTCAGTGCAGTAGTGGGGCTCGAGGCAGAGCTCACGTGGCAGGAGCTGGAGCAGGGGAGGAGGAGGGATGGCTTTCCCTTCGCCCTCAAGCCAGCGCTTGGCAGCTCCTCGGATGATGAAGTGTAAAGGAGCACACACGTGTCGTTTGAGGAGAGGAAGCAATGTGGAGTGGTGTCTGTGCAAGAGGAGCCCTCTTCCGCACCGAGTGCGACGGAGAGGGAGGCAGAGTGGCGAGCAGCAGCCTGGGACGGATGCAGCAGCCCCTGAAGACAGACAGACCTCCCCGGGTGATGGTTTTTCAGGCTTGTGACACAGAGCTTTGGCAGGGCTGTGCCAGTGATTTGGGATCTGCATTCGCCCTGTCTGTGCCGGGAGCAGGGGGTGGACGCTCAGTCCCCCGTGTGCTGCACACACAAGTGCTGCTCTGAAGAGCTTGCAGCCAGATAGATAAAACTGGCAGAAGAGGGATTTTTAAGTAGGAACTGAGCTCTGAAGCAGTTCAGTGACTTACAAAGTGTTTCAGAGGCGTCAGTGGCAGCCAGGGATAAAGCACCGGCTGAAAAGGCTCATCCCGGGGAAGGAGCTAACCTTCCTCCCCTCCCCTACTGCAATGCCTGGCTAGTATGCGTGAAACAAAGGTAGCGGCATCATTACCACCAAAAGGTCTCTTTGATGAGTAAAATGTGCAATCTTGACAATAAAGCGTAAGTGCAGTATATAGAAGGCATATATCTTTCAAAAGACTTACAAGTCCTGTTTTTGGGAGAGATGTAACATTACAGTGCTCACAAAATCAGTGGTACTTGAACTGCTGAGTGGCAAACTAACTTGAAAATGATTTTCACTCCTGTGAGCACTGAAAGTGCAGCCCACAGCATTGCTCTGCTCTTATCTGTCCCCATGCTGGAAAACTGAAGTACTTTATTTTTCTCCATCTCCCCCACCCCATTTTTAATTACAAAATTAAACAAGAGGACCAGAAAGCAAAAGAGAGAGAAAAGGGAGAACTTTGATATCAAAGCTGAAAATGAAAAAAAAAAAATAGTTTTGGATTCCTTAAAATAAAATTTTATTTTCAGTAAAAGGCTTTCTTATTAAAAGAAATTCAATTAGCATCAGTTCTTTGCAGCAGAAATTAAGCGTATGAGAAAGTATTTGCATATCTCAGAGCCTTCAGTGCAACGGGAAGGGTAAGTTGCTTTTGCTTTTCTGTGGCTCTCTTTAGTATAGTAAAACTTAAAGAAAGAAACAACAATCAGCAATAGAAGTTGAAATGTTGGCAAATGATTGTGGTACATTTACGGTAGCCGCAGAAAGTGCTGCATTCGCAGTGTTTCCAAAAGCAGAGGTTTGCGTCCCTGCCACGGAGGAGCCGGTCGCTCTCACCCGTGTTGCAGAGCGGCTGCAGAAACCTCTCCTCTCCTGTACTATTTATTCAAGGTGGTTTGAAATCCTTGGCTTTCCAGGGTCTCTTCCTCAGCTAATCCTTCCCTGGCCTTGGGTGGCGTTGGGGCTGCGGCGGCTGCAGGAGGCACAGGCAGCTGCCCATGCATTGCCGGCATGGGTGGTGGCAGGCAGGGTGCTCCGCTGCTGGAGCAATTCACTGCTGGTGCCCCAAAACCTGCTTCGCCATTCACACGGCTGGGTGGGAGCCAGCTGTGGCTTCTGCTGAGCAACCTGCCCCGTCCGTCCTTCGGTGGGCACAGCCGGGACCCACCCACGTCCCCTCCACTGCACCGGGACCTGCCCTGCCGTCCCCATCCCTGGGGGGCACAGGCTCCACGTTTTTGCTGGGCTTGAGCCTCTGGGAGTTTCCTGCAATTGCAACTAATGGGCAGCCTCTGTGTCAGAAAATACCTCGGAAGTTTTCCGATTAAACTTTTCTGCTAAAAAATGCCATTTTTTGGAATACAAAATGCTCTGCTCAAAATGCGTCAAGCTTGATGACTTTTCCTTACATTTAGGACAAGTTTAGGAATGACGTGCCGCAGGACCGTGGGTTTTGTGGGGACCTGGAGTGTGTGGTGTTGTGCCAGACATCCCGAGCCCGCCGTGCAAAGCCGGGGGGGCCTGGCCGCCCTCTGCAGATGCTGAGGATGGCTGCACTGTTCCATTGCTGCCACTGGCACTGTGGAGACTGCCGGTGATACCGGCCCCCTGGCAGTCTGAGGTGTTCGGGCTTCCCAATGATAATTTTGAAGAAGAAAGATTGATTCTTGTTCAGTTCAGACTGAAACAAAAGTTAAAAAACTCCTAGCAAAGTCCCCTGTTGTCATCTCTGTCTCAGCTGTGCTGGTTTGCAGGTGGGGGCACACTATTCTCATTTTTTGCTGTAGCAAACACAAACAGATGAAAAACTATGAAAACTCTGCCAAATCTCCAAGCGTGGACTGTCCCCTCACCCCTCTCGATCCCCTGCAACAGCAAAGGATCAGAAAGGCTCGTACCCCATCCCAAAACCCTGCAGAGGGTCCCTATGGGCAGGGGTAGCTCTTCCCCGCCTCGCTGCAGTCCCTTGGCAGTTGCTATCTGGCTGGCGAGCAGGGTGCTGCGGGCATTGCACGGGGAGGAGCAGCCCTGTTTGGGTTCGTTTCTCCCTTTCTCTCTCTTCCCCGTGTAAATCTAAGGGATGTCTGAGCAGCGGGAGGAACGCGTGGGAGATCTGGAGTAAGTGGGAATCACGACCGGGTGCTGCTCCCTGCGTCAGTGATGCCCGGGGCCGCATCCAGCCTGCTCGGGCTCGGGCGATGGGCTCTCCCGTGCGTCCTCCCCTTCCTCCCTCTTGCTAAGCTCCTTTCTGACAAACCTGCTGGGGTCAGTGAGTAGGATGTGACCTGAACCACATCACGGAAAAATGCGTTCCTGTGCCTAGAAGCCTAGAAATGAGGAAAAGTAATGCATTTTTAAAGAGGACATTCTATGGAGAGCAAAGTACCTCCTTTGATTTCTGTGCATAGTTTAAGGATAACTCAATTAGCTTCAGTAAAGTCATGCTAATTTACCTGAGGTAAAAGTTTGAGGTTTCTTGTTTCTACAAGCGTTTTCCTGCATAATGCTGCTCTTTCTCCTTTTGTGAAAAGGGAACTGAGTGATTTTCCTGATATTAATTAAGATAAGAGAGAATTATACCTAAATGTGTTCAATGGAAAACGAGGAAGTTTGAAACATGCCCGAACTCCAGATTAAAATCACTGGCCTGGTCCCTGATTGAGCCCAAGCATCCTGAATAGCGGGGGTTTCTGCGGATAGCTGATTCGGTGACATAGCCGGGGGCGCAGGTTGCGGAGCCGCTTGGGATCTGCATGGACTTCATTTTCATTGTGCTTTGAAAATCATGGAGAGCGGGGAATGCTCATGCAGGGAAGAGTCGCAACAGAGGGCGACCGTGCTATGGGCACCGGGAGTTGAACGGTGTCTGCGCTGAAGCCACCGGCTTCCCGCTGCGCTGGTCCCCTGGGCTGCAGAGCTCCGGGGGGGCTCAGTGCCCTGCCCCTGGCTGCACCTTCTCCACGGGGCGTCCGTGCACGGGCGGCCGGCTGTCCTGATGTGGGTGCACATTGCCACGGCCGGCAGAGCTGCAGGCCTGCACTTATCCCCTCTGAGCGTGGCACCGCGCGGGCAGACCCGTGGGCTCCCACCGGTGCCCCCGCAGCACTCCGGGGACCGTGTCCTCCTGGCTGCGAGCTCCGGTGTGTGAGGAGGTGCTGGAGTGCCGGCGGCGTGCATGCGGGGGGTGTGTGTGCCAGGGCTGGCCTCCACCCACTGCCCACCGGGAGCTGGCATGGAACACTGGGGAGCCGGGGCTCACACTTGCCGCTTTGCCGTGGCGGTGCCGCGCTGGCGGGTGCGGGAAGCCTGCCCGGCAAGGGGTGAAGGCGCCGGCCCCGCAAGCTCTGCTCTCCGGGAGCTGGGAGGTCTTGGGGAGCCTGTGCAGTGGAGTGGGCAGCGCCCAAGGACATGCTCCACGTGTTGAATTCCCTTTTGCAAATCGGCGAAGGATTTTGTTCTTCTGAGCGGCCAAACTGCAGATTGCGGTGCAGTTCTGGCTAGTTTCGTTCACACCTGATGTAACACAAGAGTTGCCTTTCACCATCGGTCTGGAGTGCACCGCGCTGCTCCTGCAAGCAACGGAAATACAGTTTGGGTGGGAAGATGTGGGAAAAGGCCATCTAGATCTCCCAAGATCTCTGTCTTCTCCGAGTCACCAACGATGGGATGCAAGCTGGGCAAACCCACTGCATGGCTGCGGGGCGTGCGGCACAACGGTCAGAGCCCGGCGTGGTCGCTGGCAGCTGCTGCGCAGGCCCCTGCACAGCTGGCCCACAGCTGGCTGCAGCTGAATTACGGCGTCAGAGCAGTGCTTGCGGGTGCGCAGCCCTCGCGAGGCATGGCTGATGGCTCAAGCCAGGATTAGTCTCAACTTGCTGTACGGATGGATTTGAGCGGGCGTGCAGGCGTCCATCTATCAGCGCTCGTTCCACGAGTTCAACAGAAATCTTGCAACAGCAGCACGGTTGATCAATTTTTGAAGCAGCAATTAAAATCTAAACTTCTTTGCCAAAGCCTTAAGTATGTCTCTTATCTAAAATGCTCAGACACATTGCTGAGTTAAGAACATTAGGACCAAGAGACCCATTAAATTATCTGGCACAGAAGAGATAGCTATAAAACCTGCAAACTGACTGGATCTCACGCTGCAGATTTGATGGTATCTTCTTTATACACTAAGATGTAGAAAAGGAGGGAAAAGGCCTTTCAGAATAATTCCTCTGGGCTAGAAGTTTTGAAAGCGGTTAAAGATTTCTTTTTCTTTGTCCAAAAATCTGTGTAAAATATTTTTGATCTTGTCCAGCTGAAGGGAAACCCGCTTTGTTTGCGTATTTTTACTTTTTCCGTCCTACAAGATGTTTGATCTGTCTTTTGCAAAAAGACAAAAAGATACAGCACTGTTCTGTCAGCCCTTCCCTGATTAATTAAAATGGTCTGTGATAATTAGCTTCAGAAACTGTTCAAAACTGTAACTCAGAGATGAGGTGAGGTCATAAAAACAATCACCGTACAGCTTCTCCACGTTTCAGCAATGCTGTTCATCAGTGATCCGGCGTCTTTGCAAGTTCTGAGTTGCGGTTTATTAAAAGAAATAGCCTCCTGTTAAGTGGTAGGCTGTATTTATTAGCCAAAGCTCAGTGCTTAATGACTAGTAAACACTTGTGTCGACACTGCCCTGAGTAGCCCAAACACCGTGGTTTATTAATGCGAAGCAACAGCGCATGGAGAAATGGCCAATTAACACCTGAAATAACGACGCACTTGCTTAGGCGATGACTTGTTTAAAACTGCGGGCTCAGAGCAGCTGTCTGGGAGCCGGGGTGCTTTCGGGGTGCCGGAGGAGCCAGGGTACTTTTGGGGTGCTGGAGGAGCCGGGGTGCTGGCGGGACCCCGCTGCCCCGTCCCTCGGAGGCGTGCGGGGCTGGCTGTCCCTTGGGGTGCAGGGCAGCAGTTGCTGCTGGAGCCGCCCTTCTCGCCACCCTTTCGTGAGCCACGTTCCTGCCAGACCACGGTTTTAATTCTCCGCCCTGCTCCCCAGAAAAATTGCTGCACGCCGAGGGTCTTTTTTTTGTGCCTGAGTATCTGTCTTCTGAGGTCAGTGGAAGTTTTCTAATTAAAATGTTAAATATCCTTGGGTCAGGTACCGGGTGCAGGAGGAGAATTACATTTTAGACACAAATAAAAGCCTGTCATAGGACTGGACCTAACTGTACGCAAAGAGAGAAATACCGTCAAGGGTGATGCAGAACAGAAAGAAGCTTTCAGTGATTATTTCTGTTTGCCATTTGCAAAGAAGCAGAGAAATGCAAACTCATAGAGACAGTGAGATATTTTCTACTTCTACAGGAACTAAGAAAAAGGTTAAAAAGTGACAGTTTAAGTAAGGCATTTTAAAAGTGGCAGAACTGGATAACTGGTACCCAGGAGTATTAAAATAATTGGCCAAGGAGCTCCCCGAGTCGGTAATGGTTTATTTTTAACAAATCCTGGAACACTGTGGACGAACCAGAGGAATGGGAAAAGGCTAATGAAAATTGATAGAAAAATTAAATATGATTGGGTCCAGGGGGAATTGCGCTGTCCTCGCGGGCTGGATCCCCCTCCTCTCCCTGCCAGCCTCCCACTGGCTTTGCTCTCCTCCCACTCACATGCCCTCACAATTTCCACCACAGGCTCTTCCCACAGACCTGGCGATGCGAAGCAGTGGGATCTCCCACCTTCCCTGCTCCTGGAAAGCCGGCTGTTGGGATGAGCTGCTGGGACGGCGCCGGCCATGCTCGGCCCCTCTCCCACACTCCGTCCCGGCAGCCGGTCCTGCCTGGACGCTCTGCCTTCCCCAGCTCCTCTGTCTGCCCGTCCCTGCCCTCCTCTGCTGGTGCCTCGGTGGTGGGTGCGGGATTTCTGGGCTTCTCCAGTGCTTGCTTTCCCCAAGGCACCCTCAGGGCAGCCGGAGCCCGTGGAGCCATCCGGGATGCGTGCCCACCGCCGGGCAGCAGTTCCCCGTTGGTCCCGCTGTGCCAGCGGAGCGGGGGGAGCGAGATGCCGCGGACCTGCAGCCCCCCCTTGGCAGAGCATCGGCGTGAGGCACCCTCGCCCCGGTGAGCCATTTCTCTGTGGGTCGCTGTGCTGATCGCGGCCGCCGCTGGCTCGGGCACGGGGTGCCCATGAGCAGGAGCAGTAGCAGACGGTGTGTAAAGTGCCCAGTGCTCTGAACGTGGAGTTGCAGACACCAGCCAGCCCCTCAGCCCAGGACCCCCCCTCCAGCCTTGATGCTCAAACTGGCGTATTTTGCTGGAGCTCGGCTCTTCCAGGGTGAGCGCCTGCTCCTCGCATGGACACCCCTGGCAGCTAGAGATGCTCTCAAGGTGCTCTGTGTTTTGCAGTGCTGTTTTGGGAGCATTCCCAGTATTGCAGGGGCTCAGGGTCTCTCGCTGTCCGGCCCAGCTCCTGATTCCTCTCTGGGGTTATCCCTGAGACTTCAGTCTCATGGCTTCCCTTTCCACATCAGAAATAGGAGTTTAATTGTCTCCTCTCCCATCTCTTTCCAAAGCCTGTCTGTCAGCAGTCTGTATTTCCCAGGGGTGCTGATCGCCCCTCTGGTACCCTTAGTGCCCTGAGCCGTGCTCTCTGGGCTCGGAGGCTTTAACTGGTATGCATCTCTCGTTGTTTCTTGTCTTTGTTAGGTACAGTTAGATTTTACTGTATCTTGACAAATGTAGGAAGGATGATTTCCAGCTGTCAGTTACACGAAATCCCACCCGGCAGCAGGGGATCCCCCTGTGTTCCGCTCCGGGTCAGTGGCGGGGGGAGCCACTCCAGAGCTGGTAACCTTCACAGCAAGCTCCTCGCTGCCGTAGCTCTTTGGAGAGTTGCACGTTTGATTGATTGGCAGTTGTTTAACTGATGATGTCGGAGGCTGTGTGACAGATGCTGAGTCCGTAATCCCTGAACGCTGGTCCCGTTGCAGCCCTGCAGCCCGCCGCCACACCAAACAACTTCTGGTGTCCCCAGCCTGGTAAGTGCTGACTGGGCGCCTGTTTGACGTGACCGTGTGACGGTGCAATCACAGGTACTAACCCGGCGTAACAGCGAGTCCCTGCCCCTAAGCATAAGGTTCGATGGTTCTCACGTGTCCTGATCTCACGGACCTTCGTTCGAGAGCAAGGCTTTACGTTTCACAGGCTTCTGCAGGTTCTCCTGTCTCCACCCTGCCCAACGCAGCTTTCATTACACATTTCCCTATACCCAAGGACCTCATATAGTCTCCAAAGCATACCAGGTTTTTAAGCCCTTTGGCATCATTATTCTGTTGCCTGTAAGTCGTAAGCTGGCAATTATGGAAAGAACCGATGCGAACTGATAGTACAGGCTTGGCGTATGATTTCCTGATCGCACGACAGAGATAGGCTTAATGACTTTCTGCAGCGTGTTATCTTCTGCTGTGTCCTCTGCAAATTTGCTTTTCACTCTTTCTGGGAAGGTCAACTCCCTGATTTCTGAGTCCAGCGGAGGCGCAATGAGTTATGGTGTGTGTCACCCGAGGGAGCGACTCGCCGGGTGCCGCCGGGACCGGGCTGCTGGTAGCAGTCGTTGGTCATCGCAGCCTGTGCAGCCAGAGCTGGTGCACGCTGCCGTGCCCGAGGTCTCCCTGCCAGACCCAGCCGAGCACCCCTGGGCCGAGCACGCTGGGCCGAGCACCCTGCAGCTGAGCACCCCTGCGGCCGAGCAGCCCTGGGGCCGAGCATCCCTACGGCCGAGCACCGCTGGGGCTGAGCACCCTGCGGCCGAGCACCACTGGGGCCGAGCACCGCTGGAGCTGAGCATCCCTGGGCCGAGCATCCCTGGGCCGAGCACCGCTGGGTCCGACACCCCTGCGGCCAAGCATCCCTGCAGCTGAGCACCCCTGTGGCTGAGCACCCCTGTGGCCGCGCACCCCTGCACTCGCCTGGCCTACCCCTGGCAGACAGCACCGGGGCAGTGGCTGGGGTTCAGCGCCTCTGCCCGAGTAACCCTTTCATTTCTGTCTTCCCCCTGACTCCGCCACTGATCCCCAATTTGCTGTCTGTCCTGTTTCCAGAGCTCTGCTAACATTTCGTGCAGCTTATCGTTACTTTCTTCTGTTGTTTTTCCCTATATCAGGAAACCATAAATATGTATTTTAGAGCCGTCAGTTTCTTCAAGCGTGCGGAGCACTACCTCCTGAAAAAATCCCAGCAGCAGATTTTGAGCCAAAGGGAAGATTGCAAAAATAGTTTCTCCCTTATGGCACATAGAAAGTTTCTCTTTTAGGCGAAATTGCCCAACCCTGACAGATGTATCTGAAGTTTTAAAAAATATGGCTCCCAGTATTTCACTGAAACTGTCATCCTTGGTAGGTAAAGGAAAACACTCCTTTTAGTATGCCCATTGATTTCCGTTGGATCTAAATACAGATCAGGATCCATCGGTTTCCTGCTGCAGCTGCGTACGCGTGGTCAGTAAGCTCTTGTGTTCGTGTTTCCAGTAGAGCTGCTTCAGGCTTGCTCCGTGGTCGAGCTCCGCTTTGAGTTTCCGCCTGCAGCCAGAGGGATTGCTGCGAGCTCCGTCCCCTCGCTGGCTGCGTGAGCCCGTACAGAGATCTGCGCATCGGCCGCCTGCGTTGCGGTCCTGAGCCTCTTCGGTGCACGCACTCTGAATCAGCGTGGGGAAAGGCAGAGCTTTCTGCTCTGTGCTGGCTTTCCGCTGGGGACTAAATCACCTCCATTTCCTCCCTGACCTTCAGCCAAGGGGAGGCAGCCACCGCTCCCAGCCTCACCCCGTGTCCCCAGGGTCCCCGTGAAGCAGGGGTGCTGGGACAGGACGTGCACTGCCTCTCCTGCCCTGGCTGCATCGCCAGTGCATGGGAACCTGTGCGGGGGGCTGGGGGCTGGGGGCTGGCCCGGCACTCCCCCTGGCCCGGCACTGCCCCGTTGCTGCTGAACACAGACTGTGTGCGGTGATGGTGCCATTCGCAGTTGTCACAAGGCTGTCAGATGCTGGGTGTTTGCCAGTCGAGTCGTGGAGTGCTCCTGCATCCCGGGAATTTCCCATCTCCTGGAACTGCTCGGAATTTGCTCCAGGGTCAGTCAGAGCCTCTGCCAGGGAATCGCCTCCTGGGGCAGTGTCACCTCAAACCGTCCCTTTGGGGAGTTTCCTTCCCTGGGGCATGCCGTGCTCAGACTGCAGCATCACGGCTTGGGGCAATCCACGGCTGAAGAAGCTGCAGCTTTGGGGCCGGCAGCTCCCAGGGAAGCCGGTCCCTGCTGGGGCTCTCCTTCCTGCCGGAGCCCGGCCCTCGCGCAGAGGTGCCCGGCTGGAGCGGGAGCAGCACCCCCAGTGCCGTAGCTCCTGTCCCCCCCATCCCCTTTCTCGGGCTTCACTTCTCTGATCACGGAGTTCCTCCTGACTCTTGGTACCGTCTGGCCAGTCGCTCCCCCAAGAGGAGTCCCTGGGCTGGGACCCTGACAATGCGCTCAGTGTGTCTGAGGATGGCCGGGCTCCTCAGGGGAGGCTGGGGACGGCTGCGCGGGGCTGTCTGGCCGAGCACCTTGGCACCCATGTGCTGCCTGCCCGGGGCAGCCCACCAGCACCGGCGCTGCTGCCCTGCTTTGTAATGCTCTTTCTGAACCATGGCTTAAGGCAGGCTGGGGAAAACCGTTTCCCAGGGGGCTGGCACTGCTGCTGGGCTGCAGATCCCCCGGGCAGCCAGGCTGGTCTCGGTCTCAGCCTCGGTCTCCTTAGTCTTGGGATCTCCGCCCCAAGGCAGCCTCAGCGTTGAACTGCATTTGGATTGATTTTGCCTCCAGGACAGTGAGGAGTGGAGCTGTCTGGGAACTGGGGAGGGATGGAGGTGGGAGC
Source organism: Gymnogyps californianus (assembly GCF_018139145.2). NCBI lineage: Eukaryota > Metazoa > Chordata > Aves > Accipitriformes > Cathartidae > Gymnogyps > Gymnogyps californianus. The sequence continues at coordinate 71,818,455 of NC_059475.1, read as the reverse complement.
AGTGCTGGGGGGCTCCGCTCTTGGGACAGCTGGAGGGTGCGGGCAGGGGCGGGCGAGGTGCAGGCAGGTGCAGGCAGAGCACAGCCCTGCCAGGGGCTCCGCACGTGCTGCCTGCCAGGAGAGAGCCCCGTGGGGATCCTCCACCCTCGCCCTGCGACCTCCCCACGCTGAGGACTGTGCCGGGGCCGCGGCGGTCAGTCCCCTTCCCGTGAAGGGGGATTGCTTGGGCTTCCAGGCAAGATAACGTGGTGGATTAATTAGATAGTTAAGTGCTAATAGCAGTTGAGAAGAGATGTACTTGCTGTATGCCCCTAAGTTTGAATTTATTAAAACTCCTTTCTGTATGGCCTATTAATTTTTGATGACTAGATAAATTGCACTCAACCTGAAAATAAATTAAAATAAGTGCATATAAATCATTTACTATTCTTGGCTTCTGCAAAACAAATTTCCATTTCAGCTCTTGTTGTCCTTCTTTTATTACATGTATTCTGCTGGAGTACATCATTCGTTACTGTGATGAAAATGTTTTATCTCCTTGAGATTCCCTGGTTTTGTCTTTGAAGTGTTAAGGCTGCTGTAGACATGGCACATCCTATATCATTTCAGTAGCTAATGTGACCACATCTGTTTTGATTTACCAGTGAACAGGCCAGACCTAGATACTGAATAGGTGTTCTTTCACAAGAGAGTTCTACCGTTTGTACCCGGTATTACTTGACGTTAAATTAAACTTTAGAACTTAAAATCCAGCTTATGTTTTATGACTCACATCCACAAATGATGTTCAGGCAAGTGTAGAGACAACCCTAATAAATGCCCGTCTGGTTTTAGATCGTTTAATTTACTATATGTTTATGTAGGAGAACTGTGACTAAGAAAAGAATTGGCCTCAGTTAATCCTGCAATGATTGCAAGATATTATTACTAGGATAATAAATCTCCATCTGGAGTAAATCAGTGTTAGTTTACTTTTCATTTGATTTGGTAGGCTATGCAGAAGTGGCGCAGTGGAGGAAATTAGTTATTTTTACAGCACTTGATAAAACCTACAAACTGTTCAGGCTTGGAAATCTATTTATGATTAACCCCCCAATTTTTCTTTGATATGTCGTACTGATGATCTCCCTCTTTGATAGTGCTGTTTCCTCTGCTTTTGCTTTCTCCTGATGAAATTGCACATGTGTTTGGTGGGCACACTGGGTTTGGCCACAGCACCCTGTACCTGGGTCCCCCTTCGTGCCCGTCCCCTTTCAGTCTCCGGGCTGGTGCCCATCGGGGAATGTGGGTGTCGGTGCATTAAACAACACAGTGTTTGTTTGGTAAAGGAAACCTTAGGATTAATTTTATTACATTTTTATCACAGCAGTGGGTTAGAAATTGCTGGCGTTGGGCATTCTGTACTGACGTACGGTGGCGGTCAGGAGTGGGTGATTTCAGGGACTGAAGGAGGTTGTGCGGCAGGCTCTGTCAGGCAGGCTGTACATCCACCTGTCTGTCCTGGGGCCCATTTGCTCACCGGTACTGGAGTAACTCCTCACTTTCTTGTGCGTGCCCTCATCGCTCCCCTCTGCAGCACGGCAGAATTCCTGCTCCGCTTCCCCGGGGAGCCGAGGAGCAGCGAGGCCCCGCTGGGGAAGGGTTTAACCACGCAGATGGGTTCAAACAGAGGCAATTAGCTGTTTTGAGAATCTGTTTTGTGCCAGACCTGGAGTTTGTATCTGTGACTCGCTGCCTTCATGCATACTCCTGCCTTCACCGCAGGGCACTCCTTGGTTGCAGAGTCGGGCATTCGGCCGGTGCCGGGATGGGGCTCCGTTAGCATCCTCCTGCCTCCCTCCTGGGTGCTGCAGCGTGATGCCCTCCTTCGGTACGTGCCAGTGTACAGATAGGACAGCTCACACGATTGGGATGGATGGAATATTTTGATTTCTTTTCACTGTTCGCTGTGAGGCTGCAGGCCCCTTTGCAGCGCTGTTCAGACCCTCTTCTCGAGGTGTAAGTACTCGCTTTCTCATGGGTCCTTCTGGGAGACCTAGCAATGTAATACTTGAATGCTTCACAAACAGTATTTTTCAGCTCTCCTACCGTAGGATAAATAGAATTGAAGTTAGTGGGGTTTGTTTCACTTAGCGAGTGCTTTAGCCCTTGCGGAATGCATTTTGATTAATCAAAACTGATTGTTTAGTGCTGGCCAAATTTTTTAAGTCGCTGGAGAGGAGCAGACGGAGGAGCCCTTGGGGTCACCTGCCCGTGTAAAACCCAGCACAGTGCCTTCTGCGCCTCCTTGAACTCGCCGCCCAGCGCCAGCCGCTGCCCAGTGCTCCCTGCCCGCTGCCCAGTGCTCCCTGCCCGCTGCCCCCAGGAGTGTGCCCTATTGTGGGGCGAGTTGTTTATCAGCCACAGCCCATCAGAACACATTGACCCTGGATGTTACCAGACCGGGGGAAACCCCGGGTTCGATTCAGGGTTTGATTCAGTGGGTAAAACTCCTGGATCTGTGCGGTGAGTGAAGGCAACCTTGCTGAGTAGCATCATGTCCTCAAGCATGGAGGCCGGTGAAAGCAGAGTGTGCTTAAGGCTGTCCAGAGATGCCTGGGGGCTGCGCTGGCGCAGAGCCGCTCCGGCTGCAGCTCCACGCTGGGTCTGTGCCTCCCGCTGCAGGGCAGCGCTGCGTAGTGGCAGCGAGCGCTCCTTCCCCTCCCCAAACCTCCTATTCCTGCTTGCCAGATTTCATAGCAAAGCCTGGCTGTGTGTGTTTCTTCATGCCTTCATGCATGCTCATGCCTTCACCGCAAGAGCACTCTGTGGTTGCAGATCTTCCTTGTCAATTAACTAAAAAAAGCATCCGAGTAGCGACAGGGAGGAAGCTCCCCTCATGCAGAGGCACAGGGGTCCCGGCTGCCCGCCCAGGGGGGTGCACGGTGCCCCAGCGCTCCCAAGCGAGATCCGCTCCCTGCGGCGCCGTCGCAGAGCCGGCACCCCCAAAGCACGTAGCTGCGGGAGGCAGTGCGGCCGCTGGAAATGGGGTTGGCGGTGCACCGCTAGCTCGTGGCAGAGAGCAGTCCCCTGCCTTATGCACCTGAACAGCTTGGGCTCCCAGCTTGCAGATGGCCCCAGCACGTACCTCCGAGCATGGGGCTTTGCGGTGCTTCGGGGTTGCAGCGAGTGCCAGAAGTCGGTCCCTGCCCAAGCATGGGCGCTGGGATGATCCTTGGAGGAAGGATGAAGGACTGAATCGTGAGGCAAAGGTGATGCTCGTACTTGTTGCGGATGAAGTGCTGCATTTAAACTTAGGAGTATGCAGACATTTTTGCAAATACAGCCTTTTTATTAAAGAGCGATCCCCTGAATTTGAGGGAAGGGCATAGAGTCTTTGTGGAGCTGTATTGGGAAAGCAGACTGGGAGTTTTGCAGTATCGAGTTTATCTGTGTGCTGGGGCAGCCAGAGCGGTTCCTGTCAATGCTCCGTTTAAAACACACGGGGCCCCTGGGTGCCCCTGGGCCTTTGCACGTGGATGTCTTTGGCTGTGGATAAATCTGAGCTTTCCCGGCTCCAGAAGCCCTCATGTGACACAGCCCTGAGTAAAGTAAAAGTTTCTCCATCCCATATGATTTTTGCAGTTTCCAGGAGTGAACCAGTGACTCCGAGGTGAATCCAAAGCTTGGTGGAGAAGTTTGCTTTGCTGTTTTCAGGAGAGGATCCCCGCAGCTGGAGTGCTTAGTCGGGGAAGCAGAGCCTGCTGCAGCACCTTTGGTGTGCGTTTGCTCTCTTTCTTGCCATGGCTTTGTTTCGAACAGCAGTGTCCAGGCTGGTGGGGCGGTTGGTGTGGGTGGCAGCACCCAGGTGTACGGGCATTCCTACATTGTGTCCTGCTTCCTTTGCAGGACCCTGTTGCCAAGAGCCTCCGGTATCGGTAGACGTTGTTCTGGCTTTGCCTCTTGCACCATCTCTTCCGTGTACCTGCTCGCAGCAATGTGTGCCAGGGTTTGGCACGGGGTGTTTCAGGTTTCATCGTGCACTGGTGCTAGCCTTTTGTCAGGATCCGATCACGGATGGAATAATCCTTCTAGATGATTTTCATGCTGAGCCTCCTGCTCGTCCGTGTGTGGAGGGAAGAAAGGACATTCTGGTGTCCCTGTTTTTGGGATATATAGTTTCATGATCCCTTTTGCTACACCAGGTCCATGTGGGTACCTGAATAAAATAGCTCTCCTGACTCCTTGGAAGATAAATCAGATCCCTGTGTGTGTTCGTGTGCTGTCTGGGGTTTCCCCACCTCACTCGCTGGCTGTGGCACTGCGACGTGCACAAGGGACGGGAGCAAGAGCCTCCGAGTCAGACATTGGGACTGGGCTTCAGCCTCCAAAACAGGTAGGGCAGGAAGATAAATCTGAGCCTGAGGCACCGTCCACCAGCATGCCAGGCACAGAGCGTCACACAAGGACACGCTGAGTTGGCTGAACTTGGGAGATGTCAAGGCATTTTCTTAGTCTCTGTTCAATTTAATGTAATGTATAATTTCAAAATTATCTGAGTTAAACTACGAGACACATTGTTTTGAACTTTTCAAATCTTCTGCCTGTGAGCCTCCGTCCTGTGGAGTGGTTTGTGCTGCTGCGTTTGTTCTCGCCCAGAGGTGACAGGGAGATGTAGATGTTGATGCTGGCAGTGGGGTGGAGGTGGCTGCTCTGCCTGTGTGTCAGCCCCGCATGGCACCACTGGCCGCAGGCAGCACCGGCCACTGCTGCCTGCTCGGCACCGGGAGCAGCCCGGTCGGACGGGGAGGCTGCCCGGACAGGAGCCCTGGGAGTGGGAACGGGCATAAGGTCACAACCAGGATGCGACCAGGGGATTGTTTGGCCTTGCTGGATCGCTGGAGCAGCTGCTGCCCTTCCCGCCCCCACCGCTCAGCCCCTCTCCCCGGAGCCATGCTCCCCCGAAGGGGCTGCTGGTGCCGGCACGGGCAGCTCCGGCAGCTGACACTCGCTGGGTGCCGGTGGGTGTTTGACAAGAATAATAAAGTTGCGGATTTCCTCACGGCGTGACTCGCCAGCATGTGGAGTGTTGCTGTCGGAGTGCTTGGTCGCAGCCGGCAGGCAGAACTGCAGGGAGCATGCAGAGGCGAGAGCAAGCCCATGCCAGGACAGGAGCGGGTGAGCGCCCGCCCTGGTGCTGCTGGCGCTGCTGGCGCTGCTGGTGCTGCTGGCACGCTGGCACTGCTGGCACTGCTGGCACATTGTCCCTGCACGCAAGGGGGCGAGGGGAAGCGGGGCAGCAGCAGCGCTCGAGTCTGTGTCTGGGGCTCTGGCAGCCCCTCGTCCTGCGGAGCCGGGGTCTGCACAGGGTAGGTGGGTGCCGTCCCCTCGGTCGCTGCCCTGGCCCGGGGAGGAGGGTGCCCAGCCCTGTGCTGCCCGCAGCTCCCTGAGGGCGGGCAGGGGGACCGGGACCCCGCCTGGTGTGAAATGTCCCGATTAGTGTCCAAACAAGCTGGAGCAAAGCATCTCGTTTTGGTTCTCTGAATGGCAAATCAGTTTTTTTTATAAAAATAATGAGATTTTCGTCGTGGGAGAATTGAATTTGGGAAACGCCGTTTGGTGTCAAAAGCTGTCGCGGTGGAAACGGCCCGGCCAGCCGTGGCGCTCGGGAAAGCTGCCGTGCCGCCCGCAGCCGCCCGCAGCCGCATGCAGCCGTGGCGGTGGCCGAGGGCGGGAGAGGCGGTGGCACGGTGGGGCGGGCAGCACCCCAGGGGCTCCCTGTGGGGCTCCCTCCGGGGCTTTGTAAAAGGCTGCTTGTGAAAAAAGAAAATCGGAGTAATTTATGTTGAGGGCTTTTTGGTTAAATTTTCTATGGAATTTTGTAATCTGAGATTAAAACTCTAGCAAAGCGGATCTGCAGCTTTGGCAAAAGTCTGCTGTTTCAAGAATAGTTCTAACATTTTGATTTCTTAAACTCTGCGTGTTAAGGAAGAACCTTGTGACTGTGCGTATTAGTAGGGCTGTCAGACTTTTCCACATCTTACCCTTATTTTCACTAGTTTATAACAATGTTATACGTCAAGTGTTCAGGCTGTGTTTGGGCTGAAGCATTGGGTATGGATTGCCTGCCACAGCTGAGGTCTGTCTTACTGGATACATAGAATCACAGAATGGTTTGGGTTGGAAGGGACCTTTGAAGATCATCTCATAATCTGATACAGTGCATTTCAGCAGTTTCTGAGATGACTTTCATTTATTTTTAAGTAGAAAACAAACTGGTGACTTATTCTAGGGAGGGCTTTGCCATCTTCCTTGCTTGATACCCATTAAAAATCCGTGGCAGGACTTTGCCAGGAGGAAGAGCATCACCAGCGTCGCACGTGCTGTGAACCTCACCGTCCCACCTGGCTGGGGCCGGGTCTTGGGTGCGGGGTGCCCTTTGGGGGACCAGCCCTACCTTCTCCTGTGCCACCAGAAGGTGCCCGTGCCTCTCTTCCCAGCAGCGGGGATGCCGAGGGCCCGGGCAGGCGTCTGCGGGGGGCCCAGGAGCAGAAGGAATCGGAGTGCTGCGTCTCTGTGATTCCAGGTCCGACGTGTGAAACGGGGATGGCATTGCCTTCCCTCTCAGGGGAGCTGAGAAAATAGGCGAATGTTGTTGGACATCATTCAGAAAAGCCAGAGGAGAGATAATAACTCTCTTCAGAGCAAGGCGTGAGCAGCCAGCTGTAAATAAATCCTAATGCCAGAAGTGAACAATCCAGATAAAGTATTTAATGGCTAATTATCGGATGGGCACCATCCATCCTGGTTCCTTGACAAGACAGGATCCTTCGGCAAGTACCGAGCATGCACGTGGTGGTGTGTCAGCACGGGAGGAGCCGAGCAGCACCAGCTCCAGCGTGGCATTCCCGGGATGGGTGCGTCCAACCTGGGCACCGTTGCTCCAACCCATGCTTTCTGGACTTGGGCGTTCGGGCAGACGTTTCTGAAACCACCACTTTGTGCTGAGTTTTCAAACCTACATTTCCTTTAAAACAAAAGTAAAAAGAAAAAGGGAAAGCTGGAAGTGCGGGTTCTGGGATTGTCCTAGGATTTGTGCTGTGAGGTGAGGTCAGGGGAGCCCGTGCCCTAACCCAGCCGTGGCAATGCCAGCCCCGCTGCTGCTCAGGGCTGCCAAGGCAGCCTGCGGAGGAGACCTGTCTGTGCGAGTCGCACGTTTCATTGGGAGAGTGGCGGCTGCTTGGCCAAAAATCCTAGGCTGTGGCAGTCTCCCGTCTCTTTGGCTTCCTGCCACTCAGAAGTGCTCTGTGCGTCAGGTCGGTCTCTTGGCTCTCTGCATCCTTTCGCAGCAGTTAGCCAGTGATTCGGGTGTGCTCCCCGAGAACGGGTACGCAGGATGCTCACACAAGTGCGTGACTGCACCCGCAGCTGGCACCCGGCCACCCCAGCCGCATCGGGTGCCTCTGCCCGGGCAGGCTCCACACCGGGGAGGGGTCCAGGGTGGTGGTGGCCCCGAGGAGCCTCTTCCCCCCGCATCAGGGCTTGCCACTTGCCCCTCCATGCGTGGACGTGTCTGCTGCGAGTGGCCGGGGGGGAGCACGCCCGCTCCCAGCAAACTGCGCTGGCCAGGAGAGCCCAGGGCGGATTTTGCAGGGGCGAGCGCGGCAGCCTCGCCTCCCCGCACCGCCTGGGAACGTGCTGTTTTGGCAAACGCGGTGACAGAGAAGTGTCAAAGCAAATCCCTTCACGTTTGTGTTGTGTTTTGATGTTGCAAAAACACTTAGTTTTGAAAATGCCATGATATTCCAATTCAATAAAAATGTTTTGATAGGTTAAAAGCTGTTTTGTTTAAACAATTATTCACTTTATTCACTTAGGCTTGCTCGCATTTTTAAGCTGCGCAATTGATGCCGATATTACAGTCAGCATTTAGCATATTTGTGTAGTATTTCATATGGCAATACCTCAGGAGTCGGGAAACGCAATAGCTTGGTGTTTCCGACTTTAAAACGCAAGGGTTGTTTGCTGACATACTTGAGATGGGTTTTTGGCGAGATCCCTCTCTGCGGAGCTCTGGCCCCGGAGGGGGCTGCTGGCTGGCGGGGGGGCCGTGCTGCTGCTGCTGGGTGTGCAGCAGGGTGTGCAGGGGCGATGGGTGCCGGGGTCGGGGGCTGACTCAGGAGGTGCTGCCAGCCCAGGGCCGGGGTGCGGGGAGGGGGCTGCAGCCGGGCCTCCCGCCTGCCCCCGGCTCCTGCCCCCTCTGCGCTGCAGGGCTGCGAGCTCTGAGAGCTGACGGAGTGAGACGATGGGAGGTCGCAAAGGTGGTTGTGCTGCCTTTCCTGCATTGCATGCAGCCGCGTGAGTAATTACTGGGGGCTCGAGGAGAAGAAAAGGAAGGAATTCATAATGCACGTTTTATAGAGGGGGGGGCCTGGGAAGATGAGCACTCTGTCTGCCTGAGCCCCACTGTGTTTGCAGAGCCCTGCCAGCCAGGACACCAAGCAGGCAGCCCTGCTGCTTGTGTTTTATTAGTGTACACATCTTTCAACAAGTGCAAAAGGAAAATCGTGTGTAGTGGTGATGGACAATTCAGGTGGTAAGTCTGTTGCTTGCTGGTAATTACTAACATACACTGGTTTAGAGTTGCCTTGGGAAGTTGATGTTTCACTGGGAGGGAACACTGCTGCTGGACCAAGAGGATGTATTGCCGAGACTTTCCGTTTCAAGGACAAGGAGGAAGTACAATGAAAAAGCCAAAATAGGCTCTCAGCTGTGCCTGCTTGAGCCCAGGGTAATTATACAGCTGCAAACATAGCTCGAGGGGTTTTACACTGGACAAGATGGGAGTGCGAATATCTCCCTTACTTTTTATAAGTAAGAAACCAGGAGGTGATTTCCTCTACCGGTTAAATACCTAAAACCAGAGGCTGAACGTTCAGAAGAATGGTGGTGCAGGAGGGGCCGGGGCATGCGTGGCCAGGCGCTTTCCCAGCTGGGTGTGTTTCGGTAGCTGAGTATCACGATCAGCCCTTACGAAACCGGGGCCGGGTAGCAAGCCGTGTGTTGCTGGGAAGCCCCACCACGGGATGGAGCAGCAGCCGCCGCTGGTGCTGGGGGCAGCTTGTGTGGGACCACTGGCGGGGCTGGGGGCCAGGCGGCCCCCCCGGGGCTCCCACAGCCCGCCTGCAACCGCAGTACGTTTCTTAGCATTCTCCTCGGTGTGTATTTTTATCACAACGTTTTAACTAGGGTTTTTCTCAGAAGCCGCTCTGTGTTGTGCTTGTTTAAGTATCCATCTCCCCAAGCCACGGCAGAGCCAGCGAGAGGTGCCCCCCCGAGCCCCGTGTGTCAGGGGGCCGCGGGGGATCGCCCGGCTCGTTTTTCTCATGGCACAGCTATTAATAAATTACAGAGCTGCAGTCGTGTTCCTGTGCTGCCGCGTTGAGTCATCCCATGTATCACTCTCAGCTCCTCGTCTGTGATACAAATGCCTAATGAGCTGCCTTCGCCGCAGCCCTGTGTGTCAGAGCTCTCCTTCCTCTGTGGCTTGTTCAGCATTTAATTCATTGCATTTCAAATGCATTCATTTTAGCCGGCAATGGTGGTAGCTGAGCAGCGTTGTGCGTAGCCCTCGCATGTGGCTGTGGGCTCGGGGCCACGCCAGCCTCAGGCGTGCAGGAGGCGTGCTGCAAGCGTGCTAGAAGTGTGCTGGAAGCGTGCTGCCGCCTTGTCTGCCCAGTGCAGGGGAGTCACCGTGACGGCCCTGCCACGCTGCTGTCGGTGCGCGCGGCAGGCAGCCGGTGGTGAGAGTGCTTGGTCCCCGTGTGTTCAGAGCGGCTTGCTGGGACACACGTGCGTGCGAGAGAGACAGTCAGTGGGGGGAGTAGTGGGGAGCAGAACAAAAAGGGAAAACAAAACAAACCAGATTCCTGGAAATCCCTGCGTCCCTGATGCATTAGCTGCGCTCACCCCGGTGTCACCAGGGCATATGCCGCCGGCGTGGCACGTGTTCCAGGTGAGCCAGCAGCGAGCCGGTGCTGGAGGCGAGGGGGCTCACTGGCCGGGGTGGTGAGCACCGGGCAGCCCCCCTGAGCACGGGGCTGGCTTCAAGCTTGGGATCCCGAACCTCCCGACGCCTCCCGGGAAGGCTCCGGCAGTGCTGCGGAAATGCAGGACACAAAGAGCTGTGTCAGCAGAAGTGAGGGAACTGAGTGCCTGGAAAGTGTCCATGTTCCCCGGCTCCTGCTGGAAACTCTTCAGCCATGACTCGGGAGCCATGCTCCGTTTGCACTGGTGCAGGGAACCCGGTATTGTTTTTACCTTTTTGAGGACTTGGCATTTTTGAGTGTTGTCTGCTCCAGACAATATGAAACAATTCTAAAATAAAGTGCTTTAAAAGTAAATAAAGGATAATCACCCTATTTTTCTCCTCAATTTCTGAACTTTACGGGCATGTTTTTAAGCTGTACTCTGCAAGGGCAAGAGCTGAAGCATTTTGTTGTGTAGCAGACAGGTGAGAAACAGCACAAATCCAGGCACGGAGCTTTTGAGGAAGAAACATACGTCATGCCAGGAGGGGGAGCGTCCCTGTGTGAAGTGGCAGTGCCGGCCCTGGGCCCTCGCTCTGAGCCGGGGTCTCACCTTGTGCCCGCTCTAGCAAGGCTCGTGGTGCTGGGAGATACCTGATGTCTGAGGGACACGGCCCTGGCGGCTTGCTTTAGCCCAGCCTGCCTGAGCAGGGGTGGGATGGGCGAGGCGGTCTCCAGAGGTCCTGCCAACCTCAGCGGTTCTGTCTTCTGCAGAGGGGTCTGCCTTCCCCTGATTGAGTTTCCTTTACATCATTTCCCGTTCTTTCCTGAATAAGCTGGACAGCTGTGATGACGCAAGGGAGGTTTTCTACCCAGGATGCAGAACTACGATACAATATGTGTGAAGGTCCTTTGAGGTCAGTGACCAAACAGGGCATGAGAATCAAGGAGCGATGAGTAATTTTAAAATCATTAGTGGCACTGCAGGCTGAGATAATCACAGATAGCAGGGCATGCACGGGAAAGTTAAAAGCACGCAGGAGGCGTGGGTCTGTCCCGGGGAGGGTTGCGTTGTTTGCTCAGGGCTGCCTTCTGGAAGTTGGTGAGGATCAGCCGCTTCCAGCAGCAAGGTGCAGGATGAGACATCCCAGTGACCTGATTTTGTGTAGCAAATCCCGTGTTCCCCATTAGCAATACCGGTGCTCACCAGGTGACTTGGCAGCAATTGAACTCTAATACTGCAGACCACCAGTTTGCGCCCAGCCCAGCCGCTGGTGCTCCCCCAAGGCCAGGTTGGAGGCAGCAGGAGGGGCTGGGGCAGGCGATGTGCTCGGGCATGGGGTGCCCGTCCCGGCTGTGGTGCTTCAGGCAGGGATCTCCGTCTCTGCTCGTGGGGCAGCGGCTGGGCGAGAGGACGGGGGCGCAGGCAGCCGGCAGCGGGAGCGGGTGCAGGAGCTCTCCCTCCCACGGCTGAGGGTGCTGGCCAGGGTGTCCTGGCCCGGCAGGATGGATAGGCTGTGCTCCCATGGGACCTGTGCCTGGGGGTCCTGCTGCGTGGCTGTGTGCCCCCCCCGCCACGCTGAGACCAGGGTCAGGAACTTACGTCCTGGATTAAAGCTGAACCGGACGTCTGCTTACCTTCCTGCCACTCTAATGGGTTGCTCGTGCATTGGGATGATCGCAGAAAGACATGGAGCAGCCGGTTTCCCAGGGAGCCGCAGGCACAATGGATTGCAGGCCAGGGCACCCGCCCCAAGGCGGCAGGAGTTTGCAGTGAAGTTGGTGCCCTTGATGCATCGTTTGTCTGTTTTACACTGATGAGATTTTGAAACAAAGTATTATATCAAAACGCTCTGATCTTATGGGTTATAATAAAATCAGCAGACAAAATAAGTACAAGTAACAACTTGCAAATTATGTTGAAGATTACTGTCCTGGTTTCGGCTGGGACAGAGTTAATTTTCTTCCTAGTAGCTGGTACAGTGCTGTGTTTTGGATTTAGTGTGAGAATCATGTTGATAACACGCTGATGTTTTAGTTGTTGCTAAGTAGTCTTCATCCTAAGTGAAGGATTTTTCAGTTTCCCTTGCTCTGCCAGCAAGTGGGTGTACAAGCAGCTGGGAGGGAGCATGGCCAGGACAGCTGACCTGAACTAGCCAAAGGGATATTCCATACCATAGAACATCACGCCCAGTATATAAACTGGGGGGAGTTGGCCAGGAGGGGCAGATCGCTGCTTGGGCATCGGTCAGCGGGTGGTGAGCATTGCATTGTGCATCACCTTTTTTTTTTCTTTTTTTCCCTCTTCTTTTTTTTGTTATATTCCTTTTCATTATTATTATTTTTATATTTCATTATTATTATTGTTAGTATTATATTTTACTTTAGTTACTAAACCGTTGTTATCTCAACCCACGAGTTTTACCTTCTTTCCCGATTCTCCTCCCCGTCCCACTGGGAGCTGGGGGGAGTGAGGGAGCGGCTGCGTGGTGCTTGGCTGCTGGCTGGGGTTAAACCACGACAATCACAAAAAATCAAAGGCAGTAGAGTTGCTCATGAAACAGATGAACTGTGGGGAATAGAAGGCCAAACTGCTGCAACACCTCAGTTCTCTTCTGGCACCTGACAGCTCCTTGCTGCTTGGCTGTCCCCAGGGCAGACGGACAACTGAGGAATGTGTAAAATTAACAGTAATAATGAGTTTAGTATCCTTTTAATACAGCCCAAGACACGGCCTCTCTCCTACCACAGCAAACCCCCGAGGCTGCTTCGGGCTGTCGGGCGTTTGTCCGGGTGGGTGAGAAGCTGCACACCCAAAATAGCCAGTGCTTCCCCTCGTGTCCGTGTCACGACTGCACGTGACACCCGTCTGCACGGGTGCTCGTGGCTTACTTCCTTCTGGTGGTCCTTCAGCAGAGACATCAAACCTCTCAGTGAAAGGTTTAGACCCTTGGCCTAAACCTGAACATGTGGTACGATATATTGTCCCGTACGCCAGACCCGGGCGTTAGGATACCCCCCAGCTGTCCCATCTCACCGACATGCCAGAACATTAGTGGGATGCCATTGCCCAGCACAGCACAGCAAGGGAAAATTCAGATGCATTACGGAATCAGACCACATTGAAGACAAGGTGTAAGGGGGCTCCCGTGACTCAGCGTGGAGCCCTTCGGCGGCGGTGGCTGAGGGCTGCACGCGGGAGCAGCGCTGTGCCGGGGCTGTGCCGGCTGCGTAGGGCTGGTGTCCATCGGTAGCAGCGGCGGTGTGACAGTCGCACTGGTACCTGTTGTTTGCATTAGTCCCACGTGAGCTGTGGGTCGGTCCCCCGTCACAGGTGGCACCCCTGGCTTTAGGGGACATGTCTGTCGTGCCCAGTAACTGGCTCCTGCCTGAAGGTGCTCGCCTCCCGCCCCAAGCTTCTCATGCCAGTTTGCTTGCATTTGCCTCTGTTTGCTCTGTGTCACTTACCTTCCAGCTCTGGGCCTTCCCCTGGGAACACTGTTTTCCTGGATTACAGCTCGGTCTGGTTGTGGTTCCTCCTGTGCCGGACAAACCATCTCGGTGCCCTTGTGCTGTGTCACCAGCTGCTCAGCACCTTGACCTGCCACGGCTGCGGGTGCAGCCGGCACTGCCTGTCTGTAATCGGACACAGGCAAATGTTCTCAAGATACAGGTTTTTCTTACAAGGTGTCTTTAGGACGTTGGTACGCGCTTGAGTGAAGGACTCCCCGATAGTTTGCATAATCACTCCTTCCTTCAGGGAAAGGCTTACTGTGCACAGGAGAATACAAAAAAAGCGCTGTGTTTGTGAATCAAAGCACTAATCACTTGGAGATAGTTGGTGTTTCAAGGGTTTGTTTCCGTGTATGCTGCATGTCGTAGTTTCATGCTACTCTCTGTACTCAGTACCCTGGGCAATGTAATTATTTTTTACTGTTGTCGTGCCTAACACTTCCTAGTGCAAACCTTTCGTCCGGGTAGCTCCCAGGGGAGGGAGCCCAGGGGCAGGGGAGATGGGGCGCGCTGCCTGCCCCACACCGGGGCTGCCCTGTATCGCCGGGGGCTTGCCACGCAGGGCCCGGGGGAGCAGGTGTGCCAGCACATACTATCATTGCTATTATGCAGCAGCCAGTATTTTTTCTAGCAGGTTAATATTTGCACTCTTCCTCAGAAATTTAGCTGTGCCAATTTAGTAAATGGTTAATTGATTAATAAAGGAATTAAGTTAATATACTGACAGGGTGGGCATTTTGTCCTGCTATAAAGTAATGACTGTTCTGTTACCGCTGACATGGTCCCAGACTGAAGCCGAGGGTAGCTGGAGTTGGGGTACCCGACCCGGACTCTGGCTGCCAGCGCTACTCTCCAGTGTGCTGGAGCCCCGGCCTGTGGCTGCCCGGTGCCACATGGTGATGGTGCTCCCATGGCCTCACCGAGCGGTGCTCAGGCAGGAGAACACAGACCGAACTGGGCTCAGGTCTGGGAGACCTGCTCCTGGCTCTGGTGCAAGCATGGCTGTGGCTCGGCACGTCGCTCCCATGCAGGGTTCCTGTGCAGTGCTGCGATTACTCCGTGGGCCATGGCAGGCCTGGACCCGGCCACGGCGGGCTGGTGGGAGATCCGCCCGTCCTCCTCCCCTCCGCAGCCCCAGGCAGGGCGAAAGGGCCTGGCACCGAAAGGCAGAAGTGTCCCCTGCCCTGGCCCTTGGCTGGGACAGACAGCGTGGGGAGCCTCACCTTCACTCCCCCTTGCACCTCGTCGTCTGTCCTGCCTTGCCCTCCTTGCTGCCATTACTTGCTGATTGAAGCATCCTCTGCCTCCTGGGAGCTCTAGTTTGCAGTTTTGCTGTTCACACCACAGCATTGTGGTCGTCTTATTTCTGTCTGGAGAAAACCGGTTGATTTTCTGCCTCAGACAGAACCGGAGAGGGACTTCATGGCTCGGATCAGAGGTCAGCCTGACCCGTGTTTCCAGCTCCGGCGCGGGCTGTTGGCGGTTGCTTACAGAAAGCCCTGGTGGGTGGGATGCGCTGATGTACGTGGTCCTTCCCCAGGAGCACCTTCCCGGCCCCGCACAGGCAGCAGATGAAGGATGCCCAGCACTGCTTCCAGCCCGCCGTGCCGGTGCCGTGCTGACCCCCGTCCCTGCCGGGGCAGCCTTTTCTCCCCAGCGCCATTGCTTCCTCAGCCATCTCCTGGTGAAGAGCTGCTTGCAGCTCTGCCGCTGCCAGGCCTGCTGCTGGGTCCTGCGGCTGGGTGCCCCCCCAGCTGCTGCCCCCCTTTCTGCATGCTCCAGGGAAGGGGTGCAGACCCCCACGAGACCCCCTCTTGGGCAGGGGCTGCCTCACCCTTTGTTTTCGGCAGCGTGCCCTGCTGCCGGCTGTGAGAACCATGGAAGCTTTGCTCTCAGATGTGAGCCAGGCGTGCGGCACGGTCTAGGGCTTACTGATACCGGTTCTGCTTTCTCTAGAAATCTCTTTAATTAAAATAATTGTTATTGTTCACTTTAATCTTGCCAGTTTAGACCTCATTACGGGGAGAAAAATTGCCTCCCAGAATGCATTGCTTTGCACGCGTATCGTTTGCGGCTTAAGGCTGGAGGAAAATGAGAGCAGCTACGTGAAACAGCTCATTAGCCAGCCTGCCTCCAGCGCTGGGCTGTACTTCGTTATTTACAGGGGGACGTAACCTCTGGAGCATACCTGACCACCTCTGCGGCAGCGTCAGGTGCACCGAAGGACGCCCTGGAGCAAGCACAATTTGATGTCCTGTAGCTTTTAAATTCCCAGAGGTTAGAGGGGGTGCAGCTGTGTTCGTTGCAGTGTTTGAAGCCCTTTAACAAAGACTGGGCCACAGTATTTCCACCGTAGCATGCCTCACAGTGGTGATTAACCTGTTCAGTCCTACAGCAAATATTACAAGTGTCAAAGAACCGAAGCAGCATGTCCTCCCCCCAAAGCAGATAGGCAGGCTGGACCTCAGAAGGAGCTGCCTTGCAGCTGAGGGCTCCGTGCTGCCCGTATCGGGAGATGTTGCTCCTCACCAGTGTGAGAGGGCTTTGCGGCTGGTGGAGCACTTCATGCACGCTGCTGGGGCGAGAGACCGTGGTCCTGGCCGGTGGTCCTGGCCTGTGCAGTGGCTGGGCGGCCAGCAGAGCCCCCAGGGAAACCTCTGGGTGAGGTTCTTTTATCTGAGTGTTTCTGTTTTCTTAGGTGCTTTGTTTCCGATTCAGCAAAACACTCAGGTGTGTTTACAAACCATTGACCTTTGTGAAATTGAAGCTCCTTGTTCTCTGTTTAAGTAGTTTTAGCAGCTGGTATGCCGTATATCACAGCATCTTCATTTATATGCACCCATTTTAGCATGGCTGCAGGATGCCTTTGGTGACTGGTGTCAGCTATTTCCCCATCCTTCATCCCCAGCAGGTGAATATCATCAGCTTGTAGACTTTTTTTCCCCCACCACGAAATTGCATTTGCAAAGACCTTGAAAATCACAACTTCTGCTGAGGCCTGGAGGGGTAGGAAAGGCAGTCAATAGCTTCTGTCATGACCTTAGTGATGACAGATTATGTCTGAGCCAGGCACCGTATTAGCAGTTGGCACTGAACAGCTACCGGTGTGCCGCACTGGGTTTCCCTGGCACGCTGACTTTGTGTAGCACCTACTATCTGAACAGAATCTGATGCAGTGGAAATCGTTTGCTAATTAATTCCTGTCTCTTGGATCCCGCTGCTTCCGTTTGCTATGTAATTCACAATATGTAAATGGCCCTTTGTAGCACTGGACTCATCGGCAGATGCTGCGCTAAGTATCATAAAACCTATTGCTCCCAAAGAAGATGGGGGCAAAGAAACCCCAGCAAGCAGCACATCGGGAAAAAGAAGCAATCTCAGCCTGGCGTATGTGACATTTCATTCCCGTGTCCCTTGGATCAATTCCAGGCAGAAATTTCAAATTCATTAGCTCTTTACATGACCTCAATTTGTTGCTAGAACCGGTGGGTGGTCATTTATTTCCATCGCCCGCTGCTGATGGGGTGCCTTTGAGGCGTGCACGGGCGCTGCTGTTTTCCCCGCAGGCCCAGCGCCCCGGCGGTGCCGGGCGGGAGGCTCTGGTGCGGCAGTGCCGTGTACGGGCTGGGGTCACTCCGACCGTGCCCCGGTGCCGCACCTCGCCCGGCAAACCCCCGCAGAGGTTTCTGATTCAGGTCTGCCTCCTCGGGAAATCCTGAACGGACGGGTCCGCGCGTGCCCAGGGGAGCGCTGGGGGCTACCGGGGGTGGCTACCCTCAGAGGGGAGGTGGCTTCCGATGGCGGCGGCGTGGCTCCTCTTGGAAGCGGTGGGAGCCATCCTCCTCCAGTGGATCTTGCAGAGCAGTCTGCGGCGCCGGGGGGCCGGAGTGTCTGCCCCAGCTGTCCCTGCACCCTGCCCGTGCACGGGCTTTGTCCCAGGCGAGCTCAGGGTACCTCCTGCGTGCTGGGACGGCTGTTTTACAGCCGCTGGGACTTGGGGCAGCAGGAGCCTGAAGTCCGCGCTGGGAGCACAGCTGAGATGGAGCCGTGCAAAATCCAAAAGCCATGTGAGAAACACTCAGCAGGGGAAGGAACGCTGAACTGTTGCCCATCACGTCGGCCTGCCCCACCTGAGAGCTGCCAGGGCAGAGGTGGTAAGCGGGGCAACAGGGAAGACGGGTCCCTGCCCCCACGAGCCCAGGCTCTGCCGAACCGCTGTCGGACCCGCTCTGTAGCTGGGAAAAGTGAATAAGGGGAAGGACTTCCTCTGCTCTGAAACAGAAACAGCAGCCTGGGGACAATGCCTTAGTGCAGTTATTTCAGGTTGATAGGAGAGCAGCAGGCAGGTCTGCCCCAGTCCCGAAGGCAGCGTGCACCGGGGGTTGATGGGGTTGTTTGCTCTTTGGAGACACAGTTTTCGCATCTGTATGGCAGTGAGGCATGCAGCCCGCTGTAATTTGTAGTTAGTTTTTATAGACAGATTGAATAACTCAAATTATCAAATGTAGCAACAAAATTGATTTAAAAATTAGTATATGAGAGCCTTTTTTGCGTGAATCACAGATGTCACATGAGGAGCTTGATTATCCCTATCTTTTTGCAGGCACCAAGTAGTAAATGAAAGCAATGCACACCTTCCTAGGAAACTAGGTATTCTATATTTCTTTTATGGTAATAATGTGCTTTCTCTTTCTTCTTTTTTATTTTTTAAGCAAGTAATGAGAACCGGATAATGCTTTGCTTAGTCGAAAAGGTGTTTTCTTCAACGAGCTGTAAGCTGTGTTAGTGCTGCT
Source organism: Gymnogyps californianus (assembly GCF_018139145.2). Classification (NCBI taxonomy): domain Eukaryota; kingdom Metazoa; phylum Chordata; class Aves; order Accipitriformes; family Cathartidae; genus Gymnogyps; species Gymnogyps californianus. Next base: position 71,800,142 of record NC_059475.1, on the reverse strand, counting down.
GTCGCTGCGAGTTACCTGTGTGCGGGACGAGGTGTGCTGGGGAAGGAGAGGATGCACGGCCTGGCTGACTTTCAAAAGACGTGTCTTCTTACGGCAGCTGTTCTTCTAAGCCACCAGATCCTGCAGTTCCTGCTGTCTTCTGGAATATCTCGGTTGTGGGCCATAGCCATGGGACAGCGTACTATGCCGAGCACGCCCATGAGGACATCCTCTGCGTTCTGTCAGCGAGGCGGCGAAACGTGTTTGCTGCTGCTGCGGTGAGGGGGTGACGTCCCGCCTGGGGAGGACGGGCTGTCCCGTCTCTGCACAGTGGAGGCACGCAGGCTGCGGCACCGGCCTGGTCATTGAGATCCGAGTGCGGTTTTGCTGTTTCTATCAGCTGAAGTGTCCGGTACTGTTCTTCAGCTGCAAATGTCAGTACGTCTTTGCATGACATATAGATCTTAGAGCACTCGTGAGCATTTGTGCCAACACACAACTTTTTCTAAGCTTTGCTCACATTTCTATTACAACTTATGTGACGCTTTAAAAAACCCTCGTAAGGGTGGATAAGGAACTGTTTACCCGGAACAGCTGGATGCTGGGCAGCGGTGGGAGCCCACAGGCACCTTTGGCTTTGGTTAAGACAGCTCAGTGTGGAGACAGGCTCCCGTGTAGGGCTCGGACACGGTCCAAGAGAAACGGCGTGCCCGCTTTTCTCTGCCCTCCTCCTTTCTCCCCCAGCACCTGCCCCCAGCAGTTCCCCAAGCCGCAGTATGAGAGAGCTGATGGACTTGGCGGGATTTTAAAACAGTCGTGCCGGTGCTGGCCCAGCCCCATCTCCGTGGCACGGGGTGGGCCCGTCAGTCCTCCCTCCCCAGGTCAGGCTGCTGAGGAGCCCGGCGCGGTGCCGGCAGCCGCTCGCAGGCATGTGCTGCCATGGTGTGCTCTGCCTTTGGTGAGCAGACCCGGCCCCGACCCGGACCCTGCCGGGGCTGAGCGCAGATGCCTCCAAACACCCCTGCTCCGGGCATGGGACGGGGGCTTTTCTCAGGGGGCAGCGAGGGCTCTGGAGCCCGACTGTCCCAGAGCAATGGCTGACGTCCTGGGACCCGTCACCCATCCCTGCGCGCTCTCCCACACCTCGGGGGGAACGCTGCGGTTATTGAATCGACCCCCTGGAGCCGTCCTGCCGGCAAGTGCCAGGGGCCAGGGCTGGCAGAGCTGCTCCCTCCCCGCGGGCGCTGTCCTCCCAGAGGTGCAGTCATTGTAGCCCTGAAAAATAGGAAGCGGCCCGGGGTGCTCGTCCGTGGTCCATTTTCCCTCCTCTGGGGAGCCGCGGCCATGGGCCGTGTTTGCAGGCTGCGATCTGCTGTCCTCAGCCGGTGCCTGTGCCCGTGCCCGCCCGGCTGGACCGGGGTGATGGGCCTGCTGGGCCTGTCCTGCTCTTCACCCGTGCTGTGCCGGGGACAGCCGGCATTTTGTCCAGAGGATACTGTCAGAGACAGTATCAAAAGCTCTCCTAAAATGCAAAAAACCCACGTCCACTGGTGGGTAACCTCGTCATAACCTTGTCATTCCAGCTATGGTTTAAGTCTACGTCTCCTTATGTCGCTGTTTCATCTTGTAACAGTATTTCCAAACTTGTAAATGCACCTCGCTGATTTGGTTTTAATCTTGTATGGCTTTTCAAATCAACTTGGCTGAATCCAGGCACATTACTTTAATCACAGCTACAAATCTAAATTAGCAGTATTAAGTTAGCAAATCTAAATAAGCGTGGTGTCCCCAGCCAAGACTGTCTGGGGATGCCGGCGGTCGTGCTGCGGATGCCCTGAGCTGCTGGGTCCGTTTGAATCTGGTACGTGCCAGATCTAGATTAAAAGAGAAAAGTCGCGCCTGGAAAGGGTGGGTGACAGCCGCCGGCCATGACTGCAGCCACCGTGTCGGGAGGTGGCTGGCCGGGCATCACCAGCGGGGCTTGGGGGTTGGAGTAGGCGGTTTGCTCTGCCGTGCTTCCTCCTCCACTGCTCGGCATCACCATTCTCCTCCAAGTCCGTTTCACCTGCAGGACCACCCCGACCTGCAGTGCTGGCACGGGCCAGATGAAACCGAATCCACAAAACATATTTGAACGCTGCCTGGGAAGTTTGCTTTCTGCTACAATTAGTGGTAGCTGTAACGGTAATGGTTATGGTAACGGTTCCCAGCACTCCAGTGGTGATAGGCCATGCCCGCAGTAGCATACTCAGTTGAAGACCGCAGTAGCATACTTATTTTTTTTTCCAATGGGGACTCAAGGGTTGGAGCCAGTAGTCATGAAAACCTACAGTCCGCAGAAGTATCAGGAAAAAAATAAATTGAGAGTGCTGAAGAGCAGGGTCTAGAGGCTGGTATTTTCACTCATCCTTTTTGCAACTTGTTGGCTGCTCTTAGTTTGCACGGCAATGTGGATGGATTATGGACAGACTGGACAATAGGAGCAGTAATTATTGTTCTGACGTTAAATGTCTTTAAATATCCATGACGATTCAAGACTCCTGCTTACGGCTAGCTGTGAAACTTTATTTTATTTTAGATGAGCTTCATTAATACGTTTCTGGGATGATAATGCGTCTGAGTAATCCGATCTGTACACGTATAATTTTATCAGTCCCGAAGGGAGCCGAGTGCTTCATTTCCGATGCGGAGTCCCTCTGAGCTCCGTTGCTTACGCCTGCACAAGTTCCCTCTCAGACACGTAGGTGCTCCTCCGCAGGACGGTGCTCCCTCCCGCCCGCCGGCTCCGTGGAGGAGCGTCCGCCTTCCCACCCGCCTGCCCGCGCCGTGGGGGGGACGCTGACGCGGGGCTGCGCAGGCACCGGCGCCGCGGCTCTCGCGGAGCTTTTGGCGTCGTCACTGATAGATGATTTCATTTAGCTGGTGTGGGCACTGTTGCTATCTTCCTTGTTTCCATACTCTGTGAGGATCCTGGATCTGGCAATGTAAGAGATAAGGCTAATTGAACTGTCAGGCTTTCCGGGAGAAGAGTGCAGCGCTGCTGGCTGTGGCAGCCGGGAAAACAGCGACGATCTAAAATTAGCCCATGTTCCATTTTTATTTAGATCCCTGTTGTTGTGGGGGCTTTTCTTGGGTTGGTTTTTTTTGTTGTTTTATTTGCATTTTTGGGTTTTGAATGACATAAAATTAGCTCCTTCTGAGTTTATTCTGAAAATAGCGTTAAGAGCTTAAATGTTCGGTGGAGATGGCTATAAACCCATTGAATTGCCATGATGTAGAGGCCGCTGAGAGTTTTAGCTTAGCAAGTAAAGCACACGTGAAACATCCCTCATTTTCAACACATAAATGGCATTATGGCAAAGTGACTCCAGACCATGAGGTCAGGAGCGTCTGTCGGAAAGCTGAGTGCCTGGAGCGGAGGTGCCTTGCACGGCGGGGATGAGCTCTGGCAGGAGGGGCCCGAAAGGCTCTGCTGACGCCACGTACGGTGCCACCAGCTGCTTCTAAATTGCTTTGTCATTTGTATATAAGTGTCTGGGCGTATGTATGTGTGTACGCAAACACACCTCTCTCTCAGTTGTTCTTCTGGAAGGTAGTATAGAAGCTCTTGTGTCAGGATACGGAGAATGATAAAGACATCAGGTAACAAGATGAGGATGACACACCGTTACATGAACCTCAGTTTCATGATTTAACCACAGACAGTTTGTCTTTGCTTTTTTATTATGTCATTTGCTGATTTTGCAGAGACTAACAGACGTTTGCTCTCCCTTACAGGCTCTTGAACCTGATCTACAATGGAAAAACTGCTTTTGTTTCTGCTGTTCATTGGCATAGCGGTGAGAGCCCAGATCTGCCCAAAGCGCTGTGTCTGTCAGATTTTGTCTCCGAACCTTGCCACCCTTTGTGCCAAGAAAGGGCTCTTGTTTGTTCCTCCCAACATTGACAGGAGGACCGTGGAGTTACGGCTGGCAGACAACTTTGTTACAAACATTAAAAGGAAAGACTTTGCCAACATGACCAGCCTGGTGGACCTGACGCTGTCCAGGAATACAATCAGTTTTATTACACCTCACGCATTTGCCGACTTGCGCAATTTGCGGGCTTTGCATTTGAACAGCAACCGATTGACTAAGATCACTAATGACATGTTCAGTGGACTCTCCAATCTTCACCACTTGATACTTAACAACAACCAGCTGACTTTAATTTCTTCCACAGCTTTCGATGATGTTTTAGCTCTTGAGGAATTGGATTTGTCTTACAACAATCTGGAGACCATCCCCTGGGATGCAGTGGAGAAGATGGTTAGTTTGCACACGCTCAGTCTGGACCACAACATGATTGACCATATTCCTAAGGGGACCTTCTCCCACCTCCACAAGATGACCAGGTTGGACGTCACGTCTAACAAACTGCAGAAGCTACCGCCTGATCCTCTCTTCCAGCGAGCTCAGGTACTAGCAACCTCAGGAATTATCAGCCCCTCGACTTTTGCGTTGAGCTTTGGTGGGAACCCTTTGCATTGCAACTGTGAGCTTTTGTGGCTGAGGCGTCTTTCGAGGGAAGACGACCTGGAGACCTGTGCTTCTCCCACGCTCCTGTCCGGCCGGTACTTCTGGTCGATCCCCGAGGAGGAGTTCCTGTGCGAGCCTCCTCTCATCACCCGGCACACCCACGAGCTGCGGGTGCTGGAGGGCCAGCGGGCAGCACTGCGGTGTAAGGCCCGGGGGGACCCCGAACCAGCGATTCATTGGATTTCACCTGAGGGCAAGCTGATTTCAAACGCAACGAGGTCCGTGGTGTACGACAACGGGACGCTCGACATCCTTATAACGACGGTGAAGGATACGGGCTCCTTCACCTGCATTGCTTCCAATCCGGCCGGGGAGGCCACGCAGACGGTGGACCTGCACATAATCAAACTCCCCCACTTGCTGAACAGCACGAACCACATCCACGAGCCCGACCCCGGCTCCTCGGATATCTCCACTTCCACCAAGTCGGGCTCCAACGCGAGCAGTAGCAACGGGGATACTAAAGTCAGCCAAGACAAGAAGGTGGTTGTTGCGGAAGCAACATCCTCTACCGCTCTGCTGAAATTCAATTTTCAGAGGAATATACCTGGGATACGTATGTTCCAAATCCAGTACAACGGTACTTACGATGACTCCCTTGTTTACAGGTAAGGCAGCCCCAGCCCGCCTGTGCGGGGCCCTGCCAGGCTGCTCGGCGCTGACGTGCTGCCCCCGGCTCCGGGCAGCCCCCTCCGCCGGAGCGGCAGGTTCCCGCGCCGCGCCGGCCGAGCAGAGCCCTGCCCGTGGCAGCAGATGGTGGGAGCCTCGGGAAAGACTCATGCAATTTTCTACTCGCAAATAGGGAAATTACCTTGAGCGGTGTTATTTTTAGATAATCCAAACGGACCTCTAATCCTCTGAACTGATCTGATTGGCAGAAAGGTTGTAAAGTTAGATGAGTTAAATGGATGTTAACGCTCTCGGCTTTATGAAAACACAGGGAGAAAGGTGTCCGTAAACGCAATCCTCGTAGTGCATTCTGGCGGTGTCCGCGCTGGTGTGCTGGCAGAGCGCAGAGAGGTTCTGTGCTGCCGGGGGTAACAGTCACACCGTTCAAAACTGTCTTTGCTTGGTAATTTCTTTTACGTCTTTGACGTGGTTGCTCTCATGGGGGGCTCTGCCACGCCGAGCTGTGCCGGGGGCCTTGGTGGCGACTGCTGCTGCACCAAACGCAGGGCAGCGGCTGCCGCGGGGATGGCGAGCAGCCCTGCAGGGGCGGCGGCAGGAGCGGAGGAGCCGAGCGCTGGTGGTGCTCACCACGGCCGGGGGCTGCAGCACACGGCGGGGAGGTGCCTGCGGGTCTGCCGGGTTCATTCACGCTGATTTCCTTCTCCCCCAGAATGATACCTCCCACAAGCAAAACCTTCCTGGTCAACAACCTGGCCGCTGGGACTGTGTACGACCTGTGCGTCCTGGCCATCTACGACGACGGGATCACCTCGCTCACCGCCACCAGGGTGGTGGGCTGCACGCAGTTCACCACCGAGCAGGATTACGTGCGCTGCCACTTCATGCAGTCCCAGTTCCTGGGTGGGACCATGATTATCATCATTGGTGGGATCATCGTGGCCTCCGTGCTCGTGTTCATCATCATCCTCATGATCCGCTACAAGGTGTGTAACAACAACGGGCAGCAGAAAGCCACCAAGGTCAGCAACGTGTACTCGCAGACGAACGGGGCTCAGATCCAGGGCTGCAGCGGGGTGCTGTCGCAGTCGATGTCCAAGCAGGCTGTCGGGCACGAAGAGGTCGTCCAGTGCTGCAAGGCTGCCAGCGACGGCGTGACGCAGTCGCCGGAGACCGGCTCCAGCCAGGACTCGGCCACCACTACCTCCGCTTTGCCTCCCGCCTGGACTTCCAGCACTTCTGTCTCCCAGAAGCAGAAGCGAAAGCCGGGGCCAAAGCCAAGCAGCGAGCCGCAGAGTGAAGCTGTCAGCGGTATCGAGTCCCAAAACACTAACAGAAATAACTCCACTGCCCTGCAGTTAGCTAGCCGACCCCCCGACTCTGTCAAAGGGGCCCCCACGTACAAAAGAGCACAATCAAAGCCAAGTAAGTTCCTCACTTTGCCAGCTGACGCATCCCGAGCCAAGCGCAGGCTCTCCCTGGGCGGCGAGCTGATGGAGTCCCGCTGCCCCGGCAGCGCCCGGGGCGCAGGTGGATTGCGGTCCAAAAGGAGCATGTCCATGAACGGGATGCTAGTCCAGTCAGACAGCTCTGATGTGGATAGTGGAAAAGCAACTTTCTCCAGTTCTGAGTGGATATTGGAAAGCACTGTGTGACCTGCTTTTTTTTTCTTTTTTTTTTTTTAATTTTAGTTTTTGTTTTAATGAAAAACAAAACACCAAACGTTGTGTGAAACTCCCTCTCCCGGGGAATTGGATTTGGAAGTCCACTGCTGTCTCGCTGATTAATGGCTTGTTCATGCGGGGTTCTGTATAAGCCACCCAGTGCACACAGGGTTTTATTTAGTTTTCATTTGATTTTATTTAATATCAAAACCGAAGGCAACATTCAGAGATTAAAAAAAAAAAAAGGAAAAAAAAAGATTAAGGGGTGAAAAAAAGCATGAAACAGCACCAGTGCCTTCCCTACTCTAGGACTGGCTTCCTGGTTCTGCAGTAGCAGAAAACAAAAGAGAGAGTTTTCACAGAAAAAGCCTTTTATAAAGGAAATGAAATTTCCTCCAAGCTAACAAATAACCACTTCTGGATCAATCAGTAAAATGATATTTTTTAAAACGGTCAGACTGTATATTTCTTTTCCGTGACAATGGTGTTGCCTTTGTTTTTAGGCAGATGCTGTACAGAAACAACAACGCTGTGTTGTTATGTTGTGTAAAATAAAATATTCACTCCGTACACCAGCCAGCCTCGCGGTAACTGCCCACCCAGGAGCTGTGCCCGGGGCCCGTGGGCGCCGCTCGGCGGGTCCCACCGTGGGGGCCAGGAGGAGGAGGAGGAGGAGGAGGAGGAGGAGGGTGCTGGGGCGAGAGGTCCCTCTCCTCCCACCGGGGTCTGGCTCGCTGGGGCTGGGCGCCGGTGGAGCAGCAGGGCTCCACCGCTGGGTCTCCCCGAGAGGGTGCCCAACCCGCGGTCCCTGAGCACCCTCATCCCGCGGTGCTGGGTCCGGCGGCGGCAGCGGCCACCCGCTCACAGCGCACCCTCCTCGGCCCCGTCCAAGAGCCCGGGGCTGCCGTGGCAATGGCTTTGCCTAGTGCCAACGCTGGAAAAACACGCTGCTGTTCAGCACCAGCGATCAGGGCAGGTGTCTGCCCGTTGCTCCCAGCCCACGCGAGGCTTGGTTTGCTGCTCCGTTTGCAGAGCTGGCAGTCAGTGCAGTGGAGGCTGTCCCCTTCTCGTCAGCGCCCGTGCACGGAGGTGGGAAACGTGGGCGAGGGAAACGCGGGAGCCGCCCCGCACCCCAGCCGCAGCGGCAGGCATCGCTGCAGTCCTGCAGACCTCCTGCGGGGCAGGGAGATGTGACCTGGTCGAGCTCCGGACAGAGCGCTGGCACCTTGGGGTGCAGGGGCGAGAGCCGAGCAGGGGCAGCGAGGGCAGGTCGACCCCGGTACTGCAGGGCAGGGCTGCAGCAGACGGGGACGTAGCTGTTCAGCAGCTCATAGTGATGATCGATCGGGATGATGATGGTCATCTCCTTCTTTCCTAGACTTTTTGGGGCATATTTCCTGTAAACTCTACGCTTTGTTTCAGTTCTCTTTAATCCCTGTGCACAATGAAGGGACTGGAAGACGGTCTCATCTTTAACCTGCTGTTTGGGGCGTGTGTGGGATAGAGTAATTTCAGGCCACTATGTAAGGACGTAAACGTATGGCAATAGGTGATAGCAGTTGAAAACCCCACGTTGTGAGGATGGCAGACGTGCTTCTGCTGCTCTGCTCGTTCTAAAGAAAAGTCTACAATTAATGTTAATTAAACTCGTGTGGTCGTTGTGTTTAAATTAGAGGCAGCTTAACTCTGCAACGTTAGTGCATTCTCAGATGCCAAATAATAGGTTTGATATGGGCTTTGTGGCCATTAAAGTGATAGAATAGTTAAATTTTGCACCCTGTGTGCTTGTTCTTGAGGGCAACGTAACCCAAGCAGATGCCTGAAGACAGCCTGGCTCTAACCAGGGCAGCAGGCCGGCCCGAGAGCAGTCGTGGCAGGGAACGTCTCCCGGCAGGGAACGTCTCCCGGCAGCCCCCCGGGGTCTCTGCCTCCCAGGGCTCGGGGCTGATGCGCACACCAAGTGACCCCTGTTGCTCTCAGCCATCATGGGTTGCTCTCGGTGGTTTTACTGCCTGTCGTGGAAAAACAGAGTCTGGGTGGGGGTGGTGTAAAGGACATAAAAGGAAGAGGCTGTTTCTTTTTTAGAAAGCGCTTTTACTTCCCTTGGGAAATGCAGAGACCAAGAAGGAAACGAAGCCTCAAAATTAAAATACCTGCTTCCTGCTGGAAAAGTTAAAAAAAAAAAAAAATCCCTCCTTAGATTTCTCTGGAAGTCCACGCTCTTCTCGAGGGGCTGTATGCACAGAAGCTAGCTATTAAAATAGTGCACCATCAGAGGCAGTGATGTATTTCTCCAAGTTCTGGTAGTCTGATAATGAAGGCATTGTCAAGCATGGGAAAAATGAGTGCTTCCGTGCCCCAGCGAGGAGCTGCTCTCTGCAGACAGTACCTCCACTTTGCGGTTGGGTACGGAGATAGCTTTAAAGGTTTTCTGCTGAGGCATTTGTTTTAATCGCGCGTTTTAAAAACATCAAATGAAAATGCTTTATATGTTGTCTGAAATTGGACGTAAATGTGTCTAATGTTTTGTGAAAGTGCTAAAATATTAATAGCTTCTTGTGGTTTAGGGAGGTTTATTTTTATATTTTTAATTTTTTACTCGAATCATTTTCTAAACACTAAAGCTGAGTGTTCTGTCCACAGTGCATCTGTATAAGCAACTTAGAAGGACCATATGTCCCTGCGTTTGATTTAATTCTCTGCTAATAGTGTAGGAATGGTTAGACCTGGATAGCTGAGCGTTTGTCTCGTGCAGCTTTCTCTCTTCAGCAGAGAGGAGTGTCCCTTGGGAATGCACTGGGCATGAAATCTGCCATTTTCACTGGAGTAACTGTGCAGCAGGACATTTCGTTTTATTCAGGCTTGATTCAGTCAAAGTGTGGAAAGCCTTATGAAGGAGGAAATTCTCTGTCCTTTCTGTTCTGCAAAACCAGAGGTTGCCAACAGTTTGAGGCAGAAAAAGTGCTGAGATATTCCGTGATCAGAATCACACTGGTACGTCTTTCTTCAGAGTGCAGCACTGCAACATTTTCTAATGCTTCAGAAATGAGAGTATGAGTTCAGTAAAGCCAAGCAGAGCGTTCCCCGTTGCGGGTGATGGGTGCCGACACGTAGGGCAGTCCTGGGGGTGTCGGGGGAGCGGGGGGTGCGATACCTCTGCGGCTGGCCTGGCACTGCAGTCCGGGCTTCACCCCAGGCTGCAGACGGGAGTTTGCAGAGGCTTGAACCAGCGGGTGCAAACCTGCCCCTCGGGCATCGCCCAGCCTGCGGCTCTGCTCCTTGTCATGCTTCTCGAAAACAGATTAACCGAGGTGTTAGCCATGAGATGGTGTCTTTTTTCACAAGCACCGGAGGGGAGAAACGACTTCAGAAATTTGTTTGCTCTTACTAAAATTGCTGGCACGTGCTTCCTCTTACACCTTTTCCTAATCCTTTTCTCAGAGCATACGTGTTGTGTTAAAGGGGGCTGGTACAAACCATGTTTGGATGGAGAAGCAGGGCTTTGTTGGGTTGAAAGTTTGTTGTGTTAGTTGTTTTCTGTGCTGCCTTTCCGCTTGTGTTCTGGGCATGTTCTTTACAGTGAATATATGGTACTGCTCCGCTCTGGGTGCCAATGTGGCTTTATTTCTGCCAGCGTGTTCCCGTGTGTTTGACAGCCCTCCCCACGCACCCGGGCAGCCCTGCAGTAACGAAGAGTGAACTGGAAAGCGACAGCCGTGTGTCCCGTGCCTGGGAGAGGGGACACGGCTCTTGGGCACACGTTGCTCTGGCTGGGAAGGGCCCGGCAGCCCCCGCTGCCTGCACCGCCGTGGGGTGGCTGCTGCCGGAGCACGCTGCCTGCCCGGGGGGGTCCTGCCGAGGTGCCGCCGTGAGGTTGTCTCGTCCCCGCTGGCTGCAAAGCTGCTGGAGGCTCGAGGCTTGCTGGCAGCAGCACAGGGACGCTCCTGCCTCCCGGGGACCATGAAAGCCCCTCTGGTCACTGCTTCGGGACTGCACGAAGCATCTCCTAGTAACTCCTTAGGCACCTGAGCGCGGTCGCTGAGCCAGGCAGATGCCTGGCATTGAGCATCCCAGGCCGGTGGAGTGACACGGAGCCGTGACTGCCGACAGTCCTGCCGCAGCCAGCGCTCGCTGCGCGCGTGCCCTTGAGAAGGCGCAGCGTAGCCCTTCCTGTGCTGCTGCGGAACCGCACCCAGAGCCCCAGCAGGCACCCTGCGCAGAGAGGGAGCGCGTTTCTTCCCCCAGTAATTGCTTCAACCAGCAGAAGTAATGGTCACAGCTGCTATCGCTTACTATCGCTTCTCTAATCGAGAGGAACTGGAGTCTCAGAGGTACCGCTTGCAGAATGGCAGCATCTGTCAGCATTGCAATAGCTCAAGAACATTTACTGTCCTGTTCTAGGGTGCTGCTTGCAACCAGGGCTGTGCTACTGCTCTCCTAAAGCAGCAGTAACAACAGCCATGAAATCACGCAGTGCCTTTCCCTTGGTAACGTAGTAAGTAATTTTAATGTTGGTCAAAGTTCTGGTTTAAAAGAAGCAAACCATGGCAAAGTCAATAGGGTCCTGCTTACAGAAAATACGTATCCCGTATTTTCCCTTCGCAAATGTGTTTCTGTGTGCTTTGCTGCATGTTGGGGTGTCTGGACCTGGTGCCAGAGCCTGTGCTGCCGGATCCGGGCTGTGCTGGGTAAGTAACCCACCACAGCACCTCTGCCCAGCCGGGGCTTCCAGGCGGCAAAGATTCCCTTCTGCAAGTCATTCTGTAGCGCTGCCCCCCCCGCTGCCGTTGTTGCCCTCAGAGCTGAATCGTCCCCCTGGGCATCCGGCACCCGCCGAGGGTCCGGCTGGCACCAGCCCACCCCGCACGGGCAGCGGTGTTGTCTTTCCTTCCGTGCAGGCTGCGGGCAGGTACATCGCATTAGGCATTGAATGTCAGATTAAATCAACTCTGTAAATAAGAATACACGTGCCCTATCCTGACTTTTACTGTTTGACTGTGGCTGTGGTCTTGCTTTCACAACAGTACAGACGTCCACGAAACAAAAGTGCACGGGTTAGTGGGGCTGAAGCGGTACGGGTGAAGCACCACCCCGGCATCAGTAATACAAGACCAACAAAAGGCAAATCGTACTGGTCTTGCTGACTGTAGACTTTTAGTATAATTGATTTATTCACAAGAGCCGGGCGTGAAGGGTGCTGCTGTAGAAAGAACGAAGCTTAGCTTGGAAGGAAGGAAACTAAAAAGGGAAAAAAGCAAACGTGGCACATTGCTGGCTGCAGAGAGACCCCACGTCGGAAACTTTGTCTGTATGAAAATGAACAGAATAAGCTCCTGGTTTTGTTGTGCTGGAACAAGCTGTGTCACCTCAGGTCATTTCAAGCACTGCACTTTAGAAAGCGTTCCTGTCATAAATCTGGAAGTTGAGAGCAAGTTGGTGTGCCTAGCTGGGTGCCGAGCTGGTTTTCCTCCCGGACTGTCAGTTTTACGTGTGAGTGCCAGATTGCTTCTCCAGAGGCACCCACCGTGTTTTGTGTGCAAGCCGTGCAATCTCCGCTGCAGGGGAGATTTCCATTGGGAGAGGGAAATGAGGAAAACCAGTGAGGGTTGTGGCCCCGACCCTTTGGTTTCCCTGGGAAGCCCTCGGAGGGGTGGTGGAGGGCAGCGCCAGCCTGCCCGTGGTGTGGGCACGCCGGGAGCCCCCGCCAGACCTGAGCCTTGGCTGCATGCGGCGAGTCTGTAGGCAGCTGGGAGCTTTAACCCGCAGCAAAGCAAGGATGAATTTAAAACATGGCATCTAGTTTGTATTTACATACTGCAATTGCAGCTTGGCATTCCTTAAGGTAAGTGAAGCCATGCCGGGGTGGCAGGGAGAGAGGCCGGGCATGGTGGGATGGCAGGCGAGGCAGTGCTCCTCCTGCGGAAAAACAGCTGCCCCGTGGGCTGTCCGCTACGCCGTGGATTGATGCAAACGATGTGGGAGCTCAGGGCAGGACAATTAAACATCCGCACCTTCTCTCTACAGTGACTTTTTCTCTTGCGTGTAAACCTCATGAAGGCAAGTGCTGGATTTGTGCCCATCCACTGCTCCGTTCTGGGGTTTCCAGTTCTGTGCAAACCTCTGAAACTATGCAAAGAGTTGAAATCCCCGCCATGGAAAAAACCTTGGCCTCAATGAGGGCAGAAGCAAATGTAGAGACTGGAAAATTCTCTGATTCTGAACAATGAGCTTTACTGCTTCCGTTCTGGGTTTTGGGAAGGGTTTTTTGTTAGTTTGATTTTCCCTTTAGCAGCAGCAGCACCACCACTGTGCCAGCAATTCCAGCTGGTGCCGAAGCTGGCTGGTGGTGGCTCCCCGAGCCACAGGCTGGGGATGCTGGGTGCCATTAACCCTTTCTCCCCTTCACCACCATGCTCCTCCTGCCGCGCCCCAGCCCCTACGGCGCTGGCAGCACCCGAGCTGAAGGAGTGCCGGGGCCGAAGGCAGGCTCTGCTGCCCGCTGCCTGCCCGGGGCGGCTCCGCGGGCAGCTCCCAGGGCTGTCGGTGCGGTGCCGTGCTCGGGCTGGCCCCGCCGAGCACCTCCTGGCACCGCCTGCCCCGCGGCAGGTCGGCTTCGGCTGCGGGGAAGGGCCAGATCCTGCTCCTTGTCCCCTCACTGCCTCTGTTTTGTCTCTTTGCACAGAAGCCGGGGCCGATCCGCAGGACGCCTGCCCGCCTCTGCTCCCCGAAAACGTTGCCACCGACGTTCTTACTCGGCAGAAAACAATACGATTCCAACTCACCGAAGATTAATGTGTCGCACCGCGCTCACCCCACCGAAACCTTTACTTGAAGCTGCAGCCAAAGCCGAGAGGCCGTCGAGGTTGGCTGCGTCAGATAAACTTTCTTCCCACGTTCACCCATCTGCCCATCTCCCATCTGCCACATTAAGTCTAAATACCTTTTTTTCTGGTGTCCAAGGTTTTTATAAAACTAAAAATTATGATGAAAAATCTGGTGGCAACAGCTGCAGTCCCGAGTCATGTTAAATGTCGCCAGTGGTGAGTTCACAAACTGTAAACATGGTAGCTTATATCACCTGAACAAATAAATGTTTTACTACGACAGCGTGGGCATGTTGGTTGATCCGGAGGGCTTAGCCCGGCAGCAGGCATGCCCTTCTGTGCGCGGTGCTGCTTCTCCGCACGGCAGGGCCCCATGCCGCCCGTGCTCTGCGCGCCCAGCAGCGCTGAGTGGGGTCGGGCTCGGCACTGCGGCAGGTGACGGCAGGGGTTACCCGGGGCTCTGCTGAGCGAGCAGCAGCGAGCTGAGCCCGGCCCCGGCTCTGGCCCTGGCCCCGGCCCGCGGCCACCGGTGCCGCCTGCCCAGGGCGACCGGCTGGGTCAGGCACCGATGCCGCAGGAGAGCCGCCCGGCTTTGCCCCTTGGTGCTGGGCGAGGGCATGGGCTTTGAGCGGAGAGGGAGAGCCCCGTCTGCCCCTGCCCGCTGTGGGGAAAGCCCTGGGGCACCAGGGCCGCTGGCCCCGCAGAAACCCCCTCTCTTGCGGCCAGGCTGCCCCTCTCCGTGCCGGGCGGGGAACCTGGCACGTGGCGGGTTACGGCACCGCGGGCGCCTGCAGCACCGTGTGCCGGGGTGCCATCAAGCAGGCACAGCAGCGAGCACCGGCGTGCCGCTGGCTCTTGTGCAATGTCAGCCCTAACAGGGGAAAGCCTGGGCCGGGGGCACAGCGGGGGACTGGCTGGGGCTGCACCCCTCCCACGGCTGCACCAGCCCCTTGGGCCATGCTGCCAGCCCAGCGTGACAGCAGGTCTCCCCATCCCGCCTTGCTTCTCAGACAAGACAAGGGTTTTTTTGGTTTTTTTTCTTTTCTTCCTCGTCAGGAATCCCATATGGCTTACAGATATAATTATAGCTTCTGCGAAACCCACAGTGAATCAACCAGCTTTAATACAACTTCTGAAGAACAGATTACAGCTAGTATAAATATTTATTGTCGGCAGGACTGGCTTCACATTGGCTGTGCGCAGGGCAGGAGACGGAGCTGCCCAGACGTGGCTCCCCCAGCCTGGCTGCTCCCCGCCGGGGCGGGACTGGTCCCACCGGTGGCTTCTGCCATGCTGTGCCGATGATGGACCTCAGCCTGGGCAGCTGGCTGAGCAACTCGCCCATGGTTTGCCCATACCAGCAGAGACACCAGCATCTCCCCAGGACAAGGCAGCCCATGGGAGGAGAGTCTGAGCTAAGCCAGGAGCCTCACCCTTCGGGTTTCCTCTTCCGCTTTCTCCTCTGATGGCTGCAGAGCCGAGGGCTGGAGAGCTGAGAGCGGCAGCCAGGGTTCACCCCAAGGCATCGGCGACAGGGACCCCAAGCTCGCCGGTGGGGCCCGGCACCCAAGGGCTTGTCCATGTGCAGAAAACTCGGTGCTGGTCCGGCCCCACAGACCTCGGGGATAAAGGGTCTGTGTTTCATCCAGTGCACAAGAATGCCATGCCAAGTGGAGACTTCAAGGGGAAAAAACATTGATTTTGATCAGCAGTTGGACTCATGGCTCTTATTCTCACAAAGCACAACCAGGGATCTTTGGTGCTGCACATAGCCTGGATTTTATGTGGATTATAATAACGGCACATATTGCTCTTCCCTTTCCTTACTGTATAGTGTAATGGGGGTTTGAATTCTGGAAGATAAGCCCAAAATAAACTACTTTTCAATAAAATGTTTAGTGGAAATTGAGTCCACAAACCTCTGTTATTGCAGACCAAAGTGACTTCCCTGGTGAAGTTACAGGACAAGTGACCTTTCTCAGAGCAAGCAGATGACACTCAGGTCTGCGAAACAGCCGGGCAGAGTGAATCTGTGACTCAGAAGTGTGAGTTACATGAAGAATTGAGAGGCTGCTGCTTGCTTCTGACATCTCGCATTAGGCTGTGCAGCTGCTGAAACCCTTATTAAGCCAACAAGCTCCAAACTCTTGCTGCACAGACCATATCAGCTCTCAGAGTTTCATTTCACATTAATATCATGTTATTACCCTCATTCAATGGCTCCAATTTCAAGCTTTCATGCACATAGCAGAGCGCTTTTCCCTTGCTGATTCCTTTCTATATCCTTTTAATTAATTGTCAAGGTAAGTTCCACCTGTCAGCTCAATGTTAGTCGGAAATCCAGCTTTCACTGTGGCGAAATTTGCTGAAGTTGTGAATCAAATTTTGGAAAAAAACCCTGGAAGAGCTGTGGAGTAGAGCGTGCCAGCTGTACACTGTCATGAATAATCCTGTTGGTGGACCAGCAATAGGCGCTGCTTTGCCTAGGGTGGCTTTAGCATTTCATCCATACGTTAAGTTTAGAGGAGTATCATTGTATCAACAAGCAAAAATGACCTGTTACAGAGACCCAGGACTTGGATACTTCACTGAAGAATCATGCAAATCATCTCAGTTGATAAAGCTGAAGGAAATTCTGGCCCACGAACAGCATTTTCTTATTCCTGGTGGGCACGGCACCAGCCGACACTTCCGTGCATCAGCATCCTCTGCCCAGCCTGGGACGCGGGGTGGGTTTCTCTCCAGGCGGGCAGCTGTAATGCTTTGAAGGCTTTCTCTACGAGTGACTCCATGGGCCTGACAGCACTCAGCAGTCAATGTCTCGGTGGTACCACTGGTGCTCACCGCAGTAAATGGATGGATTAATATTGGAAAGTGCTTTTCTTAATAGGTTGAGAAAGGTCAGGACAACATGCGTGTAGGTGCTGAGGAGCTGGTAGTGAGTCGGTGGTCCAGGAAAGGCAGATGGGGATGCAGCACCCCCCACCATGGCAGCCTCCTGGGGAGCTCAGGCTCCCAGGCAGCCCGGTGCGCTGCTCACAGGGTCTGCGTGAAGCCCAAGCGATGGTGGTGTGATGGGTTACATCTTGGTGCTATTCCAGGGCATCTTCAGTGAGAAAAGCCCAGATGTCACAGCCTGCCAGCATTCGTTAGTGCAGCGTGCACTCGGCTCTTGCAGTCTTGCAACGCACTAGGGAGAGCGAGTCAGGAATTTTCTGATTAAACCTTGTTTTCACAGAAATACACATATTTATCATGGTCTTGTTCTGGTTTTATTGTTTCTTGGGTTTTTTTCTTTTTTTTTCAGTGGGGGAAAAATTAATTGAAGAAAAAATTACTGTTCAGGGACAAATTAAACCCTAGAGCAGCCTGTAGAGGATCAGTTCCTGGGAAGCAGGAAACCCAGATTTGACTAGATTTGCAGTGGGGATTTGAATCTCCATTTCCATGTCTAGTGCAAACATCATTCAATATTGGCCCCAAACTGTAACCCCAAATTAGCGTGGGCATTTTTCCTCCTCCTCCTCTCTGCTCCTGGCAGGAAGCAAATGCCTTATCGTGTTCTTACTGCAACCGAAGGACTGCAGCGATGGCTTCGGTCTGACTCGGCTGCCATGACTTGCTAAGGAGTTACTGATGACTATTGCTGCACGGCGAAGCTGGGCCTGTGGCTGCTGTGCCTGGGGTTCCCTTTTCCTGCTGTCCCAGCAGTGAGGATTGCAGGAGTACCCTCGCACTGCGCTTTAGAGAGAGAGGCCGGATCCTGACTGCAGAACAGCCTTCCAGCGTGGCCCTAACCTCACCGTGCTGGGAGAACAGCAAGGCGCCCTGGTTTAACCGTGCCTTTTAACCATTGTAACCAAAACCCATTCTCAGACCGTCCCAGGAGAGCAGTGTCACCCTGGCCCCGAGGGCCAGTTCTCTGTAAGTCTCTGTGTCCTGCGAGTGATGACGTTCTCTTTTCACACGGATGGCAGAGTGCCGTTTTCACAAATCCGCATACCAGGCAGACAAGTAACGCCTGAGGAGGCATGGACCCGGGGACTGGCCGTGGGTGCTGAGGGTGCATCCTTAGGATTAAACAACACCGAGTTTACTAGACACTGCTAACGACTTACTTGGTCTTTTTGGTTTGTTTGGGTTTTTTTCTTTTTGTTTGGTTTTGGGGTTTTTTGTTTGCTTTTAATTTCCTGGAAACTTTATGAAACTACGGAAGCACTTCCAGGCTGCACTTCCAGGTTGTGCGTCTACCCTAGGATGGCCAGGTCCTGGGGCAGCAAGGAGTCAGCTCCTCTGGGATGTTTCCACCTGGGCAGGGGATGTGGACTGTGCAGGAGTTGTGTGCACTGCAAGCCAACCTCCTGGTTGCTACCCTAGCTGTGGGATTTCCAGAGGCACTTTCACGGAAATCTGAAAAACTGTCCATTTTGTTCACGCATCCAGTGCCAGCGGCTGTTGTCTGTTTAGCATGTGTGTGGAAAGCAAACAGCCAAAGAACTCGCTGAGTCCTAATCACTGCGATGCTGGTAAATATGCTCCTGCCCTTACCGATTCAGAGAGTTCATTTTACAAGATCTGCACGCTGGTTGCTCCCTAGGCACCTCTGCAGACCATCTGCAGCCGCTGTGCGTCATGGTGCGTGGCAGTGCCCGTATGCATCTCCTGCTTCAGTGTGGGACTAGCTCACCTCCTGAGATCCCCTAGCTCTGGGAACTGAGACGCTTCAGCACAACCCGGCTTGCCACTAGGAAGTCTTTGCCGTGGGCTTGTGTGGCAGCCCTGCCCACTGTCCCTCCCCGTGGTAAGGTTTTACACCACTGGATTTCCTAAAGCACTGTCGCTGGCCATTTCTGAAACAGGATTTCCTTTGCAGTTGTTTCCCTTTGCAGTTAGTAGTCATTTCTCCTAGCCTGGTCTAAGACCGTGTTTAATGGGCTCCCTGGACACGTGCAAGCATGTTCTCCTCTCGGTGCTCCTCCGGTTGTGGGCTGCAGACAGGCTTGTCCTGGATGCGAGGTGAAACGTCTCCCGGTGGGCTGGGGGAAACTTGCCTTAAATGGGACACAACAGGCTGCCCTGGCTCCGTTTCTCCATGCCTCTCCCGCCTCCTTCCATCCTGTCAGAGCCCACCGCAGACTCGGAGCCTCCTGCAAGAGCTTGGTGGTGGAGGCTGAGTGGCACATTCCTGCGTACACGCTGGTCCAGGGCTGCTCTCCAGCGTCAACTCTGAAAACTCATCAACGAAAGCCAACAGGAGAGAAGACGAGGTGGTGACCTGTGGTCCAGGAAGCCCCCAGGACAGCCACTGCTGCCAGAGCTGCTGGTGCTCCTTACCCACAGGGGTCCCCCAGGAAGACCCCAGGAGAGCACATGTTGTCCATGGACCACAGAAGGACACCGGGCAGCTGCTGAGCGTTCTGTCAGCCCCCCGGCACCCTTTCAACACCTTGGATGGGGTCTGCGTGTGCCGGACTGCTGCAGTCAGTCACAGGATACAGCATCTTTGTACGGGGTGATGAGACCTTTCCCAGCTGCACAAGATGGACACAGTGACAGAGCAGAATTTTGTCTTCATCCAAAAAGCCTAGTAGAAATTAAAAGGATGGGAATTGAATACAGAAACAGTCCGACAGTGGGAATCAGGAGGACTGGGAATGGTGGCTGGAGACATTCAGTCCCCTCCTTTCCAATTGCAGGGAACAGCATCACATAATCTTGCCCATAGATGAATCAGGCCCGGCTCAAAGCCTAGTTAGATCTCGCCTCTCTGCAAATCCTCCTGAGGGACTGGTGGCCGCCCCCGCGGAATCGACATCCAGAGATTTCAGAAGCACAATTTTTGCGGTGGGGGTCGCTGGTAACCGCCCGTTCCGGTGCTCCAGTTCAAAAAGGACTGTCATGGTTTAACCCCAGCCGGCAACTAAGCCCCACGCAGCTGCTCGCTCCCTCCCCCCCCCAGTGGGATGGGGGAGAGAATCAGAAGGGTAAAAGTGACAAAACTTGTGGGTTGAGATAAAGACAGTTTAACAGGTAAAGCAAAAGCCATGCACGCAAGCAAAGCAAAGCGAAACAAGGAATTCATTCACCACTTCCCATGGGCAGGCAGGTGTTCAGCCATCCCCAGGACAGCAGGGCTCCATCACGCGTAACGGTGACTTGGGAAGACAAATGCCATCGCTCCGAAGGTCCCCCCTTCCTCCCTCTTCCCCCAGCTTTATGTGCTGAGCATGGCATCCTATGGTCTGGGACATCCCTTGGGGCAGTTGGGGTCAGCTGTCCCGGCTGTGCCCCCTCCCAGCTTCTTGTGCACCCCCAGCCTGCTCGCTGGCGGGGCAGGGTGAGGAGCAGAAAAGCCCTTGGCTCCGTGTAAGCGCTGCTCAGCAATAACGAAAACATCCCTGAATTATCAACACAGTTTCCAGCACAAATCCAAAACATAGCCCCATACCAGCTACTATAAAGAAAATTAACTCTATCCCAGCCAAAACCAGCACAAGGATCTTTCCAAGATGTCCATCAGACATTTCTGTTGGTTGCCTGCTCATGCCATTTCTTTTTTGCTGATATTGCCTCATAACACAGATAACTTTTTTTCACCCCCAGGTGTTTTTCTTGCTAGCATACCTGCAGAGTGTGTCATACCTGCTCTCGTTCAGCTGGCTTCCCTTAGTCCCTCCATCCCCCTTGTAATTATTCCTGTTCCATCTCGTGCTCCCCCCGCAACTCCTCTTTCTTCACTATGTTAGTCGGGGTATTGCACACCAGGGCAAAATTTGCGTGGTGTCACTGCGACCACAGTTACAGCTCCGTGGGAGGGTTTGCGTGGGCTGTGGTTGCCTGTTGCTCCGTATCCGTAACTCCCAGACTGCCCCTCGGAAGGGGCCGCCGCTCCGCGCCAGGCTGGGTCTGGCACCCGGCGTGTCGTCGGGCTGACTGTGCACTGGGACTCGCTCATCATCTCGGGCATTTTTTTTCTACAACATCTATTACATTACATATTCATGTCTCAGGCAATCTTTAGCACTCTGCCCTAGGATACCAGGCTCAGTCAGGTGTGGAAAACAAACACATTAGACTGTCCCAGGGCAAGAGAAATACCAATCACGACCATGCCCGGGTCCCAGAACCACCAGCAATGGGTTTGAGGGACAGGATTGATAGCAATGAAGATGCTTTTCCTCCATAGCACGTGCAGTATCAGCCTTCCTTGCCAGTGAAAATGTGTCCAACTGTTATCTGTCAGCAAAGATACAGTAAGAATGGACTGGCTATGCTGGGAAATCGAAACAAGGAACTGCCTTCAGTCCCTCTACTGAAATACCAGCTGTCTGCTGCCACCTCCCTTGGAATCGGCACCCTTGGTCCTGCCTGCGGGGAGCGAGCAACAGTCTCCGTCCCCAAAACCCGACCGAGGTAAGAGGAAGGAAAGGGAAACTGCCTTTTAACCGTAGTGATGAGTACGAGTTTCAAAATATTCAGAAAATGTTATTTGACCAAGTGGGTGAACAATACGGGAATGTGGAAATGATTCCCAGTGACCTAACCGATGTGTTCCCAACACTGCGATCTCATTGGAAGTGGCACTTCGAACACAAACTGTTGCAGCAAAACCACAGCTATAGCTTACTGATACCAGACATGAGTAACTCCTTTACCTGTGCTGATGGAGAATGAAACCAAGAGGTCAAAACACAGTTTTCATTTTTTTAAAGAAGAATTTCAGCAATTCTATGGTGAAAATAGCGGAGCCCTCGCTGGGAAGGGCAGCACCGTGCCCCACGCCGCACCTGGGGACGAGCTGCAGCAGGCACCGCGCCCAAGGCACACGTCAGCGTGTTAACTGCAGCCGCCGCACGTGAATTAAGACACCTCCCCGTGCACCGGTTCGGCACTGGAGGCAAGTGTTAGTGATGAAGCATCGGTTATCGGTCCGGAGCTGGCAGGAGCAGAAGGCGCAGCCACGCATTCCCGTGCCACACGGCCGGTGCTGACCGGAGCCCTGTCCCGGCGGTGCACCCCTTCTTTCCACCCTGCCGACAGCCCCTCTCTGGTGTCTGCTTTTCCAGGCAGTTCCTGCCAGTTCTCATGTACCATGAATGCAGCCAGCAGTTAGGGGGTGAGTTAGAGCCTCCAGAAGGAGCACACGAGAGGTGGTCACTGCCCGTTAGCCTGCCGGAGCAGAACCTGTCCCCGTGCCTCTGTACCCGTGATAAACGCGTGCTGCCCAGGAGAGACCGCACCAGAAACTCCAGCAAAGGGCAAGCTCCCTTCAGGGGCACTAAGGTGAGGGCTCAGGGGATCGAAATCTTCCCAGTCGGCCTCATCCTTCTCAGCCTGCGACAGCACGTTTTAGGAGAGGTGGCACTGACCTTCCCAACAGCACAAGGAAGCTGCAAACACCCGAGAAGGTGGCTTCCTCGGAGGAGTCCCACCGTGCGGCTGCAGCTCCACCTGCGTTACCGTGGGCTCGGGGTCCAGGGTGAGAGCTCTCAGCTGTCGGTGTCTCTGGGGGCTGCAACGGGACCCGCACGAACAGAGGCAGGTGAGTGCACCCTCCAGTTCCCACCCAGCTGAGATACACTGGGAGTTTTGAGGCCAGTGGGAAAAAACTTTAATAATTGAATTGTGGGCCACCTTTTAAGTTACCACATGTTTTCCAGTAATATTCTTCCACACAAGATCTGAGGTGGACTGGTTCAGCACTGGCACAAGCCACTGGATGACGGTTGTCAAACAGGCTCCTAAAAGAGACCTTCCCTGGCTACCAGACAGTAAAAAATGTGTGAGATAAGGAGGACGTCAACATGCTGCCGTCATCTGCCTTGATGCAGACATTTCACTTCTGATTAATGACATGGCAACCCCTTTTTCCAGTTATATTGGAAATAATGTAGTCCTTTGGAATTATTTCAGGTTGCAATATCCACTACCGCATCTGTGCTCGTGCTTCTGAATGGCAGTAATTATACAGCTCTTAAACACTCATTCTTTTCTAAGTGGTCTAATATTCATCTTCATTATTTAGGAGTATTCATCCCTAAAAAATTGTCTGACCTTTAAAGTCCTAAAACCCTACTGAATTTTAAAATACGTGGAATCTAATCTGTGTCTGGGCTGATGTCCTGTCACTGTCTCGGAGGACAAATGGGGTGGCAGTGGGTAATTCACTGCTGGGACCGAACCTTTCCTGAATGTTAGTGAGATAAACAGGCTTTTGAGTATTAGCATTTTGTGCCCGGCGCCTGGAAAAGGCAGGGGAGAGGTAGGGCTTGTGTGGTCCTGTACTGCCTCGCCAGCTGCTGAGCGAGCGGCTCGGGCTGGACGTGGGGAGAAACCTTCCCCCCCGGGGCAGCGGAGCGGGGAGGAAAGCCTGTGGGATCTCTGCCCGTGGAGGTTTTGGAGAGCCCACGGGGCAAAGCCCTGAGCAACCTGGTCTGCACCCAGGGCTGGCCCCATGCTGAGACGGGGCTGGGACAGAGACACCCCCCCCGCCCGGGGGTCCCGTCCCACCTGGGCAATTCTGCGTTTCTGTGATTCGGTGCAGGACCAAGGGGATGGACTTGGCCAAAGGTAACGGTTTTGCTGGTTTGGTTCACTTTGCTTCCGAGTTTACTTCCCAGGGAACAGTCATGCCCTGGCCAAGGCGGCTCATCGCCCTGGGCTGACTGGGACCGGAGGGGATGGGAGGTTACACAAATACCTGCAGAGGAGGGCACTGCCTTTGGGGAATGGCAGTTCCCACTGCTTCCACCGCTCCATCCACATGAGTTATCTCAACGTTTTGGCTTGCAGTTGTGCAGTTTTCTTGAATGGACAAGTATAGCACTAACGGTTTTCTTCCATCAGCTTGTCGTTGTGCTTGGCAAGGGCACCGCTTGGTAGGTCTTTGCGGTGACCAGCCTGCACCCACAGCTTACTCACAGAGAAGAGGTGAGTCAAGGTGAACGTGATTTCCAGGTAAAACCAATGTATCTTCTGGTGCTGTAAATCAGCGCTGATGCATCTTGGGCCTCTTACAGGACCTTTGGTAAGGGTCTTTTTAAGACAAAGGGCAGCAGAAGTCTTTGCCAGCAGCAGCACGATGGCCACCACGGGGCTGCTGTGGGGCCGGGAGCCTCTCCCGGCCTAGCACAGCCTTGGGGAATTTCTTGGAAGTCCTTCCCTCTCCTTCTGAGGTCCTGCCCAGGTATGGTGTGAGTCTGGGTCCGAATCAGCAGTAAAGCGAATGCAGCATCACCAGCAGCACCTGCAGCAGCGGGGCTCTTCCCCTCCCGCTGCTGTTTGCCTTTTGTGGCCCTCCCCGTATGGAGGGGAGGGAAGGCGAGCCCTTCACGTTACAGCTAGCCGACAGCCAGCTTCCCGAGGACATCTGCCACCAGTTCAGTCCCCCCCTGCCTTGGCCCATAACTCATTGTCTCGGTTAATTCAGTCTGGAGGAGATGCGGGTGCCCCTCTCCACCCTGCCCGCTCCCCTGCCCCGACAGCGAGTCTCCGCAGCCCCGGCGGGTCTCGGCAGAGCGGCTGGCATCCCCTCCCAGAGCAGGCGTGGGCTGCTAGCTAACCCACTGCAAGGGGAAGCGCGTGCTACACTGAAGGTATCATCTCCAAAATACCAAACGTGCACTTGCTTTTTCTCCAAGGGTTTCACCCTGACTGTGCCTTGTCCTAGGCGATGAAGCCCGGCGCCAGCCAACGAGCGGTGCCTATTGCAGCTGCAGAGATGAGGATGACAGAAACCAGCTGTCCCACTGCCAGCCTGCAGACCAGCCCACCAGCAAACTGGTATAAAAGTGGCCCAGCTGGGGCTGGGGAGGCAAATAGAGAAGAGGGGTGGGGTGGAGAAGCTGTATTTGATTTTTCTCTGTGAAACTGAGCCAGGAGCAGCACCGGGGTTAACCTACAGAGGCTTTCCGGGAGCAGCTTAACACGCGCGAGAGAAGTTTGTCTGCTTTGCTAGGATGAAAGGGCAAGTTATAAAAAGGAAGAGATGCCATCTCAGAACGCATCCTGGACAGCCTCTCCCTCAGGGTAGGTGGTGAGGGCCCTGCACAAGGGAGGAAGGGAAGCAGCCCCAAAGCCTGAGCGGGGCTCTGACTTGTGCTGTGCTGCACGGGCCGGCAGGAAAGCATGCAGTGGTGGTACTTTGGATGGGTTTGTGTGAACAGCTTCTTTCCAGCTGCTCTGTAACCCCCCCAAGCCCAGCTACAGCTGGCATAGCTGCCTCGAGTCCTGCTTGCACGTGTGTCCAGGAACGGGCTCTGTAATGGTGCATTGCTGGGGGGAGGCAGTCCTGCTCTCTCCTGCCAGCAGCTTCTTGCTCCCCTCTGTGTCGGTGCTAGCGGAGCCCTGGCCCTGTGGGTGCCGGGGGGCTGTGCCCTGGCTGAGGGGGTCCCCGGCATGTCGGTGACTCCTCGTGCCATGCAGCTCAGCGAAGCTGAGCCCTTCCAGGAGGCGGCTTGTGCAGCCCTGCAGGGCTGAGAGCTCTGCCAAAGGCAGTGTCCAAAAGCCCGTCTGCTGTCAATAGCTTAGGTTTTCTATACAGAAATTAACAAAACTTCTGGATTTTTGGGGGTTAACAGATTGCGGGAAGCTGAAGATCCATGGTAGCGTTGTTTCTTGCACGGGCATCAGGGCTCCTGGCTCTGTGAAGTGGCAGTTTCAGGTACTTCACAGAAAAACTGCGCTGTGCAAGAGTAACAGCTCTGTCTGTCTGGGCTTCGCCCTCAGACTAGGTGGGCTCAGTTCCCTTGTTTGATGAAGTGGTCTAAGGCTGTTGAGCTTTTGTTTCTGGGTGTTATTCAGTTCTAGAAATGCAGGACTCCTGATACCTACTGCTTTCCCTGGCCAAGCAAACTCAGACTCCTGAGTTTTTGTCTCTTTGGCTGTAAAAGAGGGGGGTGAGGGGTTATCCTCCTGTGTCATTGTTGGTTTTTTACTTTCTCTGATCCTCTACTGCTTTTGCATTCGGGAGGGTGGCAGTGCTGGGGGGTCTGCAGGCACTGGGCTCACCGGGATGGTGTGAGAAGGGGCCCAGCCTGGCAAGCATATCTCTGGGCCCTGGCCTGGAGGGATCGGCTCCTGTGTCAGATCACTCCTCTCATACCCTGAATCTTGGCTGCATCTAACTGTAATGGCAAAACCAAGTGCCGTCCATGGCTTGCTTCTTGGATGTGTCTTGGCCCCCAGGGCAGGCTGCCCACGCGGCTTGTCTGGGTGTGCAGTGCTCTGTGCTTTCAGGGGACATGCTTCCCTCGGAAACCTGCAGCCTTCGCAACCCCTTTAGAGGAAAGATTTATTTCCCTACAAGTACGTTGTTTGTTGTGCAGCTCACCGAAACCGGGGAAAATTTAAAATCAAATATGTGTGTCTAGCATTTTTGACAGGTTGAAACCAGTTACAACAGGTCAGTGGAAGGCAAACACTTAGAAGAACATTTATTTTGTGATTACATTAAAAAAAATTCTTGAAAGGAAAAAAAAGTAGTTGTGGCTTTCTCAGGCGGCTTCTTACTTTATAAAATCTAACCTGGGGTTCAGATTGACCTGATGGTCCTCGCACAGCAGTTCATAAAATAGATGTAGAGCAGGGCAGGCAGCCGGAGGAAACCTGCAGCTCTCAGTGTGGTGACAGTCCCTGGGTGCTCTCAGCTTGGAGCTCGGATGCTCTGCAGTGCCTTGCCAGTGGCGTGCTGTGAAGCTTTTGAA
The DNA here is from genome assembly GCF_018139145.2 of Gymnogyps californianus. Lineage (NCBI taxonomy): Eukaryota > Metazoa > Chordata > Aves > Accipitriformes > Cathartidae > Gymnogyps > Gymnogyps californianus. Next base: position 71,773,767 of record NC_059475.1, on the reverse strand, counting down.
GTCATTAAATAGTGAATATATCTGACACCACAGTCAGTCATCTCTGGTGAATAATTGTGCTATAAAGCACAACTGTGAAGATGGCTATTTTAGAATATGCTGCGTTGTAGTTCCTGTTACTTGTGCTGGATGAACTTTTGTCTATAGCTATGTTGAATAACAATGCTGCTTTTGAAACAGGGTTGAAATATATTTGTGTATTTTTACTGATGTAGTAGATAAATGTAGTGCGCAAGTATCTTTTCTGTCCCTATTACTCCCTAACATTAAATGAACAAGTAACTAGTCTCGCTTGTATGTGAAGATGGAGGTTATACTTCAAAGTGATACAGCAGGGTACAAATTGCAAATAATGTTTTTGACAGGCTGCAATAAACTGAACTTAAAAAATCCCTGCAATGTAGAAGAGCTGAAGCTGTGTTTCTGTTTCTCATTTGGAAATAGAGGCAACATTATTAATTGTACACTGGCTTCGCCTGAGGGACACGGGCACGCTGGCCCCGGCGTGCTCCAGCTCTGCGGAGGTGTGAGTGCCTGCCCTGCTGGCTGAATTGCCAGTGGCGTTGGGTGTGCGGTCCCATTCCCCTCTCCCCAGCAGGTCAGCAATTAGGCAAAACTGCTGTCTAATGGCACTGTAGAACAACACATTACTGAGTGCTTTAGATGTAGGAAATGGGAATTCGACAAATAAATGACAGGTTAAATGCAGCAGTTTGAGGAGATGCAGATAGTGCTGCACCAGCAAAGGTACGGCACTAGCCCCTCGGTTCATGCTGCCTGCTACAAACACTGGCACTTTGGTTTACAGTGCATGAGAGGCTGGTGGGGGAGGCTGCGTGCAGAAATCTGCTCCTCTTTGCTGGCGTTGAACACGGCGCCTGGATCTGCTGGGTGTGCACAACCTCAGCATGCTGCTGCTGGGCTGTGGCAGAGGACGTGCCTGTGGCTGGAGTGCAATGATAATTAATGCCAGCTCTGCGTGCGCTATCCCTAAGGCAAAGTCTGGCTTGAATAGTGCAGAGGGGGGTGGTGGGACAGGCAGTGTCTCGGAGGGGACCTCCCGGTTCATCACCGGTTGCAGCTGGTGGCAAAGGTTGTGTTCTTGTTGCTGTAGTTAGTGGCAGATCATCAGTTTCTTTCCAGTGCTCACTGGTCAGGGATCTGAAATGTAGATGCTAAAATAAGACCTGAAACGTGATGCAGGTAAAGAGAGGAGGCTTTTCTTCTGCAGTAAGGGCACACTGGTTTTGGTGCGGTTCAGTGATGGGGTCGTACCTGCTAGCTTCATGCCTAAATGCCTCAGAACACGAGGAAACACTCTCACAATTTTTGTGATATTGAAGGGAGAACTTGATAAACGGAAACATTCAGAAATCACCTTGCAGAAGAATGCAATTTCCTTACTGCTGCTGTGGCACTGTGAAGGATCAGTGCGAAGCGTCCTGGCAGATCTGGAGGGAGCTGGGCTGTGCGCTGCAGCCGGGGCGTCAGGAAAAGCGCAGTTGGCTCTGCTCATGTCGTGTGAGAGCTCCTGATGTTAAACTGCTTCCACTACTTGTTTACATTCAAAATTACCACATAAATGCAGCTATAGGTTAATTGCTCTTCCTAGATTAACAAAATCATGTGACCTCTTGAAACTAAGATAAATGTATATTTTTTCCATGCTTAGGTCTAAAATACAAATCTGTATATTATAAAAACTAGTGCAATCTTTAGCTGGGCCTCCCAGACAAGCATGCTTTTTCTGCTTATGAACTAATTACCGCAAAAGCATTAGCACAAACTGCATGTACTTAACCCTGTCAGGAGCACTGGTGTATGAGGAGGGGTGTGTGACCCAGGAGCAGGGAGCATGTGGCAGTGTGGCTCATTGCTCTAGCTCTGTGAAATTGTATTTCTGTAGTTCCCCTGAGACCAGAGCCCTGGGTGCTGGGCAAGCACGGGCAGAGCCCAAGGGCTCGCACCCTGTGGCTCGGTCAGTCGGTGCACAGCCAACAGCTCAACGCAGAGGTCCCGACGTGCTCTTCGTTCCTGGAAGCGCCTTGGCTGCTGGAAGCTGGAGGAAAGCCAGTGTTTGATCCTACCTGCTTTTTTTTTTTTTCAGTAGCCCTTGTGCCTCCTGTCAGATGGATGAGCCCTCTCATGCTGGGCCTTTCTGCCCCCAGTTGCTGAGCGTGACTGTGGGAGCATCTCCTGGAGCCGGGCTGCGGGGCTCTGCACCCTGCCTGGGTGCAGGGAGCGCAGGGGCTGAGCAGGAGCGGCTGTGGTTGGCACAGGTCTGGGGCTTGGGCAATGGATGCACACACACGCAGGGACTTGCACGTGGATCCCACCCGTGTGCTTGGCACACAGCAAGGCGTGCTGTTTGGCCAGGCTGCCAGGGATGAGGCTGAAGAAAACGGCAATGGCAAGCGTGCATATGGACATCTCCTCTCCAGGGCTGCGACAGCTGACTTGGGGTTTTATGGAGGCACACTGACTCTGACATTGCCTTTCCTCTGCCCACACAGCAGCAAACCCCTGACCTCTGTTGAGCGGGGCAGACGCAGGCAGGTCCCCTCAGACTGCCCTTGGCCCCGGCACGCTCTCTGCATCTGATTCACTTGTGCTGGGTAAGTCGCACGCTTTGTTCTGCTCTGCTCTTTCTGTGTTTGCGCCATGAAAACCCATCCAGCTGCTAAATATTTTCTACTTTCACCCCTCTAAATAAACAACAGCAGAAGCTGCTGTTGCGTGGTGGCAGATGGAGTTTATGAAATGCTCTCTGCTTAACATTTGCATGGTGCAGAGCAAACACCGCAGTTCTCACCCTTCAGGGGAGGCGTGAGTTCAGAGGCGGGGCAGGCTCTTGCTTCTGCACCTCTACCAGGGAAGGGCTCGTGCGGCATCTTGCCGGCCGGTGCTGCAAAGGGCTTTCTTAGGGTCATTTCCCGCTCAGTGGTACCAATATCATGCTCTGATAAGTGTCACGATAAACGCCGTGCTGGGGAGCAGGGGGAGGCTGGAGGAACAGACCCTGGGGAGATGGCAGGAAAGGCTCTGGCCACTTGCCCTGTCTCCTCAGCTCCAGGGGAGAGGCGGTTTCAGCCCAAGGGCTGTGTGGGAGCTAGGAGAGCGATTGCCTTGTGCAGCCTGTCCCAGTGCCGACTGGCACTGACCCCTCCTGCCCTGGCGACCTGCGGTGCCTGGGCCAGCGGCACTGCTGGCAGCAGCTCTGCAGCTCCTACCTGCATGCTGCTTTGCCCCCTCACTGTGCATGCGTATCCCAACAGCTCCTCGTGATGAAGAAAGTGTCTATTTGAGCATTGTCTGAAACACCATGCGGGTCAAAGCAGAATAGGATGGCACAGCAGAGACTTGCAGAAGGTGCACAGAGGGTTGTGTGTGTGCATGTTTAGATGAAGGATTCTCCTTCATATTTTCCTTGTTCCTTCTGGCTCTGGCTTGCTGCTGTAACACAAACTTGTTCTAGGCATGCTGAGTGTTCAGCCTCTGAACAGAAATGAAAAGCCAGTTTTGAAGCCTTTCAGAATACAGTTCCCCCCTTTCCATTCTGTTTTGCTTTTTTAGCCAATACCTGGTGCAATTCAGAGATCAACTGGCTTCCTGCCATGGCATTAAGTACTTGGCTTTGTCTCCACACCACCAAGATGACCTGTGTTGACCAATGTCAAGCAGAGCTCCATTGCCTGGCGAGCGCTGGTTCCCCCGCTGCCTGCCCGCAGCCCTGCCTCGCTCGGAGCAGACGCACCAGGCATGATGTGCGGGGTGGGGGGCAGGAGTGCCAGCGTTTCCTCCTCTCACAGCGCTGGATCAGCCGCTTGCCCCCCCCAGCACATGTAACCCTCTGGCAGACCAAGCTCTCAGCCGGGAGAGAGGCAGTGAGAGATGGGGAGCGCTATTTTTATGTCTCGCCTGCCTGTCGTGACGGCGCGGATGCTGGTGTGGAAGGAGCGTTTGCGCGGCTCAGCCCACGCGGAGGTATTTTTGTGCCGGAGGAACGTGTGGGTTTTGTTGCCGCCACGTTCCTGGAGTGCCGACAGGCGCGGCTGGCAAAACACAGCCCCCTGCTCGCGGGGTGAAGGCTTTGTCTGGGGTTTGCCTTCCCAGCTCCCGGCAGGAGCCAGGTTTGCAGTGCCTGCTGGATGCTCGGCTGCGTGCAGGAGTCAGTATCCTGGTTTCCCGCCTGGTGCTGGGTGGGCAATCACAGGCAGGGCTGGCTGGAGAGGGACACTTCTGCGTCCTGTCCCCAAAAGAATGACCCCCCTGCCCCAACCCAGAGCTGTCATGAGCAAGAGTGGGCACAAAGCCCGTGGCGGTGAGCAGGACTGGGCACCAGCTTTGCTCTGCTAGAGGAGAGAAGGAAGGACCGATTTCTGGGAGTTGTTTGCTGTGGCTGGTGAGCACAGCCTGCGTTTTGAGCTGAGAGCGAGAGGGCTTTGGCCGATCCCAGACGGCGTGTCTGTGATCCCGACAACAAGGCTGCAGACCTAAAGAAACCAGCGCGAGGAGCAGAGTTAAGGAGTGCTGCGGGGGCTGCATTGCATGGGCTGGGGGGACGAGGGTGTGCAGCACCGCTGGAGGCAGGGCTGCTGCGCGATCTCTGTGCATGGCAGCGAGAGGGCACAGACCACGGAGGCTTTGGTCTTGCAAGAGAGGCAGGCTTGCCTCTGCTCCCCAGGGAACCGTAGGGACTTCTCCTTGGGCTGCAGGTCCCTCCGTGGCTCCTGTTGTAAGAGGAGGTGGGCAGGCTAGGGGGGTCCAAGGACAGTATGATTAGCAGTCTGTGAAAGACAGTCTCTCAGGAAAGAGCAGGTGATTTAGTATTTGGATTAAATATAAAGCAAGAAGTGACATTTGAGGACTGAGGGCTATCAAATACGCTAATAGTCTTCAAAGGTGTTTTAAGGAAAAAGGGGGGTGGTGATTGAAAGAGGAAAGGAATAATCTGCTCGGTGTCTGTGATGGACAGGGAAACACATCGTGGGTTTGCGGAGCAGGTGACCTGGCGGAGGGAACTGGGAACTGCCTGAGGTGGTGGGGCTGGGGGCCTGGGGCAGCTCGCTCTGGAGGACTGTCAGGTCTTCAGGAGGCTTCTTCCAGGGCAGGCACCTCTGCCGGGAACGGCACAGGTCCTGCTGGGGCAGGGGGCTCGTCAGGTGCTCTGAGGCCATTTCCTGCGATTCTGTCATTCTGTGATAAGAAAAAGTACTTCCCTTTAAATGGAGGTCTTCTAATTTTGGAAGGAAACCAGATGAACTGAGGGACTCTTGCTTCTTCTCTATTCATAACCCGTTGCATTTCTCTTTGCTGCTTTTAAGTAGCTGTTTTGCCCAGCATGCAAGATGAGGAGCAAGTCAGTGGATGAAGCCTCTTGTCCCACTGTGCCATTTACAAAGTTTCCTTGAGGTGCATCTAGGGGAAAAGAGTCTTAAATCACACTAGCAATCTCTTTTGAAGGAATGTATGGAAAGGGGGAGTTCAGCTGCTAAGAGAATGGTGGTTTTCTCTTCAGAAGACAAATGTGCACAAGTAGGCACTTACGGAGCTGTAAAACAAGAGACCCCACTGCCCAATGATCCTGTTACTGAGGATGTACGGGGCACACACTACCCTTTGGTTAAAAAGGCTTTCCTTTGTCACGTTTCACTATTCCAGCCACAATATGTCACCTTGGGCTGGTTTGGAAGATGCTGACAGTGACTACAAGTGTAAGGAAGCCATCGCAGGAAACATTACAAAGACTGGGCGTGAGTCTTGGGGCCACTTTTTAAATGTAATTAAACCGTACTGACAGTAAGGTGAGTGCCTGTGATGCTCTGCTATGGAACTCGCTGTAAGAATAATCATGGTCACCACGCGGCTGGCCTCCAGCTTGTGTGACTTTTCCAGGTTGAAGGCTCCGGGGTCCATCTGTCTGGATGGAGGAGTTTTCCTCTGGCGTGGCAGAACCGCACTGGGCTGTGCAAGCGCGGTACCCCCACGTTTCACTTGCCCGTGTGTTTAGGTACTGCCCTAGGGAGCCGCCTCCGCTCCCTGCGCTGTCTGTCCCTCCACCGCTGTCGAGGTCGGGATGTGTCTGCTCCACTGGAGAGGCACTTGCTGCCGCTTCAGTCCTTCTTCCCACTTGGTTCTGATGTCAATAATAACTGCGGAGCAAAATTAAGTGTCCTTAATAGGCTCTTGTGGGGATCTTATCAAAAGGCATTTGCAATTCTTCAGGCGTTTTCCTTCTGCTTTATATAAAGTGTATTTGTGGCATGAGATGACGGTCAGTGACTGTCACTTACGATAAAATACTTATTACCATTCACAGCAGCACTGGCCACTGAAGCCGAGTGCACAAAGACAGTGGTGAATACTGAGTGGGTGCTCAATCATGATTGTTTTCTTTCGCTCAACAGATTTCACAATGAAGTTGCCCAGGATTTCTATTTTAACAAGCTCCCTTCCTCCCTCCCCTCGGCCAGTTTAAGAAGAATCCCAAATGGCTCGTCGTCTCTCCAGCCTGCGGGAAGCGCAGTCTGGCTCCAGCAGCGACCTTGCCCTGGCCAGGCACCCCCAGCCCCAGGATCCGTGCTGCCGGTGCCTTCTGTCTGCCTGGCGCACGCAGCGCAGGTGGCTGGGATGGAGGGGTCTTTTTGAAAACCCAGACCCCCATGATTCCTTAAACAAAACCAAAAAAATCAGTGTCACTTAAAGAGAATTGAGCAGAGGTTAATCAGAGGTTTGTAGAAGGTTGTATGTTGGTAATTTTTTTTATGTGGAGGAACTAGGGATGGAGTAAGAAGGGTTTTTTTCTGTTAGATTCCATCCTTGCATGGTGAAATAGTAAAATCCAGTCCACCTCTGACCCAGGCAAATGCATTCCAATTTCCAAGCACATACTGATGCTTTAAAGAAAAAAAAAAAAAAAGAGGGGAGGGAACTCTGCAACACTTTAGTGGTGTGTCTTTGCATTAAATCTTCATTATCTTTCTTCCACCGGGGCTGTGGGATACCACTTCATTTGCCTGCTGCTGAGCAGCTAGGTGCTTTAGAGCACAGCAGAACACTGAGAGACCTGATGGCCCGGCAGTGCCCAACGAAAGGATGGGAGGGCTGTGAAGAGGCGGGTGTCTCGGTTCTGCTCCCGTTACCCTGCTGAAGTCCAGCCCAAGAAGTGCGAGGTGTCTTCCTGGGTGCAGGGGGTGAGGGTGAGGCCCAGCCGTGCTGGATCGCTGCCGTGGAGCGTGGCCCCAGGCAGGTGCTTCGGAGGACACTGGTGGTGCTTCCCTTTGAGGGAGGGAGGAGGTGATGGGGAGAGCACCCACCCACCCACCCACCACCATCTCTGAGCATTCACCTGCTGCTGCTTGCCTGAAGCTGAGGGCTGCCCGGCCCGTGCCATGCCAACAACCTGTGGACCAAGGACCAGGTTTCTCACTTGGTCCCTTCTTACTAATAGCTGCTGTTAAATAGGCTACGGTTCATGCTGCGGCTATTCATATCAAGCCTCTTTTCCCTTCTCCCCCAGCTGCAAGCCTGTATCTGAAGCAATAAAAATATTTAAGAAATAATAGAGTAAGCAGGAGGAACTGGTGTTTCTTTCTGCTTTTCCAGATTATCTCCATGGTGAATGTAACTATTTGATGTGAAAAAAGAAATTGTCGTCTTTAGCAGCTCGCTTTTTCATCTCATCTTATCATTTTTTTTTTTTCCCCTCCTCAAAAGGTGGTTTAGTTTTTCCTATTTGGTATATCTTCCTCTGCTTAAAATTTATCTTAGTATTATTCATCTTTACACCCTATTCAGAATCAATGAGGCAGTGAAAAAGGGAGATTTACATGAGAAGCAGTTTGTGTATTTTGGAAGGGTACTTGGAGCCTTCCCCTGACAATGGTCTCAGTTATCTCAAAAGTGGGATAACCAGGTCATTTGTTTTTGTTTTTTGTTTTTTTTCTTTTTTAAAAAGAACCTGCTTTTTTCCAGTCCCTGTGCTGGCTCGAACCTCTTCAGTTCTCTTATGTTTCCCACTGGTGTTCTCACTGATACCAAAGTCATTGCAAATACATTTTTCCCATCAAAATGTGTTAAGAAAATAAATCACCGCTGAAATGCTTTTTCATGTGTGGGCTTTTGCCTTCAGTGGCTTCACTAAGCTAAAATGAGATGTTCCCCCAGCACCTCTTCTGGTGATAGGAGACTCAAGCTTGGCAAACATGGTGATGGATGGGAGAGACACAAGGCTCCGGGCGTTGAATTTGTCACCTGTACTCTTAGTGTCACCTGCAGCCTCTGCAGACCCCTAACGCGGCAACCAGGGTGCCAGTGAATGGATGTTCAGCAGCAGCGAGCCCCGGGCAGGAGCTGGCGCTGCCGGAGAGGCAGGACTGCGGTGAGCATCCTCCCTCGGCGCTGGACGGGGCGGGAGGAGGGACCTGCAGGCAGATGTGTGTGCGGGCAGAGAGCAGTCGAAACCAAACAGCTGGGACTGGAAGGAAGATGCAATTGCGCTTGCCTGGTTATGGTAAATGCTTTACCCACGTGAGCCTCAGCGAAGAATTACGTGGTGACATACACGTGCTCCCAACTTTTTTCCAGTACCGTCACGGCCCCCGAATGCAGCCTGTCTGGAGGTGAGCCGACGGTCGTTTTTGGGGAAGGTACCAGCTTACTTCTAACGAAGGGAACAAGCGAGGTCACCGCGCTGCCGGACCTGTTATTCTGCACAGGCTCATTTTTTTCCTGCTGCGTTCGAGTCCAAGAAATAAATCTTGTGCTGTGAGTTGCCATGTGGTCCTGAAGTCAGGGCGGGCGAGCACAGGGTGAGCCGCTGGTGCGTCCCCTGGATTACGATACCGTGAGAAAGACTGTGCCTGGCTGCTCTTGGCTGGGCTGTGGCAGTCATCAGGGTTATTGGCTAGTCCGAGACCTCACGTGGGGTTGAATCAAAGGTTCTTCTGGGCTGGAAACAGACTGTGATGGATTACTTTAATATTTTACTTTTAGTTCTGTTCAGAAACTTTGGACAGTCATGCTGTTTATTACAGATATTTTGTTGTAAAATACTAAAAATGCTGCATCCCTGGCTGTTTGCGAGTACACTTGGACTAAAAATGTTTCCTGACCTTGGAAGGGTGAAAAAAAAAAAAACCAGAGGCAGGCAAATGCATCCATGTGATGTTTGAGAAAGTCATAAATCCAAGCTGGAATGAAAAGTAATTTAGTCATCCCTTTGGAGTTATTTTCCATAAGAAAATACATATTGAATATCAAATTTACATCCAGTTGCTTTGATATCAATGGTACTAGACAGTATGAATTTCTTAAAAGACAAAATTTAAATTTATACCCTCCATCTGAGTTTGCGGGTAGCCCAGAGCCGAGCTCGTAGCTGGAGCCGAGGTCTGAGCGGGTTCCTCCGGGCAGCTCTGAAGGCTTTGCTTCGGATGCGACGAGCTGGTTTGCACAGAGTACGTTCTTTGAAATGCTGCTACCAAAATAGTTGGGCCAAAACTATGAGTACGTTGCATTTAAAAGATTTCTAAATCAAAGAAAATTCTTAATTAGTCCAACAATTAGCTTCGATGTAACATTGTAGTGCTAAGTGCCCATGTGAGAAGCTTTCTGAGCTCCTGTTTACTCATCTAACAGCACCTGGCTGATTGTTTTAATTATTATACACCATTAATGGTGAATAACTCCCAGAGGGCAGGATGCTGGCTGATGCCTGTCACGCTGCCACGCCAGAGATTTCCTTGTTCTTCCATGCCGTCCAAGCCTCCCGCTCGCTGCTCTGTGTGTTGGGGGGCTGAGTTCCTTCCAGGGGGGGTGAGCAGGGGGCGAGCAGCCCGGAGCCTCGGACTGGCTGTGCCCGTGCACGCCCGGAGCTGCCGCTCGTGCCTGCTGTGAGGTCTCTTCTGAGAAGCAGACCCAGTGGGGAGGTGGAAAGCATCCGTCCTTGGTGCCGGCTGCTCTCGGCAGTGTCCCGCGGCAGGAACGCCCATGCATGGGTCGCTTCTCCCCTTCCAGCAAAACCGGGGTGGAGGTGGTGTGCATGGCTCTGGGGCGGCTGGTACCTCCAGCCATCGTCCCGCTGGGTGCCTCCTCCTCCCCTCGCTATCTTTCCCGAGTATTTTATTATGGCTTCTCTTGATGTTTTTCCTCACCAAATTAGCTAACCCATATCTCCTTGGTTTTAATTTTGCTATGGCTAAAAAAGTGCTGTGGGCTCTGTACCGACCAGGCGGTCTCAAGCCCTGCATCGGCTTTGCGTGGTGTGGGATGGCATCAGCCTGTTGGCACCGGGGCAGCAGCTGCCCGGTGGCTGGGTGCCTGTTGCCCAAGTTTGTTTTGGCTGTAGTTTAACTGCTTTTTGTTAATTACTTGCTAGTGCTAACAAGGAGCTCTGCTGGCTGGGGTGAACCGTCTGTGACCCCGTAATTAATGAAACTGTGATGCGGACGAGCATGGGCGCAGGAGGGTGCCAGCAGCCTGGGGTCCCTGTGGGTCCCAGCGGGAGCAGAGCCCCGGCGCTGGTGAGTTCCCCCTTGCAGAAACACCAGGGAATTTACCTATAAAGGTTTTAGCTGTATTTTTAATGAATTTTTAAATAATGATCAGATAATTTGGAGTGTAAGTGCTAGTGCTGTCGTAACTGGACTAATAATAACTGCTTCTCATATTTTGATTAGGCTGGTAAAATGTTAATTAGACTAGCAATAAATTCCTGGCACCTCAGATGTGTGCTCCCTTTTGCCTGTAACAAGATTTTGAGTATAACAAATGAAGTGTATATATTTTTATGGCAAGCCATAACACTTCCTCTGAGGTATCTTAGGTTTCACTGGATGATTCCAGCTAATTGTCCTTGAATTCATTATGGAGAAAACTCTCTGCTGTTATTTGAACTGACTGAGATTTTTAGGCAGGGAAAGTGACCGTCCAGTGGTGATAACCTGCCAGCTTTTCTTATTGCAGAGTCCTGTGTTTAATATCTTGGCATTCCTCCTTTGTTTCTGCTAACGTAAGGCAGTAATTATCATTACTGTGTCATCTGCCTGGAGTGGGGCTTGTCTTCTGAACTTCTCTTGGTAGAAAAGTAACTCCGAATTTCCTGATTGCTGGATTAATGTTTTGAGCTGGCGAGGTTGAACAGTGGCAGGACGGAGCGAGCCCTGCAGGGACCGGGCGCAAGGAGAGAGCTGCGGAGCCCGGCTGTGCTGCTCGGCCGAGGGCAGCACCAGCATCCTTTCGAAGGGCAATTATCTTCAGTCCACAGCAGCTCTGGTTCGTAATTTACAATCCATTCACTGGGATTATTTTGCAAACATGTGAAAGCAATCGCCTTTACATGTTTATATACACACATGGAATACATAAACAGAAAATGAGATTTGCAGAGCTTGGTGTGACAGCTGTACTTCCTACTGGGGGCATATCTCTTCTTTGAAATGGTGTTGGTTTTTTTTTTTCTTCTTCTTCTTGGCATTTCAGTGAAGAAAGGATTTAAAATACAACATATTTTAAGGGTATGAATAATCATTCTCACTATCTGATTTATGTTAACTTATGTAAAGACTAAGAACTTAGGAAAGATCTTGGCATTTGAGGGTTTCTTTTACCCTGTTTTTGTTGAAGGTTTTTTGATAGGAAAACAGATGCAAAGCAGAGTACATGTAAGGAACAGCCACAGAACTGATGTTTTGCAAATCCTTTAAAAATTTCCACATATATTGATGTAAAACCTGTGATCAGGCTGCACCAAACTGTTTGACATATGGATCTGTGCCGTTCGTATCTGTCAAGAGCAGAAGAGATGGCACAGTGAGTCAAACACGGTGGGATCTGGGAAACAACAGAGTTCTGGTCCTAAGAAAAGTGAGAATTAATAAATTCAGGGTAGGGCCTGTGGGAAGCCGTGCTCCCTCAGCCCCGCTCTGGGGGCTGGCTGGGGGGGACTGTTTCTGTGGAGCGACTGTTCGATGCTCAGGAGAGGGAGTAAAATAAAAGGGGCAGAAAATGCAGCGCGCTCTGGCTATGCCAAGACCACGCTTAAGCATTAGTGTGGGGATTTTTCTGGTGCCGCGAGAAGTAGCAGCTGGTGCCTTGGAGGATCTCACTTTTGAACCGAAAAGGAATTCACTTCAACTTCAGGTGCCTTGATCCATCTTAACTCGCTGAAACAGCAGGGTACTCACCTGGCCAAATCTACATCCCAGCTTGGGCAACATGCTGGTTTCCTGCAAATAGCTGCTCCCTGACTGCAGAGCCATAATCTTACACCTCACACCAGACTTATTCTGCACTTCCAGAGCTGCACTTAGGTGCAGAGGCGAACCCCTGGCCTCTCTACTCCCAGAGCACCCCTGTTCATCTTCAGAAGTTGTCTTTGCCCTGACATGCAGGATGCCTGTTTTGCAGAAATTGAAGCTGAAGTTGTGTCTAAGTTAGTTTGAAATTTTGCAGTTTGGTTTAAAGAATAAGAAGTAACTTGACTGCGCTTAATTCAGATGCCTGGCATTGCTTTTGTACATTTTGTGCCAATGCCTCGTTGCTATCAGTATGAGGAGAAAGCGCCTGTGCTGCAGTAGTTTTGTTAGTGACGTGCGTGATTGTAAGGGTCTTGTGCTCCTTGCCGTAGGCGTTGTGCTGCGAGCGGCAGGGTGACACGCACACAGAGGTGGGGATTGCCGATGCCCTGCTGTGCGTTAGCTGCAAGCCTTCCTATAGAAATGGATGCTGGCAGCTCCAGGGCTCGCTGCTGCCAGGCTGGTTCCTGGCCCTGGCAGGAGGGTGGCTGTCCCCGCTCACCGGGGCAGCCGTTGCTGCTCTCCCGGGCACAGCCTGGGTGCCGCAGGATCTGTCCCGTCCCGCCAGGCACCATCTCCCTTGAGGGGACAGCCCTCTTCCTGGCCGTGCTCCCAGCTGCTGCTGCAAGCCCTTCCCTGAAAAGGGCTTGAGGGCCATCAGGAATGGCCACCCCAGCCGGAGACCCAGGCAGCGCTGCAGGCAGGAGCAGGTCCCGTCCCTGGGCACGTGAGGGCAGGAGCAGGGTGTCTCCTCCTCTGGGGCCTGCAGTGATGGAGCAATGTCCCCCTCCACCTCTCTTACCCCCCCCCCCCCCTTTTTTGGGGGGGGGCGGGGAAGGTGTCATTGAATAGGTAAGTCTTGTCTCAGCTTGGGAGCATCTCTGGTGCAAGCTGTTTGAGGTGTTCCTATAATGATCAGCCTGGAGGGACCAGACCTGCCTCGGAGCCGGGGCAGGAGCAGGCTGTGCAGTGAGAGCTGCAGGGCAGCCTGAGCACTCCTGCATGTGTGTTGAGCAGGGGCTGTGCCTCAGCTGGCGGCTGATGTATTCATATTAACTTGCTAACGCCACAGGAGAGACTCGTTAATTGCATTGAGAACTGATAGGCAATGCCTGAGACTTGTTATCATTATCTAGAAATGATGCTATACAAGCTGACATGAGATTTCAAAAAAAGCGTCATCCTGGCAGTTGTCCTCCTTTACGCACGTATCAACCCGTGCGCAGCACACACTCTGAACCGGCCGTGGGACGCAGCAGCAGCTGGATGGTTGGTATCGCTGCGATTCTTCTAATGCCGGGGGCAAAAACTGAGCGTCCCTCCAACGGGGAGGCGTGGGGGCTGCACCCTGCGTGTATTCCTAGCGGGGCTGACCTCCCTCCTCCTTTGGGTGGTTCCCGTGAGCACGGCTCGTCCGGAACGGGGGGAGGCTGAGCCCAGTAAATCAGCAAGGGGTGGAGGGCTGGCAGGTTCCTGCTGGCGGCAGTGGCCTTGCACGTGCCATCGGGAATGCCATTGGGGTACAGGGCACGGGGCAGCAGGACCGTGGCCGTGGGGACGGGGAGCTGCATCCCCCCACGGGGAGCATCCCCAAGGAAAAGGCCGATGGCTCGCAGCCACTCTGCGCCTTCCTGACGCTTCTGCGGCTGTGGGGACTCTGGCCTCTGTGGGGAAAGAAACTCCGGCGTATGGTGGAGGGGCTTCGAAGGGGCGTTAGAAACGTTCACAGTGAATTTGGATGGGGCTTTGAGCAACCTGGTCTAGTGGGAGGCGTCCCTGCCCGTGGCAGGGGGGTTGGAATCAGATGATCTTGAAGGTCCCTTCCAACCCAAACTGTTCTGTGATTCTGTGAAGTTAAAGTCCATGAAACAGACACTGCCCTGTGGGTGCCTTCGGGCGTATGGAAAATAGACCAAGCAAAAATAATTTATGTTCAGTTAGAATTTAAAAGAAACTTTGCTAGTTTTCAGAAGTGTATTAGCTGAAGCGTAGATGAAAGAATAACAAACCACAGTGATTGAAAAGATACCTGCCTACTTTTGGCAAGACAAGCGCTATGACTCGTTGCTGAGGCCATCTGGTAGGTTCGTACCGGAGTAATGTTGGGAAAATTGTGACTTTTACATTCCTGCAAGTGAAGGAAAGGCTCAATTTCTTTGTTTTTCAGCTTAGTAGGAAGAAATAGCATGCTGTACTGTCCATTTGAAAAAAAAAAAGGGGGGGGGGGAAGAAAAGAAAATCACCTGTGCCTAATGTAGTGCCATTATAAAGCAGTAGCCTCTGAACTCAGTCTGTCTGTATACAGGAATTTGGTCTCCAACTGGTACTTAAATGAGGCACTCCCCTCAGTGAATGCATTTTTGGAGGAACTCCGGTGTTGGAAGGCTTTTTATAGAAACGTTTCAGCAGAGGAGACCCCAGAGTGCTGGTCTGAAGTTGCAGCTTGCATTTAAAGTGTATATATGGAAAAGCATTTTCCTTTCTCTCTTTCTTGGAAAAGCCTCCAGATGCAACTGTTACCATAACGGCACAGCGTATCAGCTGTGTTGCACAGACACACAAACCAGAGTGTTTCTTAAAAAATCAACTAATTTCTTGGGATCTTGGCACAGGGTATTGCACGGGCAGGGAAGGAAACCTCTGAGCTTCCTTCCTCCCGTTATGAAGGTCCCTGCGAGCCCACCCCAGACAGTGCCTGCCTTTGCCATGGAAAACGGGCACCTGGCCCGGCTCCGGGGTCGTCTGCGTGACCGTCCCGTGGGTGCTGGGGAGGGTGGCTGCATCCCGCCCGCCCCATGAACAGCCCCGCAGCGACGTCGCCAGCTCTGCCCCTCTGACTTCGTCTCTCCCCTGGGACCCGTCTCGCTGCTCCGGCCCTACAGGCAGCTCCTGCGGAGGGAGGATGGTGGGACACACGTGCTGCACGGCTGCTCGCTGCTGCTGCGGGGACAGGGCAACAGGCGCAGCAACAGCCCGTGCTCCTCACCCCGGAAAGGGGGGAAAGGGGCTGCGCTGCTCGGCACAGCCGCGGCACCGGGGCGATGTCATCGTCACCCGAAACAGAGCGGATCCAAGGGGACAGTGAAGCCTTAAAAACATCAAATAGAGGATAAGCGTGGCTGACACAGGAAATGGCTCTGGCAGGTCATTTCTACAGGGACGCTTGTTTAGAGGACAAAACGCCTCGCTCCCAGTCGCGCTGTGCTGACCGATGCTTACTGCCAGTCCCCTGCAACGCATCGCTCCTCCTGCAGAGCTGAGCACGGGGGTTCAGCCACCTCTCATCTTAAGCTGCTTCTTTACTGGTGAGCGAAGGGAAGAGTGATGCTCCGAAAGCTTGGATGCAGAACTGCGGCTGGGGAACAGAGAGGAAAGGAGAAATATTCTTCTCCACTGACCTTGCTATGAGTTTTACTCTCATGAATCTTCATAACAAGAAAATAAATAATTTTTTAACACAGTAATGGTGCAGATAAGTCACAGGGAAACCTCAGGGCTCAGCCCAGCCACTGAGCCCTGCAACAAACGCTGTGAGACTTTAGGAGCAGAGTGCAGGATGCAGGCAAAACCTTGTTTTGGGATCTGAGGTGGGGGAGGAGCACTAGATTCCTTGGACAAACTTCATTTCCCTGGGTTTCCCATTCCCACCTATAATCGGAAACAGTAATGGCCCTTTACCATCACTTTTTTCCCCCCAAATTTTTTTAATTGGAACATTTTGCAGGCAGACCATGCTTTTCCCTGGTATTTCCACATGTGCTGCATCTAGCACAACAGAGCCTGGCTCATGCCAAAAGTCTTGGCAAATATTACTGGAATACAAAGTCCTTAATCCCAATCCAAACACTTCCTGTGTTTTGCTCTAAAACCTTGGTCAGGGTTTCCATTGCTAACTTTCTCTTTACCTGCTCAGCTTCTGTTAGACATCTGGGGGTTGGTGTCTCTTACATGTATTTTCTGCACAGCACTTTGATATCATGGATTGAATTATAAAATTAGCATGAGAATGGCATAAATTAGACTACCTTCAGTCATCATTAAATCCAAAAGAATTCCTACATACCATTGGGCCTAACACCTATAAAATGAATACGCAGGTCTCGGTTGGAAATGTTAAATGCACCAGAAGGCAGATTATCTCATGTAAGATGTGTGATGTCGCTAGTGCTCAGCTGGCACAGAGCAGGATGAAGAAGATATCCTCATTCTGACTTTCCTATATGCTGGAAATAAAATCAGACACTTAATATGAGAGCACTATGCTGCCGTTTAATCATCTGTGCAGCAGGTAAAACAGGCTAACTTGGTCCTTTTGTGAGCCTGATGGATCGCTTTATTTCATCATGATGTTACTTAGTTAAATATTGTGTTCATGACGAGTGATTTGCCCAGCTAAGCAACTTAAGACATTTTGATTAAAACTCTTGCATTGTTTTATCTTCTTAATTATTTGCACCTTGGTTCCATTAAACAATTATATATATGTGTATATGAATACTGACTTTCCCATTTAACTATAATAATTTTAAAAGTTCCAAGTCCTAAAAATAGATTGCAGAGCAAATATGAATTCAAATTCTGAAATGAATTACACAGCATTGCACATGTCTCTAAAAAATCAAGGCACCACAAAAATGAAGCCATGCCACATGAGTTGGCGAACCCCAGGTATGAACGCGCATGAAGTTTCGTTACCTGATAGCAGTGCAAAGCTGTGCTCGGTGGCGGGCCATAGCCAAGAAATGTTTTGTCTGTTACTGAGGCTTCTGGAAGGCAAACAGTGCAATGCGCACGCCCAGCGCTGGCTGCGGGAGGCTGCGGAAGGCTGGGAAGCGTGAACGGAGTTGGGGAGGCAGGCAGTGCCCGGGCCAGAAGAAGAACAGGAATGGCCGTGTCCGTGCTCACGCCACTGCTTATGTGGCCACGTGCAGGGCCCTGCCTCTGAACCCGTGCTCTCTCCGGGCTTGGCTAAAGGCTGGCACCGCAGTGATTCTCTGGGCTGGTTACAGACCCATTGCCGCTGCCCTAGAACCCACCGGTGGACCCCCCGAGCCGGACCCGCAGGGCACCGTTGCTCTCGACACCGGCCACGGTGCAGTGCAGACCCTGCTGCAGCACTGAAAACATGTTCTTCCAAAATCAGGACCGTGCAACAGACCTCTAAGCTCCTTAGCACCACAAGTGCGTCGCTCCTGGGGCACCGTCCTGCCCTGGGCTTGGCAGCGTGGGGCTGATGCCTGGCAAGAGGAAGGGCTTGTTGGGGAGCACACCCTCCAGAAGGATCAGGCTCATCTAAAACTGCTTTCAGACACACACAGGGCTTCCAGTACCCTGCCAGGGCACTCTCGGCTACTAAGGAGAGGCACGTGGAGGCCAGGCTGCTCACAGCTGAGCTAAACCAGCTAACCACACATCTACTGACTCAGCAATTACCAACCACAAAGGCCGCCTATAAAACTGGGTCCAGCTGCCTTCCCCTCCTCCCATCAGTTTTTCAGTGTTGCTTGTGTTCCTCTATAAGGTATGTCAGGAGATAGTAGTGAGGCTTGCTTCTTCCAAAATAATGCCTTATGCTTGTACAGGAATTTGTAAGTACCTGCTTGCTCTTAGGCCATCTAGAAAGCTGTCTTCTGAGGCTGGAGAGGGCCTGGCTCCTGGGAGGGATCGGGGCGTTCATGAAACAAATACTCTGGTGAATTGCCAGGCTGCAAGCTCAGCATACATGAAAATAAATAAATAATCTGAGCTCTGCAAGGCAAGGCTGCTTCTGTGTGTGCAGATGGGAAGCGTATGTGGGCAGGAAGGCAGGTTCTTAATGAAATTTTCTGTGGTATCTACTGTCAGTGTCCAGAAGAGATAGTGTCTGCTAAAAATTACCTCTAGGTCAGTTAGCGCATTTACTTCTGCATATGCAGAGAAGTGCTGCTTCTTTTTTATTCTCTAAGTGCAGTTCATTTGCACTCATTGACACAAGAAAGAAATTGTCAGGCGCTCGTTCTTTGGCAGTGCTAAGTTTCTGTCCTTACAGGCTTGAACATCCTCAGCTCTATTCTAGTATTTCACTATTTCTGCTGCTTTTTGGCTGAATTCTCGATCGGGGAAGACCCGCTGGCTCTCCTTGCACCAGGAGGGGCTGGTGTGATTCTCCTGGGCTGGGTGGCCCCGTGTTGGTTCTGCGGTGCGTCCTGTGCCGGTGCTCCTGGTGTCAATGTGGCACCCTGCGCTCAGGGACCGGCTCAGCACCTCCCTCGGCCACCCTTGGGTTGCTCCAGGGCACTCCTGTGCTGCTTGTCGGGCAGGGAGACGTGGCCCATCCCTTGACAAGGGCAAGGGCGCAGGGCAGCTGCCTTCACAACAGCAAAACTTGCACAGGAGTTTTCTGGCTCCTGTGCTGATGATTTCCATCTCTGCCAGGCTTTTTGAGCCTGGTAACCAGCAACGGTGGCTAGAGCTTAAGCCTTCTCAAAGGAAACCATCTCTGCTGAAGCAAAGCTGAGCTGCTGAGCCAGGAAGCAGAGGTCTCAGGCAAAGCTCCAGCTCCTTTAGGGAATGCTGCATGCCTCCTGCTGCCTCTGCAAGCCCTGGGTGCTGAGAGGGCCCAGCTCTGCGCAGGGGCCGTGGTGCTGAGTGCCGAAAGACACACAGGCGAGGGATGGCTCCTGCCACAGCAAATCACAGGCAGAAACAGGGATGCTGGAATAAACTTCATCCCGCCTTTGCAGGGGTGCCAGACGTGCAGTGCTCTCAGTACTCAGCTCAAGAGCTGCGCCTTTGCATCCCAGGCTGGGGAGGGGGTCCTCTGGCGCTGGGTGCAGCATGCCGTGGGGGGCTTCGAGGGCTGAAGTGCCTGTGCTGTGGCCAGCTGCAGACCTGTGGCTCGTCCTGAGAGCAGAACTGCCGCTCCCTGGTCCGAGTGGCAAGAGGTGTGAGGAAAAGGAGGGAACGCTGCCCCATTTCCTGGGTCCTGAGCCTGATGAAACCAGGCTTTCCCTCATTCACAGGCAGCAATGCATCCCCCAGCTCTGGATTCTAAACCTCATGAATCGTTTGTTCATGTGGATAGGTTTTGCAGACGAGGCTAGTAATTCCTGCAGTGGGGGTAATACTCTTCCACTTGCATAAGCGGGCACAATAGGCTCCAAACCTGCGGTTTAACTAGAGCATCTCCTTCTCAAACTAAAAGAAAAAAATCTCTTCTCAATTTGAAGACACCAAGTGCTGATCAAATGATACTGGCCCACTTCAGAGGATTTGTTTGATCCTTTTCTAAGTGGCTTAGTCTCCTTTACACTGAATATACAAAATCTTTTCTTATATCCAGTTAAGATTTCTTCTAGGTACGGGTAACACTTCACTCCCTGTTCAAAGGATCTCCTCTCCCTCCTGCAGGAGAGCTCGGTGCACAGAGCGAGCTGGCACTCAAAGGCATGGGGAAGGTGGGAACAGCCTCGCTTGTTTTTCTGGTCAATAACAGAGCACTTCACAGAGGCACAAACACAAAATAATTGGCTACACTGCACTTTTCTGCATAAGTTCCTGGAAATCACAGTGTCGGAGAGAAGCCGGGTCTGCTGGGGTGATGCTGCGGGTGAACAGCGAGGGGCCCCGGGGCAGGAACCTCGCCCCGCTCCTTCTCCCAGCGCCCCGGCGAAGGCATGCTGGGGAGAGCAGCGTGGTTTGTCTTCCAGCTGTGCTGGGCCAAACTGGGTGCGAGGGGTCTGGGGAATTGCCCTGGCAGGACTGCCCGCGCTGTCCCGTGCCCTGTCCCCTCGCCTTCCGCAGGGGGTGGCCGCTACCGCACCGTCCCCACGGGGCCGTCGCGTTCGGGTGCAAGCGCACAGGGCTGGTCCCATGTCCTCGTCGGCTGTGGATCGCCTCTTGATGGGGGAAATGGATGCACTAATGTGCTAAAAGGACACTTTTCAGAGAGATACTTTTTTTCTGTGAGCAGTTCCCTGATGTCCAAGTGACATAAAACCTGTCTGCGCCTTTTTTAACTCTGCTGCTGCTGCAGACCCCGTGCAGTGGGAACAGTGAGCGGAGTCGTCTCCTTCTGCATCTTCAGTTGTTTCCACTTGTGTGGCCGGTCAATTATATTTTAGCAATGCCTTTGAAGGCATTTTGTTTGCACAGGTGTCACTGAAGATTAAGTTTAGCATATGAAGTCTATTATTTGGAGCTCACGCTTCCCCTATCCCCAGGAAGAAAGTTGGCTCAACTGTCAGAGCCTTGGAGAGGTTTGCAGAGCTGGCAGCTAGAAATATAAACATCTTTTAACAGCTCTTTTAATCTAGCAGAAATAACGTCTAGCAAAAGCCAGTCAGTGAAAGCTAAAACCTGACAAACTCGGGCTAGACATAAGACACGGTCTTGACGACGGACTGTGATTAACCAGAACTGCAGCTCACCCTGGGGTGAGTAGGCTCTCTGTCACTTGAAGCCTTTACATCAAAACTGGATGTCCCTCTAAACAGCTGAGAGCTGGTGGATGGGTGGGTTGGTTGGTTCACAGAAGATGCATCTCTGAGGCTGAGGGGGACTTTGCTCCTCACGCCCATCGGGATATTTCCCCTAGGATCCTGGGGAGCAGTGACTGCTCTCAGCGCAGCGTATAGACGGGAGGTGGCTTTATTTTAGTGGGGTTCAGAGCTGTTGTGACTCAAATGCCGGTAGAAGAATCTGTATCTTGACTTTTTATCGTTTCCGTCTTTCCTTGGGTTTAGCGATCAATAACATTATTCTTGACAGTCTCTTTGAAAGATGGCTGAAGTGCACGGTAGGACAAACTGTTCGTTCATTACTCATTCATGACTGGCAAACTTTCTTGTATGATAAATTAGGCTAGTGGATTAATTGTAGATGCACTATATCCGATAGCAAGCAAGAGATCCCAGAGCTGAATCCCCAGCGCTTCAGAAGATGGGGGGATCTCACGTGAAGAGTGGTAATACCAGGCAGTTGGTCCTTCTTCCTCAGGAGACATCACACCCCAATAAATTCAACACTCTTGCCCTAATGAAGTTCCTATTTTGCTCTTTGTAAACTTCTTCAGCCCCACCTTTAATATCTCAGCCCAGTGTAGCTATTTCCCTGTCTTCATGGCTGCCTTCTGACACGTCTGATAGTTTTGCACATGACAAAACTACTTCTACTTTTGGTTATGCATAGTCACAGTTTGTATTAAGTTTCTATTTATTAAAATTATTTCATAAAGTGCTATTGAACAAGGTCAGATATTTGAAGGGATTAGTTAATATATAATCTTTCCAGTCAATACAAGCTGACATGTCACATTGTTTTCTATCTGATGTACTTAGATGGTGAGCAGCTTGGGGTAGAAATGGTCTTTTCCTGAGCACAGTCAGTACTCGGTACAATCTTTTCCTCAATGTAGCTGAAGAATCTAGCCACTACCATGTATGTTGGTAATGGTGTCAATGAAAGCTAATCCCTGAAGTAACTAAAAATTGAATACTCACTCCTAAATCAATCTGTGAGATTTATATGAAGTTTTATATGAATTAGGGTGTCCCTAGGAGTAAAATTTCAAGGCTTGGAATTCTCCATAGAGTAAGTTCAAAGATCCTTAATCCTTCTAGAAGGGGTTTGCTGGTGTTAGCCTGGTTAAGCACTTACAGATATACTAATTTCTATCGTTGAGAAGTCTCTGCTGCAGAGCTGGGTTTGCAGGGGGAATCCGGTACTAAATATTCCTCGTAGCAACCAGCCAACACAGACCCCAGTGACGTTAGCGAAGCAGAGGTTTGTCGGTAACAAATTGCAAGCTCTTCGGCACTCAGCAAAGGAAAACATCCCGGCGGGAGCGGGGAGGGCTGGACTCACGGCGGCACACCGTGCCGGCAGCGCTGCAGCCAGGGACACCTCCCCAGACCGTGCAGCTTTCGGGGGCTCTGCAGGCGCGGTGGCCGGTGACCTCAGAGGTGCAGAGGATGAAAGCCTGGGCGGTTTGCTCTGTGCCCTGCCCTCCCCGGGCCGCGTGGTGCAGCGGGCTGGGTCTGTGTTCCCCCATCGCTGGTGGTTGTCGGGGTCAGAGGGTGGAAGGTGCACTGCAGACTGATTTTGGGAATGGTCCATCCCATCCCCGATGGCTGGAAATAAATCAATTTTATCACAGAGCGGCGGCTCAGAGTCCATTCCCCAGACCAGCTCTCCCACTGTCTCAGGTCTTAGCTCTGCTGAGGCCAGAAATCTTAAAGCCAGGGCTTGAGTAAAGCTCCTGCCCTGCTAGAGCAAGCAGCATACGCTGCCTTTATTGGCAAGGGTGCCCTGTACCACAAGACATCTCTAGAACAATGAGGCCACCACTACTTCTTCCTACCGTGTAGCAGTTTGTCCAGGAGGTGCAACTTTCCCATTGCATTACACTGATCCCAACAGCGAAATGGATCTTCCCTTGGAAGAAGTCAGAGCATGACTTCAGTTGGTATCACTGCAGAACGGCAGCCTTGTTGGAGGCTTGCGCAAGCCATCACTGCCCCTGACACTACTGTATGTTTTCTCCTCGTTTTTCGGTCTGACGGTCCCTTAGGGAAGCTCTCCCGGCAGCTCCTGTCAGTAGTGCCCAGGACTGCTATAGTACCTGCTCCAAAATATCTCACCAAGCGGTGGGAGCAGGCTGCAATGCAAATGCTAGCCTGCAGTACTGAAGTGTCCTTCGGGCTTTGTTTTTTCTCAGAGTCTTCAGTGTTCCTTTATATACGGGAGCTGTAGAGATCAGTACATTGAAATCCTCACTGCGCTCTGAGGAGGTGACTGCTTTCTCATTCCTCGGTAGAAGTTAGGCCAGCTGAGCCTCGTGCAAGGCTGGGCTGGTGGCTGGAAACCGCAGTGGGTCAGACAACACCAGTCTTGCCAGTGCTGAAGGGCTTCGCCTCTGCTGGACGTTGTGCGGTGCAAGCAAGGAGCTTTCTCTGTCTTTCACTGTATTGCAGAAGAAAGAGAACAAGGTTTGTGAAACTTAAGAGCTGACCCTTTTTTCCATGTGCAGCTTTTCCTGTTAGAGCTTTTGGGCCAATACTGCAGTCCCCAAAGGTATCGACGGGGACTGTTCAGCTTTTAACTGACATTTGGTGGGGATGAATTCACATTTTTCAAGACTGCTGTTGGTGCAATTGCTCTCAGATATTACCTTCTCAGTGGTGTAGAGGTTAAGTGTACGTTAACAACCACTTTACTTTTGCACTCGCTCCAGAGGCTCACCTCTATAGGTGTTTTTAGAACTGACTTTTCTACAATGTGACCTTTTGAGCAGTGAAATTACAGAAGCAGCACACCTCTCATCAGATTTGCTTTTAAGACTTATTCTTTCTGCCTGTAAAATAATCCAAGTAAGTCTTGTAAGTCTTCATTTACGGTCTTAAACTAAATAGTTGCAAGGAGCCCTCCCAATTCCCTGTGGATTGTGTGCTGTCAACCTGATAGATCTGCATTTGTCATCAATATCAGATCCTGTCATGTTCCTGTTTGGACCTGCAGATCTCCTTGGTTTGCCCTTCACGATGCAGCCATTGCTGCTGTGTGCCATGACAGCGATCACAACCAAAGCTCGCAGGTGCTGGGGACTGCTGAGCCTTACAGAGGGTTTACATTTATTGTTGGTGTTTTATTTGTGGTACCTCATGATGCAGTTGCCCCCCCCCCCCCCCCCCCCCCCCCCCCCCAAGGAAATTCATAATGAAACAGCAATTTCTAATTGCTTTGGGGATTCAAATCTGCTTTACCTTGTGATCATTTTTGGACTGTTCATTTTGTACCTCTGAGAAGTCTCCATCTGACATACTAAGTCAGCTTTCTTCAGAAAGGCAGTGATGATGCTCTTTGAATGTCCTTAATC
The DNA here is from genome assembly GCF_018139145.2 of Gymnogyps californianus. Classification (NCBI taxonomy): domain Eukaryota; kingdom Metazoa; phylum Chordata; class Aves; order Accipitriformes; family Cathartidae; genus Gymnogyps; species Gymnogyps californianus. Next base: position 71,749,617 of record NC_059475.1, on the reverse strand, counting down.
TTGTCTTTTTACATTTTTGTGGCTTTTTTTCTCTTTAATCCGTGAAATGGGGCATCGGTCCACAAGCCTTGTCTGGCTTTGGGACAGCTGATCTTGCGGAATTTCAGCTACCTCAGCAAGGGCTGCGCCGTCGGTGGCTGCTGAAGCAGTGGCGAATCTCAGCAAAACCGACACCTTTTTCTTGCCACTGGTATCATTATCTAATTACACTGCCCCATCTCCTGGTTTCGCCTGGACCCGGCTGAGCTCTCCAAGGAGTCAGTCTTCCCCCAGCAGCCAGGCATTTTCAGCCTCTTCCCCTTCCCTGTGCGTGGCTCTCGATCGGAGTCCAGCATGCTGCAATCCCAGTTCTGTTACCCGCGAGCTCTGCGGCTCAGACCTGTTCTTCCCCGGCTCCTGCGGTCCGAGCCCTCCCTCCTGAGGGCTCTCATCTGTAACCCTGTGCCTCCTGTGGATTTTACCTGGGCATTTGCACCGTTCACAGAGACTTGGAAGCAGGCTTATATGACTGGCAGGTGTGCAAGAAATGTATTTATTGGCCAATAAAGAAAAGAGATGGCTGGTGCTGAGGTGGCCAGGGCTGTTAGCATTAGAGGGCAGAGAGCGGCGATGTGCTGACTGCCGCGGTTCACGTCCCTGCCGGGCTGGGGGCCAGGTAGGCACCCGCGGCTGGGCATTGCTACCGGCACGGCTGGTCTCGTCCTGCAGAGCCGACGTGCCCGGGCTCTGCTCCCCGACGCTGGAGTGGTGTGGCTTTTCACGCTGGTGTCTCTCGTTCGATACTATTCATGACTCGGGAATTTCACTGCTGTCTGTTTTTGCTTTGACCTTCGCAGCATAAGCTAACACCCTCTCCCTTGGACAGCCCAGCAATGGTTTTGCAGTGAAGGTCAGCCAAGGCGACACAGCCGCACCTCCAGAAACGGGATGGGGGGCTGCGGTTTTCCCAGACGTGCAGAAAAACGAACTTGCGCTGTTGGGTCTGTGTTGCTGCTGGGTTCTGGTTTAGGTCGGGCAAAAAACATACAAGGCATGACTACGTGTGCAAGTGGCTGTCCTGGTAGGGTTCAGGTGGTTTCTGCCATGGAGAGCGAGAAGATCCCTCGGTGGTCTCCCAAGCTATTAAAAGGGGTATAACCTATTCTACCTCCTCCTGCTGAAATGCTCAGCTCATGACAAAGTATTTTGCCTATCAGATCATTTTTAGCAGCCATGCGGTCTCCTCCTCTTACAGTCCCTTTGATGAAAACTGCTCATAGCACAAAGCCCACGGTGCTGCGTGGAGAACATCGCATCACCAGTCTGGCCCAGCAATTAAGCACGTGTTTACTGGAGAAGTGTTGCCTGCCACCAAAGTCAGAGCTACGAACACTGCAAGACTGCCAGCCACCAGAGCGCCTAAAAGGCGTCGTGATGCCAAAATATGGACAAGTATGTGGCTTACCTCTTACTAGGTCGGTGTTTTCTGTCTTTTATCATGGAGAGCATAACGGGTTTATTGACTGTCTTAGACTGGCAGTTACCCTCCTCCTCCGGAGGCAGGAGATGGCTTCTGTGCTACGTGGGTAGCACGTGGGAGGCAAGCGGGATGGCGTGGGTGCCATCAGCTGCCCCAGAAGACCCAGCACGGAGACCCTGGTCCTGCCTGGGGGGTGAGCGCTGGGTGGGAGCACCCGGCCCCGCGGGGTCCCTCGCCGAGGCTCCTGGCAGAGACCGTGTGCTGAGGTGCCCTTCGCTCCCGTGTCCCTTTAACACTGGGCTGGGACCTGTTCTTTCTCCGTTATCCTTTTGCTGCAGCTTTGAAAGTAATTAACACTTATTTTGAGAGCAGAGGCTTCTCAAAGCATTTACCATCTGGTATCACTTACCACATTAATCATAGTCCAAGGAACAAACTAGTTTTGACTTGAGGTTTCCTGAGTAACTGAATTTCTCCATTTCAGATGCTATTATTGATAAGTCTGAAGCTTTGCAAGGTACCTTATGTTCATGTCATTGCTTGAATGGAAGAAAGCAAATAAAAACAGTCCAAAAACCCCAAACCTGAAAAAAAAACTTGGACTCTTCTGATTTTGCACTGAGGCTTGGGAAAACATGATGTCTACATTTTTGACAGTATTACAATTTAATCTTTCATGACCCAAGCTGAAAAACGTACCTCTGGCAATATTTTAATATTGATAGGCAAAATTGTGATTCATCAACATCAAACTGTTTAGTTCATTAGCCAACAACTTCTATGCAATGTGGGAATACATTTAAAAGTGAATGAGATGAGACCAAGTATTAATTATGCAGTCATTGCACAAATTAATAATTTTATGTCACAAAGAGCTTCCTACGTATTAACACTTCAGAACCTGTTTCCTGCCCTTATTTTTAAGTGCTTTTGAGGTACATGGATATGCTGTATTTTTAAAGGAAGTTTTCTCAAAAATGGTAGTGAACTAAGTGTGAAAGACTGACATATCAAACCATGTTTTTGGTGGAGGTGAAGTTTTTAAGTTTTCTGATTTCCGTACGTGTGTGTGATTCTCATGCACAGGTGTCAATATGAATCGTCACTAACAGCTTTGTGCCGTGTAATGCTTTTACTGCCTTTTGTAATATTTGCCTTGACCATATAACCATATTAATACTTGTGTGTCTTTATCCTCGCTGAAATGCCGCCATCTGAAAGTAAAATGAAGGAACACTAGCAGCTGTGGGATGTGAAGAGAGGGTGGGATGTAGCCAGTTCTGAGGGCTGAGGTACTCTAGGTAGGAAACGTGCAATTCATAGAATCATGGAATGGGTTGGGTGGGAAGGGACCTTTAAAGGCCATCTAGTCCAACCCCCCTGCCATGGGCAGGGACATCTTCAACCAGAGCAGGTTGCTCAGAGCCCCGTCCGACCTGACCTTGAATGTTTCCAGGGATGGGGCATCTACTTGTTCATGCCCTCGGCTCTGAGCTCGCCCGTAGGCGTTACTCTAGTTCATCACCTTTGAACGGGGCCGCTCGGAGCGAACGTCCTGGGTGTCTCCAGCACCCGTGCACGAGCAGCGCAGCATTGCAGAGCTGTGCTGCCTGCGCTCTGCTTCTGCCAGCAGCACGTGTGCTCTAGCTGGTGCTCGTCCCGTGCTTCTCTGCACAGGGCTGGTGGGCGCGTTGCACAAGGGAAGCCTTCAGCAGTCACAACAGCAAAGAGGTTTCTGCAGAAACGGCAGCAGCCGGGTACCTGACCCCCTCTCCTTGCCCACTGGCGAATGCCAGCCGAAGAAGCGCCACGCTGTGCTTCCCTTCCTCTGTGCAAAACTGGAGCAGACCGGTGGGAACGCAGACTGTTTCGGGGGGAGCTTGCATCGCGGCCACTGTAGTGAATGGGAAGAACCACATATTTTTCAGCAGGCCCCTGTTGCTTCCAATTCACAGTTCTCAGTCAGATGAGGGGAGCACCCTGCAGCCTGAATGTGCAGATGGGATTATTCAGACAGAGAGGAGCCCGCAGACCTGCTGTCCCTGACACTGAAGCAAAGGCCTGTCTTCCCAGGAAGGAGCCAGATATTGCAGAACGTCTTGGAATGGTGGGGAAATACTGTCTGTCCCCAAGACAGAAACTGTAGTTTCATCTTTGCCATATTGCTGATGTTTAATTTTTAATTGCTCTGCAATGTGGCAATCTCCATAACAAAGCATGAAAAAAATCTAAATTTGTCCTGAAGACATGAAAGCTGCTGGATGTTCTCAAAGCCAGAGCTTGATTTGAAAGCCAGAATGAGCCTTTTGAGAGCCTGAGCTCAGGCAGCCGTTTCCTACGGTGCAACATGCACAGAATTAGGCTGGAGGACTTGAGTGGCACAGAAGCTTTTGAGAGCGAAACGCTCCGTAAGGCTGGGAGGAGGCACTGGGGCCAGAAGCCCTCACCCTGCCCCTGAGAGGTCTGAAAAGAAAGCTGAGCCCCAAAAGGCACACGAATCCTTCGCTCCACACCATCCCATTAAAAAGCTACAAAGGGTGGCTGCCAACCTGAGAGAAACTTAAGCTCAGTAGTTTTAAGACCAAAGATCTCAAATTCCATCCTGCCTTGCCGATAACATATTGGTTTAGGTGAGATTTAAATTGGAGCCAAACGTTACACACATTTGGCTGGAGCAATTTCTTCAAGAATGTTTTCCTAAATTAGGGGTGATAGTGATAATGCTCCTACTTCTTGGCTACTGCCTACTGCTGGCGGAGGTTTCATCTGCTAACAGCCATGTTTCTGAAAACTCACAATCTGCTTTTACAGCTACTTCACATAGTATGTGAAAACACTTTTTATCAAAGTTGCATTCATGAGCTTTGCTATTTCCATGGTATAATTGATTTTGCGTCTTAAATTATTGTGTTTCTGCTCCTTGATAGAGAAGTGCAATTTTATTAAACAGCTGCTTTTTTTCCTCAGATAATCTTTTCAGTGTTTTTTACGTTTTTGAATCTATAGTGCAAGGACTAGAAGAGATCTTTTCCCCCCGAATATGCGAGAATGTGGGCAGGGATGCCCTGAGGGTGCCTCCAGCCCCTAGAATATTCTGGCTCCATTTGCTGTTTTGCATACTTCTGTGTGGTTTCTACAAATACTTTTTTGTAAATTCATTCCTCAAATGTGTTCAGTAAAGGGGTCAAAACATTTACAGATGCCAGAAAATCTAATAATTTGTTTTAAAATTCACGAAGACTACTCATCTCCTTCGTCAAAAATGTTGATTTGTGAAGTTTTAGTCATATAGCTATCCCTATGCAGATGTAGTGGTAAAACCTAGCTGGTTCTAACAAGAATGTATATGTTTAACTGTAAAGCAGTGAGAGCCATAGTCTGCATTTTTCCTATTCATTTACCTGTTCCAAAATATGTAGGCTTATTTTTAATAAATTTCAGGGCGTTTCTGTCAGCGTATGTCTTACTAGAAACTAGTACTATGGGTGTTATTTTAGCGTGTTACGAAAAGCACATACAAAGCATCTTTCCGGTGGTTATTTCTTCATCGCCCCACCTGCCGCACACCCCTCTGCTCCGTCAGTCGCTACTTGCCCCAGCACCACGGGGGTTATCTTCGGTCGGGCGTACGGTGCCACGCTGCCTGTGTGACTTCCAAAAACCAGCGCTGTCTGCTGAATAGTAAGCTGCACGCTTGTGTTTCGGCAGGGTGGGGAGTACGTTGAACCTGAACGTGCCCCTTCGCTGCTCGGCCCCGGCTGGGCTACCATGCGCTGACAGCGCCGAGGTGACGATATGACTCTGGCTTGCTCCTTCAGGCGTGCCACAGGAGCCCCCTCAGGCAGGCGAGGCTGGCTGGGGGCTCCGAGGGCTAGCGGGGGCTGGATCGCATGGGCCGTGCCTGGCTGGCTTTGTCCCCTGTCTGCCATGGGTAAGAGCTGCTGGAGGCGGGGGTGACGCGCCGGGCACCATGTCCCTGCGGCGCTGGTCCTCGTGCAGCGGTCTGCAGCAGGGTGACATTGTGTCCCCCCCCCATCACAGTGCCCAGCTCTTTGGTGGGGACTGTACTTTGCGGGGTCCCCGTCAGGGACAGGTGCTGGCCTCCACGGTCTTGGCAAAGGGGTGGGAGAGCAGAGAGCTTGGTCTCAGTGCTGCAGCATCTCCTGAAAAGCTGCCGGAGAGGCAAATCGCTGCCTGCTTGGCAAAGGCTCCCTCTGCGTAAAGAGGAGAGCAAGATGCCCGTCCAGGGATGAACGGGTGATGGCTGAATGCGTGTCTGCTCTGGGAGATGTGTGAGCTCAGTAACGCCATCCGCTTTTAACCAGATGAGTTCCCAGGAAGCCTTTGCAGGAGCCTGGATCGGTGCCGCGGCACTGGTGGCCGCTCTCCGCAGGGACAGCAGAGCTGGGACTGCTCTGCCCAGCTCGGGGGGGGCCACAGCCAAACCTCCTGCCCCACTGGAGCCTTGGCTCCCGGCAGCTTGTCAGGGACACGGGACACCAGCGATGGCCCTGCGCTCCCCCGCGGTGCCCACCCTGGTAAGAAGAGGGATGAGGAAAGGAGTCTGGGGCACGGGGGGAGCGGGAGCAGGGGTGACCTCTCCGTTCAGCAGCACAGGATGTGGGGCACTTAACTTCTTCATCCTAGTCCACAGTTCATGGTATGTGATTGACACTTTGTGATTAACCTGAATATATATCAGGAAAAGAGGGTTTTTTTAATGTGGAATTATTTTTGAGGGTGGGGCAAATTATTATGAATACTAAGTAGAAATTCCCTAGCCAATGGGTTCAGTGCTGCCACCGGGGAGGCGGCTGTGAATGCCAATACGAAAAATCTGCACTTCTCGTCAGGTGTGACTGTGCTCCTTCCTGGTGAGGTTTGTTCACGAGTTCACCAGGTTGGGGAACGAAGTCCATCTGCGTCAAGCCCCAGAAACACTCGGTCTGAAAGGCACTTGGACGCGCATACAAGACGTTTTTATCGTACCAGGGAGAATCACAAGAGCGGCCCAAAGAAACGGAGCGATGGCAGAGGAAGAGCCGTGTGAGAGATGCCTCTGGCTCCTGCCCCCAGGCCAGTGGCCGCAGCCTGGCAAGGCTTTTGCTGTGACAACCCAGGCAGAGCAATCATAATATTTTTTTGCTTGGAACGGATAAAACCAAATCAGCTCATGTCTGTAGCTTGCTGGCACCAGGGAGGAAACTGCCTGGTACTTAGCTTGTAATTCTTCAGACTATGCGTAGATGTTTCATGTAATTTTAGATATCCTGGTAATTGGCAGTGATTCATACACCAGCGCTGCTGCTGGCTGCTTCCCCATCAAAACAGCTCCCCTGCAGCCACGGTTTCTGCCCCCCTCCGGCATTACATCAGCACAGGCTCACCATAAGCCCACCATGGGTTACGCAGTGATGCAGTGCCACTCAGCCGGGCTGCTCTGCCCTCGTCATCATCCGGCCCGTGGGGCTTTGGTAGTTGCCACCTTGCTGCCCCACCAGACCATCCTGGGGATGGCTGTGCAACCGCGTTGGGGGTGTGCAGGGAAATGGGCAGCTCTGTCATTCCCGCAGCAGGAGACCATCACCCCTGGGACCAGGGGTGGAAAGGATGGGTAGGTTCAGAGCTGAGAGTCCGCTTTTCCTGATGCTGGTGGGCAGAGGAACCCCTAAACTGCTGGCTCGTGCAGGATGCTTTGAGGGGTGAGCGGGGAATTTTGCCTGGGGGAGGATGGCTCTCTTCTACTCACCTCTGTCCTCAGCCCTGAGAAGAGCTGGTTGCTGAGTGAGTGCTTGGGTCTGTCCCATGGGTTAAACTCAGTGAAACTGTTGCCGGGGTTAGAGAAGAAGAAAGGCTCAAAATTTGGGATGAAGGACCACACGCACTCTTGCACTCCTGGCAAGGTCAAAAGCAGCCAGATGTGTCTTTATCCACTCAGCATCCTCTGTAGGAGGACAGAGAGGGAAATGGGTGGATACAGAGATAGCACTGACAGCGCTTAGCTAAGCTCAGACAAAAGAGACTGGGCTGGCCTTCAGGCTGATCACAGTGTCTGGAGACTGTTCAGAAGATGGAGCTGAGGAATGAGACACACAAACGGTGGACAGAGCTCATTACACGAAGAAAACTTTTGGTATTCAGACACAGCTAGACAGGAGCAGGGAAGAGGCAAAGGTTATGTCTTTGTGTTAATAGGTACAATTAAGCATCCCTGACCTTAGGTCACAGCTGTACTTGTTTCTCCTGTGCTTTCATACAGCGTTTGTTTTATTTTTGATTTTCTCTATTTTTTTTCCTTTTCTTTGGTTGCTTTTTAACAGCTGTTTGTGGAGCCAGAGGTCTCCATAGGGCAGGCAGAATGCAAGACCATTTCTTTGACCGCCCGTACGAAGTGAGGCTCTCTCCCCACTCCAGTTACCGTCAGCAGTAGCTGAGCTGTGAGGTTAGCACCATAATCACCTTTGATGTAAGCTAACGGGAGTCACCGGATGAGAGGGTGGCTCACCAGGGACAGACCCGCACGCTCCCTCGGTTTAAAAATTAATTGCACTGATTGGAAAGAGCAGGGAGGCTCCTGCTGTTTACTGATAGCTCGGAGTCGTGAGTGGGGAGACGAAGCCTGGCTGAGGGCAAAGGGGGGTACCCCTGCCTGCAGAGCCGGGGGGGCTGCAAGGCTGACGTAGTGTCTGCTGCACCTCTGTGAAGCTTCACGCTTCACATCAGCCCCGTGCTGCTGCCGGACCTCCACTGTGCTCGGCCCCTGCTGCTAATTAACTTATGAAAGAGAAATGCAGAAATGCTAGATGGGCAGGCAGTGAAATTTGCAGACACTGCACCGGACACAGAAGGAAGCGGTAAGCCTCCGCTGTTCTGCAGTGCACTGCCTTTGCGTCACACGGCGAGAGCTGGGGGGATTTCCTTGGTGAAAACATGGCGTGATAGGAATAGCGAATTGGCTCCTTGGGGACCCAGATCTGCGGATACTGTTGGTATGATGGCTGAGCCTGCTTCTCCCATTTCGTCATGCACAAATTGTTTAAGTAAAACAGCATCTCGATTCAGAAAAGTTCGGTCTAAAATTGTAATAATTTAAGAAGTGAACTATTTAGCTTACACAAATGCACACAAGGGCAAAAAATGCAACCCTTCATGCTTCTTGTGCGGTGATGGGAAGGAAACAGAAATTATACTTTGACTAGGTGATAGCAGAAAACACCTGCTGTAGGCGCTATAAAATTAAATAACATGGGAGAAGAGGACGAGCTTTGCAAGGGTACCCTAGATGCGGGGAAACAGGTTCCTTTCAGTCCATTTCCTCTCCTCTAGAAGATCTAAAATTCTGTATCTAAACCATGTCTTATTCCAGCTGTTATTTGTGCAAAACCTAGCCATTAGTTCTATTTTTAGTGATGTTAGGATGCTCATCTTAGAGGGGAGGTGGAGGCAGTCTGACAGCTGCTGCTGAGCGGGTATCCCATAGCAGTTCTGGTGTTTGGGTTTCCCCCACACAGCCAAACCTTCACCTTCCTCCAGAGAAAACGTTTCTCCACTCATTTGACACAGGGAGGAGGAATTGAACTTGTTCAGAGCTGTTGTGTGAGACTTCGTTCTCCATCTTGGTGTGACAAGACTGGATTTCTCTTGACATGAAAGTAGTCAGTCCAGGTTTACAGAGCAGGAGTGAGAAGTGGTTCAAGACTATTATTTGTTTCTGCTGCAAATGAAGAAAAGTTGCCTGTGGCAGCAAGACCTTCAATCAGTTTCGTCTGGGGTAAAGTGCTGGAGCACTTCTCATGTAAAGAGTCTCCTAGATGCATGGCTTGAGAACTTCTCTGCATCCCCATCCCTTGTGTCCTAGCTCAAAAATAGAAAGACGGGCTTAATGCAAGACTTTTGCATCTGGATTTTTGAGGTTGGTGCAGTGGCTCTGTGTCATGGTATATTTAGGAGACCCAGCTGGGAAGCAGTGATCCCTGGCAAGATGCCACAGACAGTTTCTGTTCCCAGCAGTAACAATGAAAGTCTTCATTTCTGGTGTTCTGCAGTACAACACCGGCTGCATCGCTGGTAGTGGTATCAAATATTCCTTTGTGAATTAAATATTCTTTTGTGTTTTCTGGCATCAGTCTCTGGGTCCTCCATTGCTGTTCAGTGTTATCTGCCAGGATGACAGTAAGATGGGCTGTCAGCAGCTGCTGAACTCTGCCTTGTAGGTGAGAGAGAAATGACGGCTCCGGAGAAGACAATAGCAGAATTTATTCTACAGGTGGGTGAATGCAATTTTGAAAGGAGGCATTTGTTTTTAGGGTGGATGTAGGTGCGACTTTTTCGGTGTTCAGATGCTTTTATGTGTATGCATTCTGCTCATGTTCTGTTAAGGTGAATGAGAGGCAGGACATGAAAGACAGAACAGGGAGAAACGGGCTGTTGCGTCCTCCAAAACGGTGTGAGTCAGAAAGTCCGGGAGTGGCAGAAGGGGCAGGGTGGTACACGACAAGTTAAACTTCCCAAACAAAGGCTTGAATTATTTTGTTTCTGTTTTGGAAAGCAACAGTAAGACCAAGAGAGACATTGAAAGCCTGCTCTGAGCCAAGAAAATGTTTACAAATCCCCCTGCAACAACCAGATCGATAAATCTATACATTCTGCTCTGACTTATCAGAGTCACAAGAGCCACAAATAGTTGTTTGTTGTTGGAGGTGTTTGTGGAGAGGCTGGGGGTTGGGTTTTTTTGTTTGTTTATTTCTTCTTTTTTCTCTCTCTGGATTTTATTTCACTGTATGAGGAAGGTGTTTATTTAAGAAGAAATGAAAAACACACAAAACTGTATTTGGCGAAAGCAGAAGGTTTCTACAGAATTGCTTTTGTGGGAGTTAAGGTGTTGACATAACCTGGAAAACAAAAACAGGAATCGTGAGGCACACGATAAGTGGGATTGCCTTTTAGCAGTGGAGAGGTCTGGACAACAGCTTATTTGTGATATTGCCATCGCTTCGGGAAGCGTGGGTCTGTGCTGCCATGGTAAAGGGTTGTACGTGTACGGACATCCCCTGAGACGCTGCAGAGCACGGCTAGAGGCATTGGGAGATGGATGGGTGGGAGCTGGAGCTGGAGCTGGAGAGATGCAGATGGCAGTGGGGACCGGGTTTGTACCACTGCCCGCGGAGAGGAAGGGAGGGCAGCGGCAGCACAGCGGGCACAGCCTGCCTCGGCGAAACCAAAACCCCAGAAAGGTTGCCTCATCAGATATTTTCCTGGCAAACAACGCCATCCCCACTTGCTGATCACAATCGGCTGTGCTTCGGCACCCGCCCAAAGCCATCCGTGCACTCCTCAAAGACATGGAGCCGTATTCTCAGCACGCCTGGCACCGAGGCCATCCTCAAACGCCTCCTCAGTCGCTGGTCAGGATGCTCGTTCCCCTCCTTTGCTTGTTTGCTGGCTCACAACCTCACTCGTGGTCCTCTGTGCTCCCCTTCCTCAGCCTCGCTTTCCTCTGGACAAGGTACATTTATTTCCCTTTATAAGAACAGAGTGAGTCGTGGCGAGGCCGCTGGTACATCACCTGTGAGCAAACCAAACCCCGGCTCCAAACACGGTGTCTGTGTTACCGTAAGCCGTCCTCTGCTGGTGGATCAGCCTTGCCCTGTTCTCAAGGGTTGGGGGGTTTGGCCAACGCGTTGGCTATCGGCAGGTGCTTTCCAAAGGCTCCTGCTTTGGTTTATCAGCTCCTGTACCAGAAAGTGCACCTGTCTGAGGCGGTTTCTCTGCCTTGCAAAGAAAAGGGGCCACGGGAGGCACCAGGGCATAATTAAATCATAAATGACAAAAGTTGGGTTTACAAAGACGTTGCTCCAGGGCAACCAGTGAGCTAACACCAGTCCTATGCTGGAAAGGTAAATGAGGAACAACTGGGCACTCCAGTTTGGATAAGTGACTAATTATAATTTCTAGATTTAATTATCAACAGTAAACTCTTAAATACCCACTGCAGACAAGTGAACCTCTGTGCCTTCCTTGTGTTTGATGTACTAAGCATAAATATTCAGCTCAGTCTCTCAAGAAAACATGAGGTTTTACACAAGAACAACTATCCCAGATGAGCGGGATTTATAGCTCCAAAATGGTCTGGTTTCATAATTTGCAAAAGCTTTAACCTTTCAAGCATTTCCAAACCTATTTTAGCATGCAGGGAGTAGTGATGCAGAGACATTAACATTAAAACTTTGTGTGTCTCCAGTGAATATTCTTACAACAAGAAGCATAACATATCCTTTTTCTTATTTCATTTTCTCATATTTCAATGCTGTTTGCTTCCATGAAAGAAAAAAAAATATGAATATATTCTTATAAAATTAACAAATATTGCAAAGCTTTAGATACCAATTAAGATGAATAATTTAACGTGTAGATATCACTGCATGACAATTCTACGCTTCATCTGCCTGCTCTCCAGCTTATGGTGGAAACTTGAGGCAGATTTGCTGAAGCTGTTCACATTTCCTTGAAGGTCATTGAAATGAATTTTCAGAGTTCCTTTCAGTCTTTAGGTGATCCCATTAATGACTGGAAAAAACAATCAATCAATCAATCAAACAAAAAAACAAGTGGAAGCAAAAGCAGATTGAATAAATCATATGGCAATCTTTGGTAACCCGATGTCATGTGCTCTGCAGGAGTGTAGATCAGACATTTATCTCGGCTCCCATCCTTAAAAGTTGAAGGCAGCCCAAATGTCGAGCTACCCCCTAGAGTGCTTCACATCTGTGAATCCTGGGGCTGTGAGGCATCTAGTGCCACCGCTGCCAAAGGAACGTGGAACAGGATCGCCTCCACCTTGGCTCTCATTCCTCTCTATAGACCATTGCAAAGGATGCACAGAGCCAGTCTCCAGCCTGCCTGACTTGCACGTTTACAGGGCAGCCAGCCTTGAGACTCAGCTGTCTGGAGAAGCGGCAGGGTTTGCTGATGCATGTCTCCTCCGGGCACCAGTTCCTGCGTGGGAGGGTGGCAGGGCAGGAGGAGACGTGGTAGAGCCAAGGTAATCACAGGTCTGGCAAAAGAAGGGGATGGATCGGCTGACATTTCCCTGAAAATCCTTTTGTTTGCACAGATGGGGTTCGCCATTTGCTTCCCCTGCAGCAAGTTGAGGACCTGTATGTACCTTGTCTGAAAGCAGAAGGTGGGACCTCGATAAGTGACTCTGGCTCCTGTCTTTAATTGAAGTGGTACAGAATTTCTGTTACATGAAACCTAGAAGACCAGATCGGGAAAACGTCCCTCTGAATATGTAAATAATTGTAATGTCTTTATTTAATAAAGAGGCAGCTCCAGAACTCCTACCTACTATCCTGATGTGGACATCTTGCTACCTGCTTTTAGCTTGTTTGCAGCTCTGAAGGCTAAGCACTAATACTGGAGCGCAGGGACTATGCTTGTAACAGGCTGTTCAGCTCTTAACTGCATTGCTCTTTTTTAAAAACAATCTATGTTCAGATTTGGGAAAGGAAGTCTGGTATGAAAACTGCTAGATCACATGCATCTGCTGCACTTGGGAACAATCTATATCTGTCGTCATCACCCTGATGGAATCAACCGTACCAGCAAGTATTGACAGCCACGGGCAGGAGGACAGATCCAGCATCGTGCAGATGTATCGTGATGTTGTCAACTAATGTGCAGGCTTTTCAGCAGTATTGTGCTTCCTATATCCTCTTCTGACAACTGAAGTGCTCCAGCAGTGAAAAAGCAATGGCAAAGGGCAGAGGTTTCCAGTCACAGACCAGTCAGGCAGGAGTGATCTCTGCAAGCATCTGGTTTGGGGAGGCAGCTGAGTTTGGACACTCCTTCACTGCAGGCCCAAGCACAGCCTTGTTTTTCCTGCTGGAATGTCTTTAAAAACGCTTCTTAAGTACTTCCCTTTGCCTAGATCCAGACAGTCCTGGACATCTGGGTCCCTCTGCAGTGCAAGAATACCGAGCGGAGAAGCAGTCTGAACTTTGCGCCATGTAATCTCCAAATTCCTCCTGACACTGGGGAGCAGAGCACTGCACGGCCCTTCTGACCCCGCTTGTTACGACTCTGGCTCATCTTGCTGGAACTTGTCAGCTGGCAAAACCTGTTTGTGAAACATTTTGGGGCTTGGGTGTATAATCTGATTAGAAGATGACAGCAACATTTTGGAGGGGATTGTTGAACAAGCGTCAGAGGGTGAGACAACAGACACCAGTGTTATTCCTCTCAACGTATTCCAGCTTTGTGGCCAAAGCAGAGAACGGTTTATTGTTGTTGGCACGAGGAGATGATTTCTCAGAAACCCAACGCTCTGCAGCCATTGTTGTGCTTTAGAAACAAAAGATGGCAAATGTGGGCGATGCGACGTCTGTAGGCTGTTACTTCTTCCAGCTTCTGGAAGGGTCTTACTGTGACTCGATGATTTGTATGGCCGAGCTCACTCAAGGGACACGGTGAGAGTAAAATCTAACCAAACGATCAAACTTCAGTTCTGTCAGCTGAGCCAGTCTTCAGACTTCCCGTTGCAGATCTGGCTGCCCAGACACATTTGTGACAACTGCTCATCATCTCATGATAGCCTGGTAACGCCAGAACTGTTTCATAAGTAAAAATAGCATGGAGACAGGCTTTTCCTTGCACTATTCTTCAGCTATCATCTTCCATGCAGCAACCTGTGATACATTCAGAGATAATAATCAAAGATGGTAAGTTTTATTGCCCTATCGAGGGTGGATTTTTCAGCCTTCCTCTTTAGAGCTAAACCAAAGTTTACAGGGTTGCTGTTCCACAAAAGGGCGTTTGGCAACAATTGCGCGTTGGTTGTGCATAAATTAAAGTGTTACAGAACACTATTAATAGTTTTGATGATGATTCTGATCAGAGGTTTGCCTCACATATCAGCATAAAGAGCACAGTGGTACTGTATCAACCTAGCTTTGGCAGAAAGTGCGTCAACCAGAATTGTGCTTTGAAAATACAGCAACAAAAATCTGCAAGAAAATTTCACAGCGGGACACCTTATACCACCGTGACTACGAATGAAGGGCAGCTGGAGACAGTGAAGAGTGCAACTCTGGGGAGATTTCAGCAGGATCTCTGGGAGGATGCTCTGGAGTCCCTGACTTCAGAAGGGAGTTGACGTGCGCTGCACAGGCTGCCAGCACCGCTTGTCTCTTAGCGGTGGGGCTGAGGGCATGTTGCAATCAAGCATCTCCATCAGCTGCTCTGTGCTATCTTCATGTCCTTGCAGTGAAAATTGGTAGGTCGAGAGTCCAGACATCAGGGTCCTGGAGCAATATCAAATATTCAGCACTGAAATAATTATTCTGCTGGCTTACTTAACTGGTCCAGTGAAATGTCAGAGATGCCTTCTGTCAAAAGTGGAGTGATTAAAGTGATTTTTAAGGACAGCTAAAATAAACTGAACGGGTAAGAAACCGATCACTGACATGAAACAACATGCAAAACCAGTGTGAAAGCCTCCACCATGGTAGAATTCAGGAAACTGAAGGGAGCAGCTCTAGCAGAGATCTGTTGAAACTGCCCGAGATTATGAGCAAGGTTAGATTAATGCTGCGCGGCAGAAAATGCTCCGAGGAAATGGGGCATGGTGAGTACAGGAAGCAACACCTGCGGCACCTGTAACCACTAATTACTGGGCAAATTGGACTAATTTCTCACTTTCTGCCAACTAAAATCTTAATCTTCGTGCACTGAATTGAAAGAAAATTCTGTCACCGTGTAACCCTTGCAAGAAAAAAAGGTTCTTCTTTGAACAGCTACACCCTTGGCCAGCGAAACGTAACCTGCCTATCTTGATATAAAACGCCAGCTGTGTAGAAGAATTACTTTTGAGGAGCCTCTCTGTGGTGCGTTTGTAACTTACTTAGCGTTTGCCCTTAAACTGTTTCTTTTTTTACCCCATCTTTGTTTTGACAGTCAGAAAGCTTGAATCCTTGGAGATTAAGTGCAGTCACTCATTCATCATTCTTTTCTTTTTCAGGAAGAACAGAAGTGTGGCATTATCCCGTGTGCTGCCTGCTCAGCCTTGGGATCTTGGAGAAACATGGTAGGTAACAAGTTTGCTCAGGGCTGTTGAAGAAAGTTCATTTTTTAGAGAATTTCCTGTAACTTTTTAAGCACTGCCATACTGTTGCAGGCTAGAGGGCTTAAGAAACTCCTCTCTTCAGGCAGCGGATGTTCAGTGTGCACCTTATGCAAAGATGCTTCCATGAAGTCAATGTCAGGATGCTCATCTGTCGGTGTAGGACAGCAGGGCTGCCGTTAATTTGCTCTACTGAATTACTGAGGAAATTGGTAAGAAGAAGTAATCTCTTATTACTAAGAAGTAACTACTTGTATCTCACAGGGACTAATTAAGAATTAAAAATAAGTGATTCAGAAAGAGCTGCACAATGCAGAGAGGTCTGAAAAATCTGCATTTCAGAAAAAGGGAAGATCACCGCCTGCTGCAGCGTATTCGAGAGAGGGTTGCATGGTAACCCGAGTGCAAGCTTCAGCACAGGCAGCAACCCGCGACCGGCTGCCGTGTGTTTAATGTACCAGACAAAAAGCACAAAGGTGGAAGAGAGCTAGATAAACTGCAAGCACCCTTAGTCTGGTCTTTACCCAGAGATATGAATGAATCCTTGTCATCTAAGGCTGCATGTGATTTGGAGAAACCGCGTGTCCTGTCTCAGCCAGGTTCTCTGGATTTGGTGCAGGAGGCTCTGGAGGAAATTTTCTGGCCTGTCTTCAACCAGATGAACTGGAAAAAAGGTGTGAAAAAGTCAGTGTCCAGTTCAGTGGGGACAAATGGAAAGTTCCTTATTTTGGTGGAAATAGAATAGGAAGTAATCACCTGAAAAGTAAGGCTGGTGAATGACTGGCTCAGTTAGCAGCTCTTCAGAAAAGGATGTGGGAGCTCACAGGAATTGCAAGATGGCCAGAATTCAACAGAATCCCGTTGGTGTGAGAAAGCCAGTGTGTGGGCACCTGTGAAGAGAAGCACAGCCTGCAAGCCAGGGGAAACGTCCCTTCCAGGCCCCTCACTGCTGGCCATGCTGCAGTAGTGTCCAGGCTGGGGACCTCACTGGAGAGATCGAGCACAGGAGCAAGAGTGGTGGTGCAGAAACTCAGCCCCTGGGGAAACACTGATGTATGAAATACTTGGTCACTGGGGAAAGGAAAAGATGTCATCAGCTGAAATACGCCTAATATTCTTTGAAAACCCATGGTGTACACCAGACAAGTCTCTGTTGCTACTACTTTGTGTCCACTTAGGAATATTTTAGTCCATAATTGTGGAACAAATAATATGAGCTCTGCAGTGCCAGTGGCTGGCTATACAGAAGTATGTTGCAGTTACCAGCACAGCAGCCAAAGGCAAAGCTCTAAGACAAGGTGATACCTAATCTTCAGAGCTCGGTTTGGGGGGGAGGTCACTGTGGCAAGTGAAATAAATAGTTAAACCAAACCCTAGGCTGCTCAGGACCCATGAGGAAATTCTACATCTCTGGCTGAAAATCAAATAACCTGCTTCTCAGAAATACATTGCTCCACTGTGTTTCTACATGACTCTAAGTAGCACTGCTTTTGCTCTTTAATAAATCTCTCTAGAAAATGTCACTCACTATAAAATTATATATTTTGAATAAAAGCTAAAGTCCCAGCATGCATAATACATTATTCTTGTGTCTGGGCCCATGGCCTTTTATCCCAAATAGGAAATAAAACAATCGCTGAATAGAAACTTCTGGAGTGTTCTGAAATTCTCAGCTGCCGCCACCCACCACATTGCAGACTGCAGAATTTCAGCTCTTTGCATCAAATATGTATAGTGTATACATACTTGTACATACATACATATATATAAGCACTAGGGATACGTACATTGCGCATCACAGTACAATTGGTCTCTGATAGAGTTGATTATACAATGGACTCCCCTAAAATCTAATCATGCTCGCCCTAGGCTTGATCCCGGGAGCAGAGCCCCGAGCTGGCCGCGGCCCATGGTGAACCAGCGGCTGTTTCTCATGTGCTCCGCAGAGGGATGTTCAGGCGTACGGATCTGGATCTCTGGATGCAGGCTCATCCTCACCTCTCCAGGAAAGCTCACATAGTATCTAATGACTGACCCTTTGAATATGTTCCTTGAACCCATGTCCTGGTCCCCGCTGCTGGCTCTGTCCCTGCTCACCTGTAATCAGATGATTTGCATTGACTGAAAGTGAGCTACAAAGGGAAGCCTTGCACAGAACCGTCCTGGGAGATCCTCCCAAAGGCTTCTCGTGAGACCCACTGCGACCCACTGCCATCCTCCTGATGAACAACTGCACTGATCACAGATCGCGGACAGCATGCTTTTCATTTCTTGTTATTTTATTTATGTTCCTTTTTCATAAAACCTAGAACTTACCTGACCAAGTAAAAAAACACACCTGAAGTCACCTAATCCAGTACTTTCCCATCCTGTGTGTCTTCATCATTGCAAAGGCGGTGATGATCCTGCTCCATTGGAGATCCTCGGGGCTCGCTGACCTCTGGGAAAGCAAGTGGCCATGCGCCAGGGCTCCTGTGGGCCGGAAAGGCTCGTGAAAATGTAAAGGCAATATGAATAACTAGCACCTTCTGCTGATGCGTGAACACATCTATCCCTTGTCAGTGAAGAGGGAAAGTCCTGCGTCGTCCCCCACCTGTGGCCGTAGACGTTGGAGAGCAGTGGTACCCCAGCCTCTCCGGTACCTCTCCGGCACGTCCTTCAGCAAACTGCAGACGCGGGAGGGGACCCCTCGGGCAGTGATGTCCCTGGGCACCCGCCAACCCTCCCCCGGAGCACCGGGCTGTGCTGGACCCACCGCCCCTCAGGCCAGAGAGACAACCGGAGATCGAGGCGGCCTTTCTCACTGCTTTTCTGCAAAGGCGGCCAAGAATCTGTCTTGAGATCTTCAACTAATTGCTCCTCTGCAGCAGGGCCCGACCTTTCCCCACATTGACAGCTTCTCTGCTCATCGCGGTTGTAACTGGACGTGCTCATTTTATCTTGTGTAGCATTAGAATTGCAACATCTTGCTTATTCAAACTTTCCAAACTGTTGACACCTTCTGAGGTATTTTGTCTGGAGAAAGCGTTGTGTTTTATTTTCTTTGTAATCCATTTAATGATGAAGGAACCCAAACAGGTGGTTTTCAAAGTTTTTAGATGCAAGAAGCATATGTCTCGCTGTCATAACAGTTTGTCTCATTACGTGGGGATAAAATTCAAGAAAGTTGATGTATTGCTTACAAAGGAAGCAACAACAGTATCAAGTGATGCAGTCCTGTTTGTTCTGTAACGGTGTTATAACTTGAGGAATTTGGTTGCCTGAATCTCTGAAAGTTCAACTGAGGCCAACAGAATAATAATATTAATTATTTTGTTGTAAAAGAAACAACGTCTCTATGCCTTTTATATCTTTTTATTGTTTTATAGCCTTAAGCGTCTATTTACTAATGCTTTGTGCTTTACGAGGTTGAAAATATAATGTTCCTTTTCTCTTTGTTTACTTTAGCTTTTTCTGTTTGTTTTTTGCTCACTCTGATTTTTTTTTTTCCTTTTACCCTGAGGCCCTTCAATACTTTAAATCAGATGTATCACCTGGATTGTCACATATATCATCTGAATTTCTTTGCAAAATTTAGCTTTATCTGAAAACAAATTATCCATGGCCTTTAAGGTGTTCTGCCTTTGCTGAATCATAGACCTTTAAAGCGTGCTCTCAGGGGCATCACTGATACCTGCCTGAAACCCCAGGTTTGCAAACATGTTTTTACAGGTGCGTTTATTTGTGGGAGAGGCTGCAGGAGCAAGCGCGTGGTGGGGCAAGCCGCCCGCCTGTCCCGGCCCCTGCAGGCAGCGGCAGTCTCGCAGGAGATGCCTGGCGTGGGTGGCTCTCCCTGAGCCCAGGTACAGCACTGGAGGCAGGAGCCGAGGCAAATCAGGCGCATCCCGTGAAGCACAGCTCAGCACACAGCCAGATCACGGTACATCCTCTGCGCACCTCGTTACAGAGGGTGGGAGCCCAGTTGGGATGCAGCTGGGAAGCATCGCCTCCTCCCTGCGCGTCCCCGAAGGACCCACACGTGCTGCACCCGCAGCCACGCTGCCACAAGGCTTTCAATTATCTATCAGTGCTGTTTGAAAAATGTCAAAGCTTGTCTCCCGTGGTAAGATGACTCACAAAGGTAAGACAATATAATACCAAGATGTGCAGCAGAGAGACTGGCGCATCCAGGTACAAAGTAGTTTAGAAGTCCCCAGCTGTACAGTGCTAAGATGAACAGTGTGTTAGGCAGACGTGCGTTAAAAGGAGCTTCTGTAGTACAACCTAAAATTCACCTACTCTAATACTGGAAAGCAAATGCTGGATGCAAGTGGTTTTTTTGCCTTCTTTACTGTATGAATACCCTAAAATGTTGTTTACAAGAAAATGAAAATAAAACATGATGTCTTAGCACTCAAAATCTGCTCGTTCTGCACAGTGTGGGATATGGTGTGTTCTGCTTAGCGCTCACTTGAGTACATACGTTGTGTGCATCTACAGCATTAGCAGTGTGAGTCCTTCCATCGATGAAAAAACACGTGCCGCTGTGAACGAGAAGCAGTTACGTTGCTGTGGCTGATGCTATTTGTCTTTCACAGAAGGCGTAGATGATTCCCTCCCATGACTTCTGGGTAGAGAACGAAGGTGCAACTTCTGTGACAGCAAGGGTGAAAAGACAGGCAGTAATCCTACCCGCTGGCTGTACTATTGATTTGAAGCCTTGCTGCATGTTCACAGGACTTACTCGAGCATAAGTGCAAAGGAATGACTGTTTGAAATTTGGTAAGTGATAATAACAGAGCTATTGCAAAGGCAACCAGCTTGACTGACCCTCAGCCCATCCATAATATCCTACAATATTGTTGGAGAAGCCTGTCTGATGAGCTGCTCCCGCAGCCTGAGGAGAACAGCTGGAAATGAAAGGCTTTTTGGGCAGACTACTAGGGGATCCAGATTTGCTGCAAGTGAAGTAATTATGTTTTCATTACTCTGAGGCTATAATAAAAAGAAACTCTGGTGATGACAATTCTGCAACCATTGTACTGAGGATTCAGCTGGCACAGCTCTGTAAAACAGGATTAATTAACTTTGTGCCAGAAGCATGCTGTAGTGAGCTGTCCTGTCCGTCTTCTAAGGGATGCTGTACTTCACCCTACACAAAGTCGCAGCTGCAGAGGGACGAGTGGTAAAATACTACTTGCAAGAATGTGTCCTGGGGTACATGGCTTTTGTGAGAGCAATGAAAAGTTGTCTAGCAGCATGCACTACCTACAGTCTGCACGTGACAGCCAGGTTTTAAACATATTTGAGAAAGCCCAAAGCATATGAAGATTGGAGAGCCTAGCTAAGCCAGCGTTAGGTGCCTGCCGCTGCCACAAGCAGTGCAGCTCAGTCTGGGGCTGAGGCGAGAGAACATTTTCTTTTTTTCCCTGCCTTTGTATTGCAAATGTGAATTGGGGGATAATTTACCAACATGGATTAAAACAAACAAAAAGCGAAACAGACATTGACACCAAAAGCAAAATAAACAAACACGAAAATTGGGCAACCACCATACCTTTTATTTATCAGGGCAGCTCTTAATTGCAGTACTTAGACGTGATTAACAGGTGTCTTGATTACCCGGCCAGAAATAAATCCTACTTTGCAGAGAGGCTTATGTTTCGAGGAGAGGAGAAGAGAGGAGAGGCAGCCGGGCAGCTGCGCCAAGCCATGTTGCCACCCCAGGACCGCGGGCCAGGAGGGCAGCTCAGACCCAAAGCAGCACCTCCGTGTCCCCGGTTTTGCCTCTTGGCCGGACCGCGGTGGGTCGGGGGTGGTGGTGGGGATGATGTGCGGCAGGTAGGGGAATGGGCACAGCATTACACCAGTGACCCCCAGTTTCCTGATGAGTTTCTTGCCCAGAGGTCTGGTGTGTTTCATACCGGCATAAAACCCTTTCAGGAACGTCACCGGGAGAATCGCTGGTAACGAGATTACAGCAGAACCGAGTGTTTGTCCTTCTGTGCTACGGGACGTGAGGCTGTAAGATCATTTGGTGCAGAAAGGTTTTTTTCATTAATTAACTAAAGAGATCCAAGCAGAAAGCCTCTGATCTCACAATGTAATTCCAGAGGATTGCCCTAACGGGGGAATTGGGAGCAGAACAGTGTCCTATAGAAAAACATAAACCAGTGCAATTAAAGACTGTGCCATCCTGTGCACACATCAGGGACCACGGTCAGGATGAGGAGTGAGGTTTTACTCTGTAAGCTTTAGGGACAGATTTGCTGCTGTGGAGATGGTGGGGGAGGAAGGAAAGGAGATTTTCTGCTCTAGAGGCTTCCCGTGCTGCACTTGTTTCTCCTAACAGAGAGCACGTTTCTGCTTGGCACCACTGGAAAGCAAACTCCAGCACCGCATTTTTTTTTTTTTTTTTCCCCGGGGCAGGGGATGGGAGGTGTTTGCTTTCCCTTCTTGTAGAACAAAATCCAGAGCTTTCAGTTTTATGCAGAAAAAAGAGGACGCTCGGCAGCCAACACTCCAGGACAGCCTGTATTCTGTGGGCAGAGGACTTGGCTGTGATAGGGGAGACTCCCATCCAAATCTGTGCTTTGAGCCAGGCAGAGCCCTCACCATCGGCCTTGCTCGGTGGAGCTTTGGAGCAGGTGAGACTTATTTGGGGATGGAAAAAAAGAAGTGTCATGAAAAACCAGTACTTTTTCTTGGAAAATACTTAGTTGCCATGAATTTTCACTTCCAAAAAAAAAATCCCTCCCAAAACCACCAAAAGATCTTATATATCAAACTTCTAACCCCAAGAATTATTTTGAAAGAAAATGATTTTGCTTTTCCCAGCGGAAGAATCTCAAAATACCGAACTCTGATGATGTGTGAAACTGCAAGAGGACACTTTGAAAAACATACCCTGACTCCTCAGAATCCATATGGTGCCTTTCCAACCCAAAGAAAACTGGATGGGAAGAAGTGCCTGATGCGCACCCGTGGCCGCGTTGCGAGTCCCTGGCCGGTGCTGCCGCGCTGCCGAGCGGCGCTTACAGGTGCCGGTGCCGGCGCGGGGCTGCAGCCGCAGGCACGCCGAGCAGATGGCTCTGCATGCCGCAGAGAACAGGAGGGTGCTCAGAGACGGTCTGTGGCTGCCCGGGTTCGTGCCATGCTCACCCAACTGCAGCGGGAACCAGATGTGCTGGACACCCTCAGATGAGTGCTTTACTTCCAGTGACCTCGTCTGACTTGCTTTTAGTTTTGCTAGGGAATACAAAGAAACAGGGTCTTTGCCAGAAGCTTTGCCGCACGAATTCTGCTATGAAAATACACGTGTGTGTGAAAAGGTGAAGGACATTTCCTTGGGCTGTTGTCTGCTGATGTCTTCTCATGTAGGAGGCACGATTACAAGCCGACAGGGCTGCATCGCATCCCTTGGCTCGTTACGATCAGAGTTTGTCCAGACAACCCATTCACAATGCAGGAAGAGCCTGAAAAGCTGCCTGGACCCTCAGTTAATGGTCAACACATCTACCACTGATACAAAATGTAGAGAAGATATTGCAGTCTGTGTTTATTTTTTTCCGAATAATAATAATGATAATGAACAAAACTAAGTTTTTTTTTTCCTAGAGTCTCATGGCGATTTGAAACTCTAATCCTGTTACTTACTTATCCCTCCCTCCTCTGTTTTAAAACTGCATTTTGTGGCTTGTCATTTCCAGATGAAGTTCAGGAGCCAGCAGTGCATCTCTTCTGGGGGATGGCTCTGGCGGTGCCTCCACGGCGGGCAGGGAGGTGCTGATGGTCCCCTGCCCCTCGCCAGCCGCGTTCTCCGAGCAGAGCGTGCTGTTGAAGACTTCACCAATTGCAGGATTTTTTTTGCTGTTCTCAGCAAACAGGTATTCCCAGGAGCCTTCGGGTTTAGGTGGAGAGTAGGCTGAGTTCAAGAAAGCTGCTGTTCAGCTTGT
Source organism: Gymnogyps californianus (assembly GCF_018139145.2). Lineage (NCBI taxonomy): Eukaryota > Metazoa > Chordata > Aves > Accipitriformes > Cathartidae > Gymnogyps > Gymnogyps californianus. The sequence continues at coordinate 71,726,105 of NC_059475.1, read as the reverse complement.
GCTTTTCTCTCTGCTTCTTTCCCTCGTGTAAAGGCTCCTTGTGATTACCTCAGTTCATTAGAAACTGTTCTCATTAATCCACATTCTCTCACTTTTCCTCATTTCCCACGAACAGGAACTGGATTTTATTCAGAAAGGTGCCAGTGGTTTCCTTTGTGGGTGATCACCTGTGCACGGCCGCCTGCAAACAGTCTGTTTTGAGAAGAGCAGTTGTCTCGTCTTGAAAATCTCTATTGCTCTTCCCAAAGTCAGGTTTAATTCTCATAATAACCATGCTTTTCCTCATTCTCAATTAAAGCACAATAATTCAGTCTCTGCTTAGCCTGATAACTGTTCAGATTCACTGCCTTGGCTTTATCCACAGATTAATGGATTTATAGATTATAAAGCCAGAAGGGACCAGTATTACTTTCTTCCTAACAGAGGCCTCAAGAGGTCCTTCAACAAACTCCTGACTGAACTAGAGTACTGCTGAAGAACAACAACAACAACAAAAAAATCATCTTACCTTGATTTACAAATTCCCAGGTCCATGGTAAGTTTGTCGGATTCGTAATTACTCTTGCTGTAAAGGAGAAGTATGCCCGGCCCCTCGCCATCAGTGCATCAGCTTCAACCAGCAGCCGCGCTGACCTCCCTGGAGCCCTGCTAAGCAGAACCCCCCCCCTTTCACCACATTTCTGCTTCCTCGGCAGGTGTCCCCAGGCTATCGCATCTCCCCTTACCTCTCCCATCAGCAATTCTGCCAGGACAGGGGCTTTGTGCCTCTGACGCTGGTTTTTGGCACTTTCAGCATTCCCGGTCCCGCGGAGCCCCCCCAGGCTCCCGCACCCCTGCGGGGCGGGCGACGGCGGCTCAGCAGGAGCAGCAGCAGCCACAGGAGCTGGGTTGCTGGTTGGGCCTCTCTGCTCTGACTCGGGGTGCTCCTGCACAAGCATCATTCGTCCTTGTCGCCAGTGCTGCCCTGGGAGCTCCATTGAGCTAGTTACCAGCAGGAGTCTGCGGCCCGTTTTGGCGATGCCAATTCCAAATATAGACCCCCTGATCTTGCAGACAGATGTCTTCTTCTCAGACACGAGGCTGCACGTGGACACGTTAAAACGATCGTCTGACCATGCAATCCAGATTTCCCTGCGTCGGTTACTCAGCCTTTTTGTCACTCACCACTGCCCCAGCCTGCGCGGTATCAGCCCAAAACCAGGCTGGGGAGCGTGCTCTTGGTCCGGCAGCACCGACAGCCGCTGGCCGACGGCCCGTGGGCAGCAGACCCCCGTCACCTGCTGAGAACATACAGCCCCGGTGTCACCACGCCGCAGGACAGGTAGCGCCGTGACACACAATATTATTAATGAAAAAACGTCAACGTGTCACATACCCGAAGGATGAAAAAGCAGCTGATTGAAAGGTTTTGAAACGCCACTGCAAGTGGTGAGCGCGCCCTGGCCACAGGGACGGCCACGGGGCATGGGGACGCTGGCCCGGCCGGTGGATGCTGCTGAAGTTTCCTTCAGCACCCTGTGAGACTTTTAAAACAGGAATCTTGTCCAAAAAGGAGATAATTAGTTTTGCAAACCAGCACCAACCATATTTTATTCTTTTAGCTCTCTCTTGATTAACTTCCATAACAGCTGTTCTGTGATTTTTTCCAGCATTGATGTTGGACTGACAAGTCTATAATTATCTGGACCATCTTGCTTATTCTGTTTTATAATACTGATATACTTCCTTTCTTCTCACTTTGTGCCAGATATTCACAGTGAGATTTTGAGCCAGCTCTTAAAAAAAACTCTGAATGTTACATTACGTATGTATCTTTTTCCATGCTAGGTGCAGCATAGCTTGATTCTAGAAAATTGTCATGTAAAGCGATTATAAAACCTGATGATAATTTAATAGTGGCAGAAAGAGACTTCCAGTGTACACCATTCTTACCAGAGCTCCTCTTTGCTCTACATCTTCTGTCTTGTTATATCTTCTACTGCCTATTGATGTTTTGGTGGTCTGCGCCAGAAATCAGTTAATACGCCTTCTAGTATTTTGTGTGTGATTATCATTAGGGCATGTCTCCACATGTCTCCAGATACCTTCCACATTCTCCTGTTTCCTTGTTCAGAAGGTCTGTGTTTACTATATCCAGTGCATTTGTAACATCTGAGTTTTGGGAAGTGTCTTCCAGAGGCCAGTGTCACCGCAAGTAGGTTTTCTTCTCAGAAGTCTGCAGGTTTACTTTCCTTGTGTGTTACCCAAGATCACGGCGTTGAGACATAAGCCGTTAAATGTGTATTTTTTGTACGTTGTCTGGTTGAAGTTGTTGTGTCACGCTTTTGTGCGACATGCCTCCGCTTTGCACCTTTCCTTTTCCTTTCCTGACCCTACCTGCTCCGCACAGCTTCACCTCCACGGTTAGGGTACGGCGTTGTCCTTGCTCTCGGCCGGCCGGCCTGCGCAGACGGGTGAAGAGGTTTTCCGCAGATCCGTGTCAGAAAGACCAGCAGTCCTGCCCGGCCAGGGCTTCGGCTCACAAAGGTGAGCTTTTCCCACACCTTTGTGTAAGACACATTACTGTATTTTTGCCAGATCTGACATAGATTTCCCAGGGAGACGCAGCCTGGCAATTAAGGAGCACCGTAAGCAATCTCACACCTGATCTACGATATTAATTGAGGGACTATGAAATATTTAAAATCTATATGGGAATCACAGGGATAGGGAGCAGGCACAAGGTTGTTTCTGCTGCCTGGATATCTGATGGTTTTGACTTCAGAGTACTTAACCGTGCATCCTTAACATTTTTTTAACGTTACCTTTGTCGATCGAATGTATTTGAACTTTTAAGCAGTTAATTGCTTTTCACACTTCTGTTAGTAGCTATCTCCTTGATCTAATAGAAAACTGAACTTAATTGGGCTTGTTCCAGGGAGATTAAAAAGGTCTTTTCCACCTACAGTATCTATGATTTAATGAAGTGTGCATGTGACTGTCTTTTTTTAATGTGTTCACCAAATAGAACACCACTCTGGTACCCGTGTTCCCTGCGAGTGGCACCCACAGCTTTACAGAGCTGCTGTATAGCGACAGTGCAACAAACATTGCTGGCTGCCAGACAAAAAATACAAGTTTATAAGGGACCTTCAGTGTTTTGTGATGTGAAGTTCAGCAGTCCAGCTGCGTGTATGCATCCGACTCTGCTTCTGGACATGCACTGAAGATGATTTCATGCTCAAAGTCGTGCTCACGCTCAGAAGTCACACTCCTGGCAACTTCAGTGAATGAACAGAGGAGGCTCTGGTTTTAACCACACACTTATCAAATAGCAAAAATACTTCAGCTGTGTTTGCTTTATCTAAATCTCACGAAGAGTTAACAGAAAATATCTCTAAGAACGGAAACATTCTTTGACAAGAATGTCTCTAAGCACTCTTACCTAAATAAAGATAAAAATTAGTATTTATTTCAGTGCTTAATATATATACAGGTAAATTTTGCTCCCAAACATGTCACTACAGGCCTATCTGACTAAATAGATGTACATGCCCGTTCCCTATGTGTAGGATTTCCACCTGAAGCATGAGAAGTTTAGGAAAATCAACCCATAATATTCGTTTGAAATCTTGGCCTACCCTGAAAAGCTCTATGAATTATTCAAAAGAGAGATTGAGGGTTGCACAACACTTTGTCACTTTTTAATGCAATGCAGGGAGGCAGGAGGCTCCCAGAGTTTCCCATGGCTGCTAATTGAAACCCAGAGGATTTAGAAAAAATTGTGGAGAACAGAAAAGATGAAAGAGGAACCCAAATGAAGTTCTCCAGCATGTTTTAAAGAAACACTTTTAAATGGAGATTTAAATAACAAAAAAAGTATCTGTAAATAGCCTTTGTACTGAACTATTCATAAGGTAAAAGAATACAAGTACCTTGGTTGCCCCTTTCAACTGAAAAAAAGTCAGCATCATTTACAGTTCTTACCTGCTTTGGAAGGATCTGGGTGAAATACATACTCCTTTGTAAGGACAAAGTCCTGTAGTGCTGGTACCTTAACATTCATCACCCCTCGTCAGGATTTTCTTTTCACTGCTAATTTCAGAGTCGGATAGAAAAGGGTAAGTTTTACCCAGAATGAAAGATGTCATTGAAACTAGCAATGATTTCCATCTAGCTATGAGAAGGAGAATATTTAAAACAGGAGTGAGAATACTCAGGATGTGACTGTTTGGAAGGTGTGCAATAGAAAGCCCAGGAGATCTGTGCCAGTTTTTGCTTTAATTGCATCTGAGACGTACACCACGCTGAGTGCTATTGCAAAAACCAGGCTGTTTCTAGATCTTTCTGTTTTCTTGAAAGAAGAGGGTGAGTTCTTCCTCCCTTCTCCATCTCCCTAAAAGAAAACTAAGGACCCCCTGCAAACCCGCAGCTAGTGACTAGCTATCCCAGATTAATGCAAAACCAGAAGAGCACTAATAGGTTTCTATTACCCCGCTAAATGCTGGTCCATTTCAGGGAGCAATACGTTTTCTTATTTGAACACCCCTGCAGGACTTCATTCTCTTGAAATCAGCCAGCTTTTTCCTTACGCTGTTGAAAAACTTTACTTATTATTCAGCTGTGCCCGACACGCCTGTTGTGAGACCCTGGCTGGCAGCCCCCTCCCGCAGAGGGTGGCCGTCCCTTGGCCGGGAAGAGCGTTTGGAGACCATCGGGATGCCGAAGAGCCGCTGCAGGGAGACTCGCCAGGAGCAGCCCCAGGAGTGCCCCGTGCCGTGCCCCTGCCTGTGCCCCTGCCCGTGCCCCTGCCCGTACCCCTGCCCATACCCCTGCCCGTGCCTCCCTCCCTCCATCAGCCCCGAACGTCCTGCCGGCGTGAGCTGGCTGCGGGACCCTGCTAGCGACATCCCCACTAGCAACCTGTCTGCAATGACCAAAGTCTACACTGGGATTTTGCAGGAGGTAAATTCTCCTCTTCGAAAGAGAGGGATGTGATAGCAATCCTCAGCGGTCTCCAAGCGCACACATTTCTTGTTGTGAAGATAAGCATGACGATTTGCTGCTTAAAATGTCTTTTTCTTCTGCGTTTCAAAGGCAACTAACAAAGAAAAAGCACCCAAAAGACAGGAGAATAAACTGATATTTAAGACCTTCATACTGAAAACCAAAATATACCACATTTCAGGTGATATTTTTATTTATCATTAGTGGGTTGTTTGTATTTACTACGAACTCTAAAAATAGAAGAGTCAACACTGGAAAAAAGCCCCACTCTTCCTTTTACTGGGGATTCCTCTACACATATCTAGTTCAGGGTAATATGATTTAATGACAAATTAAAAATAAATTCAGATATTCCCTCTTATTAATTTTTTTACTAAAATGATCAGTATATTGATAATTTGCTTGCAAAATTATTAGGACAATTTCTAAAATGAATACCAAATAGGTATGCAGCAATGGAGGATTATGCGTATCAAAGCACTACTGATGAAATCGCAAGTTCTGCGTACGGCGCTTTCCAATACAAAGAACAGATAAATATATTTCCGGCGTCCGATGGCTTTTTTGCAAGGAGCGTAAACTGCTTTTGTGAATGGGCTTTATGGGTTTTGTGCCTGTGAATTGTACGTCTCCTCTGTTTCTCTCTCCTGGTGCGTGGAAGCTCGTTTCAAATAAAGCAAGGGAGATCTTTGCCTGTCTGAGGTGTGCTGCTCAGAGTTGCTTTCTACTTCTGCATCTGCACACATATTTCTGGGTGAACACAAAACAACCTTCATTTAAATCTTACTTCTTACCTTCTCCAGCTCAGAAAACTGCAGAGAAGCTGTGTTTTGCCTTCCCTGGGTCACCTTGCTCCACCAGTTTGTATGGTGGGGTCTGCCTGGCTGTGGGGGAAATGCCTCCTCCTCCTCCTCGGCGCGATGTGGTCTCCTCTGCTGGTCCGAAGTCCCCGTCCCGCTGCATAGCTCACTCTGGCGTCTCAGTTTCTTTCTGGAGTTGGCTCCTCCCGACATCAGCAACCGCCTCCAGGAAAGAATCTAGTAACATCTACACAAGGCTCTTTTTCATGCTGTTATTTCCATGACTACCTCTTCTCTAGCAGAATCTTATGATCTGCACAAGCTTTCAGTGTTGTTTTTGTTATTGCCTTCTTGTATGTGTATCTTGACTCAATGAGTTTGCTGTAAGGTTTGAAGACTATCATCACATCTGTCTGTGAAGCTGGAGCTTCCCATGTTTATTCATCTGTCAATAAAAGAGAAACGCCTCAGAGGCCTGTTCTGTCGCAGGTCCCCTCTCACGTTGGCTTCTTCTGCAAAGCACCTCAGTACCATGCTGGGCTCCAGTTCTCCCATGTTCCACGTCTGCCAACACATACTCCTTTTGCCCCCTTTGTAATAACTGATGCATAATACCTTTCCCTAAACTTACTTATTATTTATCTTAAAACTCTCTCTTCCCCGCCCCCCCGCCATTACAATCAAACCTTCTGTAGGATTAACTTCTTGGAAGTCTTCCGGGACCAGCCTTGGTGCTGAGGCCTTGCAACTCAGTACAGAGCTCATGGCCTGTGACAAGCCATGGCAATATTGTGTTACAGGGCTACAGAGCTACAAACTTCAGGGAAAGTCTTCAGTGGACCTTCGGCACTGCATTTAGTGTAGAAGCAGCGAGTGTTGTTTTCAAAGCACTAGGTATCTTCCAGCAGGCTCGTTCGCCTCAGCATCAGCCCGTGCATGGCCAGCAATTCCATTTCCGCGTGATGGGGGGATGTTCACCACAAGTTTGTCTTCTGCAGTTTCTTCTGGGCACAGGTACTCCCTGTATCCCTTCACGTCTGTGATTTCTCACCCGATTTCATGCCTGTTCTCTCCTAAACAAATATTTATTGTGCTGTCTCTCTCCTGCGATTCATCATAACTCTGTGCTTGTAGTCTTCCATTTTATAAAGTCACTTGGGAGAAAGCTGGTATGGAAGAAGACACTCTAACCAGAAACGAACATATGTTGAATTGAATTGATTATCCTTTAGCTATGGACAAGGACACACTAGGGAGCAGAAAAAGAGATCTGAAGCATGAAAAGTATTTAATGAGACACAGTTTCCTGGGCTACCTCATTTCCAAGCATTGTACCTGGCAATTATTGCTCTGATTTCATCCTGGAGAGGGAGATGATGTCCCTCCTCCTCCAAAGTCAAAGCCCGCCAAAGCCCATTGTCAGAGACGGCAAAGCTGTGGTGTCATTTGTGTTTTCCCTCTGCTAACGCTCCACAAAGAAGAGAAATTTGGGTAAGAGCCACTGACACCTTCCTGACTGCCTGACTAGGTGTGGTGGTTGACTGTGTGTGTACCTCTGCCTTTCAAATTTGCCAAAGTAAAATAAATCTTCCCGGAGGTTTGATAACAGCAGCCAAATGGACGTTTCTGCTTTCATTCACTGTGGGCTTCGGCCGTGACCTGTAAAATATGACTGGGTGAGCCTTGTGCTGATGTAGTCTGAGGAGGACACCAGTCACCTCGGAGGGTGTCCCCAAACATGTCACCAGCTCCATAACACAAGGTGCTCACAATATGATTTGTTGCAGAATTAATTCTAATTAAGGAAAACAGAAGTTTAGAAACATATTATTAAGTATGTGATACCCCTTTTAGGCTTTAGGCTAAAGTCAAACAGGCTATTTCTTCCAAAACCATGTATGTACAGCTCGTGTTTAATTTCACAGCTCAACACTCCAAGACCACAGATATGACTGCTGAACAAGTAATTAATGAATAAATGCACTTATACACGTAAGCTGTTGGCCTAACTGGCAAAGCCCATCATGCACAAGTGTAAGGAGTGAACTCACTTCTGACATGTGGGAACCCCCCAGAATATTTGAGCCAGAAAAATGTGAAATGGATCTGCAGTTTATGGAGAACAGAAAAGAACAACTATGCCTATGACTCCTGGAGACACTGCTTCATTAGCAAGTCAAATATACCAAACCTACTTGGGAATGCAGTCAGGTGCCCTCTCTTAAGAACCCATCATTCATCTTAAAAACTATTATTTCCAGCCTTCCAGTCCAGGGCAAAATAACAAGGGAAGCAGCAGCCACCAGCAGCGCTGGGCGCTGGGCAGAAGCCCTCACTGACATCCCTGCATGGCATTGGGCCACCACTGGTGGACTTCAGTGACAACCCTAGCAGAGCTGTGGTCACACTGCAGGAGCTCAGTGCTGGCACCGCCGGGGCTGGTGCCAGTCCCGGACACGGGCTGCTGATCCCCACCCGCGTGTCACGGCAGGTACGGGTGGTGCAGAAGGTCTAACATTGCCCGTAGCATCCCTGCAAGACTGGGAAGTGCCTCTGCTGGAGAGCGTGCTCTCAGCTGGGGGGGAGTCACGCTTGGGAACGCCGTCTCCCAAGATATCAAATAAATCCCTACCGACGTTAGGAAAAGCTTTCTTTTTTGATGAAAACCTTGGCACCAAAAATAGTGCTGTTTCTACAAATGTAAGGAAACGTGCCAGAGACCCAACCTCAAGCCCTGAACTGTGCTAAGGACTTCGATTTTTCACCAGGGAGGAGTTCCACCGTGGCAAGGGGCAATACAAACGTCTGAAATGGAAAAGGCTGGCTGTGAGTCCAGCAGGTCCTGCAGTCTGCAGCAGGTTCAGTTTGTGCCTGGACAGCTGCCTGTGCCGGTGGGACACAGACCGAGAGCACAGGGCTGTGCTGCGGTGGGGAGCCAGCTCCGGCGGGACCCGGATCCCAGCCCCCCGGCCCCGGCGGTGGTCTGCAGAGGTTTAGTGCCCTGGAGCCAGGAACTCGGGAAAACAGCCCTGTACGAGGAAGAGTGCCGGTGAAGTATCAGTCCAACCCCACTGCACTCTGCAGCGGAATCGTAATTTCAGGTAAGTCTGTACACTGATTCACTTCTTCGCCCCGTAAGCTGATGTTCTTGACGCCTTGGTGAAACACCTTTAAGATAATGTCCTGCAAATGTGAGGGCAGCTGCCTAGATGCCTCCTGGCTGCCCCCTTCCCACTGCTGCTGGGTGGCACAGCCCTGCTCTGCTTTCTGGTCCTTGCGCTTGCGGCAGGCGGATCCCATAGGGCAGCTATGTGTGATAAACCTATGGATGAAATCGAAAAAGCACGCTCCTGGCTCGGTGGCTGTTCAGAGAGACATGACCATGCGTGAAGGTTGCACAGTCCTCTCACACTCACCCTGCAGCCTCGGGGTTCGCACTTACCAAATGGACTCGTAATGAACGGAAAAATCAATAGCCTGTGCAGCCAGCACGCCGGGCTTGCGCACAGCCAGGGCTTTCCATTACAGTAGCACCCTGGTATATAAATAGACTGCCCTGGGGAGGTAAATTCACAGGACAGTGAGGGACTTCTTTGGAAGCAAATGATTAATGCTGGATGTGGCTGTGGAGTTTAAAATGTGCCTCAGCAAAGCCGAGTCTCAGGGCGCTTAGCAGCAGGAGGTCGCCTTCATCGCTCCGGGCTGCTGCCTCCGGATCAGACGCCGTGCTTGTGTCTCTGCAGAGCACGCTTCAGGGAGGCTCCCTGCGAGAAGAAAACCTGTGCCACTCATTTCCCATTTCATCTCCTTAAATTAACACAAAATATATTATCGTTCCACATTTAATTTGAGAAACTCAGAAACAGCTCAGAAAATTTTTATGGCAAAAGAAATGTCACATCAGCATTCCCAGAAACCCCCTCAGATCCTCCTTGAGCGGCTTGTCTCCTCTGAGGGTGCTTGCTACAGGAATGGAGATGTTCAGCAGCACTTGCGAGGGAACACACCCCGGCACCACGAGGGATGGTGCCATTGGCGTGTCACCTGCCCTGTGTTCCAGGACAGGCAGCCTGTTTCGGGAGCTTGGGACACTGTTACCGAGGTTAAAGCACACACAAATGACAACATTCAGGCCATTTGCAGAGGAGGTGACGGGGACTTCAGGAGTTTAGCTATGTCTGCCGTCGGAGCAGTGAAGTAAACAAACCTGATGGCCTCCCAGGGCAGCCGCTGCCGTGTCTGCTGAGCCACGTCCTGGGTCCGACGTGTCCCACCTGAGCATCCCTGCGGGTACTCGCAGCTCAGGGAGAGGGCAATCCCGTCTGCCCAAGGGGAAGAGCAGCAGCCTCCGTCCGTGCTCCTGCTCGCCGCCCACCTCCCAGCGTGGCCGGCCGGCGGGTGGCCGGGTGCCTGCAGGGTGCTGCGGCTCCTTGCAGCTTTCCCGTGCTGTGGGCGACACCCGAGTCACAGCTCTTGGTGGGAAATATGTCACGCTGCCTTTTATTTAATGATTCCTACTGCTGTTCCTAGGCTTTCTCTCTCCTTTTGCCTTTGATGAGGAAGAGTCTTTTGTAAGTTTAGGTGGGGGGGTCTCTGGGGTTTGGTGCTTGGAATATTTGACTACGGAAACTGGCTGATAAAATGCGTTTAAGTGTGTAACTGCGTTGTGTCCCCAGCATAACTTTGAATGTCAGCTGCTGTGGCAGAGCACTGAATCTCTCCCTTTATGATGAGGAGGAAAAATGCCTGCAATCCCAGAGGCTTAAAATCCCATCTTCTCTTGCAAGGACTCGGTGTAGCTCAGTGTAATTCTTCTCCTGTTTCTCCAGAGATGGGCAATTGTATGGTCCATTACTAAGATGCTCAAGCAAGTGTTTACAGTGAAAAAGAGCACTACATAAAACTAAAAGGTTAAAAAATAGCTGCAGGGTTTTAATCTCCTTGTAAAGGTGATGATCACTTTATGTTTTACCTCTGACTTAGCATTTCTTTAAAGATAAGGCTATACAGATAAGGTTATAAAGCATGAAAAAGCATTTCTAAGAAACACTGATTTAAAAAGTAATGGCAAAACATATAAGCAAGCAAACAAACCTGCATGGCTTATTACATGACAGAACTATTAAGAACAGAACAAAATGAGGAATAATCTATTAAAAGAGTATGACAAATATTTTCAGATGGAAATAATAGCAAAATTGCACATTTACATTTTATTTGTAGATTTTTGTATATAAGAATTGGCAGGCTATTGGTGAGTTATTGCAACTATTATATTTAATATGAATCCTGATAATCAATAAAAGGTGAGGGAAAAAAGCCACTGCTACTATACAAAAAGTCAGAACACCCAATCTGGGGCCAAAACATGACATCTGTAACTAACGACAGCTATTCTGCTAATGGAGCGTCAGACAAATACCTCAGATTTTCTACAGGTTAAGTATCAACCAAATTAAGCACAACCATTTAGCTAGCAACAGGGTCGGAGATCACCAGGTAGAAGCAGCCTTTAAGGCAGATGTCAGGTTAATCCCTGGGATGGCTTCTTTACCTCACCCTCACAAACGGGCTTTTGCTAACATAGTGCAAGAAACACGCTGCAGCTACATGCTCGAAGCTGCAGCTGTGACGTATAATTGCGATTTGTTCTTGACTTATTTTTCAGCAATATGTGGGCATTTTTGTCATCGTGAACTCTAACCTGGCTGATTACGTTACACCTTCATAAATTGTCCTGTAAATTTGAATACGTAATTTTTGCTTCTCTGCCTAAGCAGGGTTAATGTTGGTCCAACAGCTTCAGCAGGCGCAATGCACCGTCCAGGGCCGGAGGAGCTCCCTGTGCCCGGGGGTCTGCGGGGGGCTCAGCCCGCGGAGCGGAGGGAAGAGCCCCAGAGCCCCATGCACGGCATCGCAGGGTGGGCGCAGGACCCTGCCTCCTAAATGGCTGTGGTGTGGTCGATTGAGCGTCACTGAAAACGGTGGAAAATGGATTCCTGATGAGTAGTGCAGGTAACATCTGGAGAAGGAGCTCGGTTGCCTCTGGTCTGACCATACCCAAAGGCAGGGAAGATGAGCAGGGTGATCTCACTCTCTGATTTGCTGTAATAGCCTCCAAATATTGCCTGAGACCAGAAGTAGAAGAAAAAGTGAAAGCAGTTAAGAGACAACCTGAGGCAACGATGTTCCTCTTTGCCTGCCAACAGACCTGCTCTTCATTAGCCGCCCGTGGGAAGCACCCCCCCGGCCGCAGTGCCCTCGGCTCAGCCCCGTCCCCGGGCAGGGCATCCTCCTGCCCGTCCTGCCCCGCAGGACACGCTGCCTCCGCTCTGCCGCCCGACGGCCTCCCGTCCTGGCGGGGAACAGAGGCGCGAGATCGTGTCGGGAGTATAAACTCAACGTTGTTAGAGTCATAAAAAAAGATTAAGTCAGAAGACGCAGGGAGCTGAGTCCGTTGGTCTCAGCGGGTATGCCTAAGGATCTGTGTAAAAACGGCACACGGGTGGGGGAGGATTCATAGCCACCAGTATAAAAGGAAGAAAAAACCAGAAAGCCCTAACAGAAATACACAGAAGCTCTTTTAAGGATAGTTTATAGGCTCAGACAGCTGGTGTGGGTTTTTTGCAGGCCAGCAACTCTGCGTTAGGGCTACTAGGGCAGTTAAAGCTGATCTAGCTCACTGTGCTTGACTTTATTTCATCATTAGAAAATACCAGGAATATTAAATTTAAAATGCAAAAGATTAACAACCAATCCCCCTTTCAAACGTAACAAAACAGAGGAATGATGGTTTCCCCTTGTTTGTACAATGATTAGAGGAAGAAGAAACACACTCACATATCAAATGAGTATGTTGAAGCATCTGCCCCAATCTCTTTTGCTGTAAATCTTTAAGATGTGTGTTCCTGGCTTCTCTGTTGAAAATGCAGCTCGCTGTTGCCATAGAGCAGAGAAGAAGCTCCAGCGTTGCTGAGTGAAGGTTGGTAGAGCAATCTCAGCCTAATGATTTAGGAAGTGGTATTCCCAGACTAGGTGTCAGTCATGTTGAAGAGGACTTTATGATGCCTCTGACAACCTTTAAAGCTTTGTTTACCTACCCTCCAGAAAAGCAAAGTAACTGGGCAATTTTTATTTTACTTTTGCTGTCATTATTTTATTTGCACTGCCAGTATTGAGGGGCTGGATTTATGAGAACAGCTTATGAAGCTTTGGACTCCTCAGCAGCAGCCTCTGAGGCTGCGCTGCTGCTCCGAGCGCCGGGCCCGGGGCTCTGCTGTACCTGCGGAGATTTGACACAACTTTCTTCCAACCCAGCAGTCAGTCTTCAGGTCACTAGCTTTGTTAGGTCACTAGTTCAGCTACCAAAAGTGCTTGGTATCTCCTGAGACAATTCTTTTCTAGACATACAGCTTATATCACCAATTAAGTGCTTTCCTTATTTAGATCTTGTTCTGAAATGTCCTCATCCGTGAAATGTCTTTTCCCCAAGAAAGATTTGCACCAGATTAAAGAAGCCAATGCTCTCAGTGGGCAACAAATTAACTGGTAAGACTTCTCTAGTGGGGGACCCTGGAAGCATGCCATCTCCAGAAGGCAGTCTTGTTGATCCAGACAACGGCTTAGGTTAATGTCTTCGAGAACATCGTGCTCCACGGGACAGCACCCCAGGCAGGGAAGGAGCCAGCTCCAATACTCACTGCAGCCCATGTAGGAAAGCCCGGTGCTGGGTGGGAGAGAAGGACAAGCACAAGGACTGCCAGGCGCCTAGCAGTGCCGCAGCACCCGTCTCCCACGCAGGTCCCTGCTGTCACCCTTCCCGGGCCTGGGCAGTTGTCCTCTTGCTCCGTGCCACCCGCAGATGCCAAAACACAGTGGCAGTGCCTGGCGGTGTCTTCGTTTGCATCCAGGGACACTGTGCCTACTAGTCTTCTTGCTGATAAAGAGCGGAAGAAATTAAAATCAGTGTGGTTTTGGTCAGCAGTGCTCTCTAAAGCTTCTGGACTTTTGCAGTCCAAGCACAACAGCGATGAGGGCTTTAGGTTGGCGTGCACGTGGCGTTGCTCTGTCCCCCCGAAGGAGCGGTGAGCTCTGAATCAGAGACAGTTGGGCTTCTGCAGCTTTCAGAGAGGGAAACGACGGTGCTTTTGTCCCCTTGTCCTTGTGCCTGAGCTAGTTACGGTGATTGCTTTCAGAGAAAGTGCCTGTCAGCAACTCCGATATCACTTGCTGTACATTTTGATGCCCCGTGTGGTCCTAATTGGTTTCACAGGTACCTTGCACAAAATTACCTGTCTTACTGACACTGGAAGTTAAAATGTGCAAAACTTTTGCAGCTAGAAAGAGAAAGATGAATTGCAAGTTTCCTTTTGTCATGCAATTACCCGCAGGATCTGTGTTTTTCCTAGTAATTTAAAACAATTATCCTTGTCCGTAACCTACTTTTTCCATGCTTTATCGCTCCTGTCCTGGGGTGGACAAGGCAGTAAGCGATCATTCTAGAGTGAAATAATTTCTCAGTGAAATCTTGAAGCGTGTGACTGATTTGTGTGTTTATGCGGGACAGACGCTACCTGGGCCTATTTACAGCATTGCCGCCGAGGTTGTCACAGCCCTTTATGGCACGAGTCGGCAAGGGGAGAGGTACTGCTGCCTGAAAAGCCTTGTTCGTATTTCAGTAGAGTGGCTGAGGAGGTTTGGTGAAGTCGGCAAGCAGACCTTCAGCGCCGGGCCAGCCTGCGGGACCGAGACCCCCATCCTCGGCACCGAGCTCTCGCCATGGCTCTTCATGGCTCTGCTGGGTGCCATGGCACAGCCCAGGCAAGAAGCCGCTGAGGCTGCTGAGCACCTCCCTCCTGTCACTAGAAACTGTCTCACCTTGTTCTGGAAAGTGAAGTATCATTTGGTGTAAGAGGCTAAGAAATGGTCTTGTGGAAGGGGGAAGGGGAGGAAGAAAAAGGAAAGAAAAGCAAGGCTGCAGTTCTGAGCCCTGAGCGAGCCGTACTCTGCAAAGGGAAATAAAAGCCAGGCTGCAGCATTCCCAGACTGGTAATGGCGTTCCTGCAGAGAGGGTAGTCTCCAGCAGCGCTTAAAGGAACCGTGGGGAGAGACCCTCAGACAAGGAGATTGATTTTGTAATTCTCAATCAGTGCTGCAGGCTGTTAGCACAATTGCACTTGTTTCTTTCAAAAGCATTAGCAAAACAATTATTGAATTTAACACAACCATATACAAATGTTCGGGTGATGCTCCAATCGCAAAAGATCAGGAATTTTTATTTATTTGTTTGTTTGTTTGTTTATTTATTATTACACCACCTATCTCTCCCTTTTAGGCAGGGGAGCCAGATGGCAGCACTAAAAGAAAGTCAACAGCAGCACTTTGGGGAAATAAAGTGTGTTCATTTAAAAATAAATAAATAATCCATGCAGTCCATTAACCAGAGCTTAAGGCAAACAGCCTTAATGATTTTCTTAGTTAAAAGGAACAAGACCATTCCGAGAGTCCTGGCGGATTCTGGGGCGGACGACCCACCTGCTCGGTGCCGACAGTTGTCAGCCCACTTCCCTGCCTCCGAGTGCACCCAAAACCACCAGCAAGGGCGACCTGCCTTCCCGAGCACGTTGGCCTTCGGGGAGGCATTGCCTGGTTCCGAGCTAACGGCAGCGGGGAGATGGTGCAGCTGGGACAGAGGAGAATGGCAGCCGTGATAGATAAACAAACAAACAAACAAACAAATATCCTGCACTGAGTCTGTGTAAAAGCACAAAGTACATGTATGAAGATCAAAATCCTGGATGTTTGGCCAAGCTAAAAGCTCCGTTCAGGAAGGATGTGATCCTTCTCCTCTCTTGGGGCACAAAGTGTTTTGCGTGGGGGAGGCCACACTACTACAATTACTCCAGACTATGAAGAGCAAACAGTAGCAGGGATCACGAAGAAAACCCTGTACGCCATGGTTGTTCTTTTTTCTGAAGCCCATTTGTACAGGAGCAATGGATGGAAATCTTTTCCCTGAAGAGCATCCCGCGCTTGAGGCGCAGCTCTTGTTGGGTTACCCGCTGATGTGCTCCTCCCCGACCGCCTGCCAAGGGACCAGCATCACACCACGATTTCGCCCTGGCTTTGCACCACGCACCCTGCGTCCCCGGAGCATGGCTCTAGGGCAGACATCAGGAGACGAGGGTGATGGGGCCAGGGTGAGAAGCTTTCACCGTCGTTTGCGGTCAGAGGCTCCGTGCCAGAGGACCAGGCGATGCTCGGCCGAACGCAGCCATTTTCCTGGAGGCCTGAGGACACGATGTGACAGACAGCACGAGGGGCTGAGCGGGGAAGCAGGATGCAGGCAGGGGAGGGTGCCTGGAGTCGAGGCAGTTGCTGATAAGAAACCTCAACAGAGAAGAGCGTGCACTGGGGTCTGGTGTGGGTACTTCTTAAAAGCCTTATCATTTTCCCCATCTTTTAGTGATTATTTCATAACATTTTCTTCAGAATTTTTTGCCAACTGTTTAATAAAATTGTTGCAATCTAGAAGTTCATTTGTACCTTTTTTGGATGTGCGCCAGTATCTGTTTTTATTATGTGTATTTATTATACACACACATTATACACATAATTTCAGAAAACAGCTATGTGTTTTTCTTTTTGATTCACTGTACTTGTTAAACTTGAAAAACCTCTAACATTATGCGTGATAACAATTGTTTTGAAAAAGCCAGATGGCTTGATTTTGAAGGAGACATTGAAGAACATTGATTTGAAAGCTCAAGCGAAAGAAGTTTTCTCTGCATATAGGGTTTTTCAGAAATCTTAATTTTTTTCTTGATGCAGTTCATTCCCCCCCCCCTTTTTTTTTTTTTTTTTGTAGCAATAATTTCATTCTCATTCAAAATGAAAACTGCAGAGCGTGAAGCCCCTGGTGACCAAAAAGGCCATTGCCTTCTCCCAGGCAGACACTACCGGAGACATGTTTATTGTTAGTGTGCTGCTAATGGCTGTGTCACGCAATGATGATTTCACTGATGAGCCTTTTAATCCTGGTGGCTCTGAGAAAGATCCCGCTAGGAGGAGAGAGCATGTGTCTGTGGTACGGAGGCAGGGAGAGAAAGAGGAGTAGAAGCAGCGGGGATCTGGCAGGACGCACTCTGAGGTGTTTTCCTGCAGCCGTGTCCCCTGCCTGCAAAGGGGCCGGAGGAGAAGCCGCGCTCCCCCAGCCTGGCTCTCGCCCCAGCCCTGCCGAGCGTGAGCCCCCCGGGCTCTGAGGCCAGGCTGGCTGTGTGTCCCCGCACGCCCTGCGGTGCTGGGGACGTGCGGGACAGGTCCTGTGGCACTGAGCCCCGGCCAGGAAACCTGCCGGGAGGATGCTGAGCTGTTGGGAGGTGAACGTGAACGCATTTTGATGTACTGGGCCAGCATGGACTTCTAAGGATAATGTATACTGTTTGCAATTATCACATCTTCTGCGGGGGAAACCTGCCAATAAATTCCATGGCGTCTGCAGCAGTACAGATTTACTACAGCGAGCTTTTGAAATGTGCCTCCATTAATTTCTGTTTGCATACGAGAATGCCTGACACCAGCTTCAGACAGGCCTGGTAGTTCAATTAAATAGCAGCGTATCTTCTGATCAGCTTAAAATATACATTTTTATATTTCATATTTATTATTTTTGAAGTCTGCAGTGGCAAGATAGGCGCAAAACTGCTTCAGAATTACTTTTTTCCCCAAAAAACTACAAGCCACTAACTCCCTTCATGCTTATGGCAGCTGCTTTTACTGGAAGAAGTGATGGGAGATATGTGATGTTGGGGGGACAAAATATTTTCTTTTTGAGTTTTGTTTTATGTTTGTACCTACCTAACCGTGGATGTTTCTGATTGTGACAGTTTTGGAGAAAAAAACATGTTACTTGTTTCTGGAGACAGATACTTTTCTTTGAAAGGGAGACCTCTGTTCTCTAAAGAATCCCCTCTTCCTTCCTCCTAGAAGACACCTTTCTGAGAGCTCCCCGGCTGTGCCGGGTCCCCTTGCAAACCTCTTATCCGATGGCTTGGCAGCAGGGAAGGGCTTGGGAAGGAAAGGTTTGACTCATTCGCTTGTTCTTCGAAGATAATGGAGGTGACAAGCTCAACCTATGCCTTTCTGGGTACCCCACATCTCCTTTGACTGCCTGTGACCCTTATTGACGTTGTTGTGCTGATTTTGATGAACCCCGAGGCAGGGCCGTATCCCCGTGTGTTCGGGGAAGTGCCTGGTCCATTTTGGAGTGTCAGTACAGCATGAGGAGAGCCACTGACCCCTCTCCCTGGCTCTGTCTGTCTGTCCTGCCCTCAGCACATGGACAGTGCGGACAGAAAGGGGCTGGCACCGGGTGCGATGGTGCGTTGCAGGTGTCCGGCGCTGCTGGAGGACGTCACCCCCGAGCGCCCCGGCAAATCCTCGCTTGCAAACTCTTACGCTGTTTACTCGTACTGCGACTTGCTTTGTGCTGGGGGAGATGACCTGGGGCTTTAGTGTCCTGTGCCCTGAGCATCAGTGCTTTGAAGGTAAGGTCCTTGGACCTGGCGTGATGTTCTGCAGGAAGCCAGGCAGCGATGATATTAAGAAGAAGGGAACCTGAAGCCATTGGCACTACCTGGTGCAGAGTACCAGAGACTGGGACCTCAAATTCAATCCCATGTAATCAGTAGCAGTAATGAAAATTGCTCTTTTATGTTCCATCCTTTTTTCAGTTTTAATATTTGTTATCTGTTTCTGGATCTGGAAAGCTTCAAAACTGCTGAAGCTCCCAGGTCAACTCCCTCTTACTTCTGATCTTCTCTCCTAGAAATGCTTTCATCTTTGATGTTTCTAAAAGATGTGTTGTGACTGACAACCAGTTATTGAAGCAGGTATTTTGGGGTGAGAATCAGAGATAGGTGGTGGTGGAAGGGGTCCTCTTATCTGTCTTTGCAGAGCAGAAGAGGGCATAACTGTCTGCTGTGGCCTCTCCTTTGGAGGAATCAGGCAAGATCTGCTCTTGCCCTTTGGAGTCCTAAAGCCTACCAGCTCCTCTGAGACCTAGCGAGTCCTGCTGCCGGGTTCGTATTGCACCTCTACTGCTTCAGGTTCCTCAGAAACTTCTTACTCCTGGTGTATGTGGATGTACTTTATGTTCTGCCCAATGACTTTTAATGAATCGTTAAACTTACTTTTATAATAACTATTACCTGGTTTAAATATTTTACTATCTCACATCTTCCTCTGAACATTTGTATGGATTTTGCTATTGCTTCTGCTGAGAGGTCTTCTTATTTCCCATGGATAATGTATCTTCTAATTCTCCTTTATATTTTCATTTTATGCAGCTGTGAGAATCAAGTGCTTTTGCTGTCAATATGAGGATGTCGTTAGACTTTTCCAAGACAGAGTAATTAATAGCTGGCTAGATGGATTAAATAAATTGAGCACCATCACCCTTCCAAAGCTAAAACTCATGATGAACTTCACAGGAATTTCAAAGGCAATAATTTTCACTGGTACGTTTTTGCTTCCAGCCCTCCCCTAAGTGTGACTCCGAGGGAACTATGGCAGAGCCTTCTCATGAGGGATTTCCAGACTGTTATTGAAGATTCAACAGGTTCTCAGAAAAAAAACAAAAGGAGGAAATTCTGACTCTGGGTGCTTGAGTAAACCCAATACAAGAGTCCTTTGAGCTTTGCTCTTCTCAAAATGTGATGGGCATTTTCTCATACAGAAAAGCACAAGTTGACTGTAGACCAGTCTCTTGAAGCCTGGGAAGGACGCGGGCTGCCCCTGGGCTTGCTGCCCTGCGGGGGGGATGCTCGCTCCCAGCAAGGTGCGCGTGTGCTGGTGGTGCCGGCACCAGTGAGCTCCGGGGTCAGCAGTCCTCGCTGGGCGGATGGTCTCTGGCAGCTGGAAACCAATGAGACAATAAAAGGTGAATGGCTTTCTGCTGGTTTTTTGAGCTGAATCGGCTCCGCAGGGCGCAGTGGGAGCAAGGGGGGGCACGGGACCCCGCCGCCGGGCAGGAGGAGGGAGGAGCGGGGCTGGGACAAGCCGGGCAGGCTGTGCCAGCTGCTGCACCAGTGCCACCGTGCCCTGCCCAGTGCCCTGAGAGCAGGCAGGCACCGAGAGGGACGTCTTCTATCAGAGCGCGTGTCAGTCTCCAAGGAAATGAATGGTGTTCCTTCGGTGTCCTTCCACCATAGGACTTGATTGAATGCCTTCACTGCTTACACTTACGTGCCTCTGGCATGCTTCACTACATATTTAACATCAATTCAGGTGACCTGACAAAAAGACATTGAGCTGGAAAGCTTAGCCATTTTTTCTGGCTATTTCAATCGGTCTAATGAAGTATATTACCTTTCCCTACAAACCTGCCCCTTTTCTGGCCCCAGTCCATCACAGTGGCAGTAAGGATACTGGTGAGGACGTCTGAAACAAGAAACACTTTCCAAAGAAGCTCCTTCCTCTCACGGCGGTTGTGGCTTACTCCTGGGCAGCAGTTTATCAATGCCTCAACCCTGCCCATGCCGCCCCTGCCATGGCCAGCAGCCGTGTCACCCGCACCCTGCTCCCGGGAAACATCGGAGGCGGTGGAGGCATCCAACACTTTTCTCTCATACACATACAAATATTCAGAAAAATGGGTGTTTGCTAAATGTGCACTTGACGGCAGGAAGGGGTAAATGCAGCTCTGGTACAGTTAGACAAATGAAGAAGGGTGCAGAGGTCCCGGGCTGGGGGAGCGACCCGAGGCAAGAGGCAAACCCACCCTGGGAGGGTTTTGTCTCCAACCCCCTTGCCCCATGAAGCACCCGGTGCAGAAGGATTTGACTGCTTGAGAATGCTTCTGCAAAATGAGATGCACAAAAAACCTCTTTGAAAAGAAATTTTACCGTATAAGCTGGTTTGCTTTCTCTTCCTATAACAAAGTTAAAGAAAATTAAGTTTCTATGAAAACCTCACAAAGAGAAAGATGAAGATCACAGACAACTCATTAGAAAACAAATCTTATTCAGCCTCATCTGCATTTAACGTTTTAAACTCAGTATTTTTAATATGCTTAGGCACACAGTTCATTTAGATTTAAGGTAAACACTTTGTTAAATATTAAACATTAATAGAATTTTTGTAAAAATATAGGTTAGATGAATAAGAGCCTTGCAAAGTAAGTTTCTTTAGTATATTCTTATAGATATAGGTGCAAGCCTTGATATGCATAATTGCTCTTTAGCAATTTTTAAATGATGAAGTAATTTAAAAAAATGCAGCAAGTTAAATAATTATATGATGTAAAATAAAATTCATTATCTCTTTTAAAACCTTTTTTTTCCTCTAGAAATAAATGTGTTTGATCTTACCCTGTACCCTGGTTGAAATAAAGTGCTTTCTATCCAGTACATGACACATGGCTTCTCTTACAGATTCACAAATTTCAGTGAGTGAGTTGTGAAAGTAGATGTTTATTAAGCCAAGGTCAGATTTAAAGAGTGTGTGCTTCTTCCTTTGTGAGTGATCATTAAATCTTCAGTCAACTGATGCTTGCTATTTTAATAATGTAGAAATACAGAATAAATGTCACCTTCCTCCAACCTACTCTGCCATATTTCTACTATAAATGGAAACCAATTCACCCCTGCAAAGATAATTCCTTCTTTTCTCACACAAAACATACATGACTAAAGGGTAAAAAAACCCCAACAAAATGCAACCAGCAAGAGAAAAGGGGACTGTAAAGAGGGAGGGGGTCAGCAAACACTTCCCGCACGCTTTGCCATCGTTTCACAGGCTGACTCATTCATTGACATTGAAGTTTACAACCAAGAAAGTGTCAATGCTGAAGGCATGAAATTGAAGAGATGTTCAAATAACCATCTCACGAGGAAAGTTTGGGAAATAACCTTGCCTAATAAAAAAAAAAATCTTCCAAGCATCAATGAAAAATGCATGTGGAAAATCAGTGTTCAGAGTTCTCTTCCTTTTAATAGTAGAAGAGAAAGCTGGAAGCATTGGCATCGTGATCACTTGAACTAACTTTGATGTCCATCCTGCTCTCAGCAGGACGTTGGGCTAGAGACCCCAGAAGTCCCTCCTTCCTCCATTATTCTACGACTATGTGGTTAGGTGCCCGTCTCTTCCCAGCAAGACCAAAGCGAGGGCAAGATTTCAGCAGGCAACACCTATTTCTTGGGCAACACCAACTTCATTTGCAATTTCATGTTCTCTTTCTTCTGGGGTAAGAAGCCAGCGAGGAAATCTTACTGGGTGGAGGTTTTGTTTGGTGGGGGGGAAGTCAGTCTTTTAAATAGACAGAGAGTATTTTGATGTCTTTTGAAACAAAAAAAGAAAACAGAAAATGAGGTTGGGAGGTGTAGCAGCTTTCAGATATGGGCTCAGCCCTTCAGCCTGTGCCAGAGGGGTGGACCAAAGGGGCTGTGGGCCTTAGGTTTTGCTCACCTAGCCCAGGTTTTGACTCTTGCTTCCAGCGCTGGGTGGGAGAAGCTACCAGGTCAAGTTGGACGTTGGGTGCCTCTCTTCACCTGCACACCAGTGCCTCCAGCCCCGCTGTTTCAGCATCCTTGAGACTCCCCGTCGGATCACGCTGGAAGAGCAGGAGCAGCCAGCTGGTGCCTGCAGCTCCCCAGAGTTATTCTGCATGGTGTATGGGCGAGCAATTTGCTACACAGCGAGTGGTGGCACCTGGGCATCTGCCCACTAACAGTCTTCTGCTTCTGCCGTATTATACAAGAAAATTTCAGCTTCTTCCTCTCATCGAGCAAGCTCAGTCGTATTTTTTGTTATTGTAACCAATCAAATGTGTGAACAAGGATCAGTGTGATTCACTACACAGTCGGTGCTTAGTATTTCTTTGGGAAAAGATGTCTTTAATAATCAGTTACCAGTAGGTTGTAGTGTCCTCTGTACTCAACTCACCAACAGTTGTTGGGGGCCTTCCAATGGACTGTTGGTTTGCTTTCAGGTCTGTTCCTGCTTCATACTCACACTGGGACAGAAACCACGAGTCTCTTGTCCATCTTTTTTTCACAGCCCCATTTCACAATTCCCATGCACATTTTGTTTAACCAAGAAAACTCGTTTTCCTGAAAGGCTTTTAAATCTCTTTTTGTGAGGGCCTTTTAAGATCAACTGAATCATTGTTCTTTGTCTCTATTTCTGCCAGCTTATTTGTAGAAATCTGCTAAGTGTAGCAACTGGTATATTATCTCTACATGTTTTCTTTCTGTTTTGCATCTGGTCCTTCCACAGAGCTGCATAGGAGCAAATCCTCCATTTCTGGGAGCTTTGAGCAGCTTTAAGGACATACACCACAGGTCTGCTGGTTCACAGCTGCCCTGGAATGCACTCCCTAGAGGCTTCGCTTCAGCTTCACTTTGCAGCTGTGTACGTACAAGTGAAAATATCTGACATCTAGAAGCAAACACAAGCAAGCAAGCCGAAAGCAGAATGGACGTCCTCTGCGGCGGCTGCGGACTGTGCCACCGCCGTTCGCCGCTGCAGTTCTCGCCTGCAATAACACTTCTGCAAATGTTGCTTTTGAACCATGCTGCTGATGGTACTTCCTTGCTTCAGCTTCTTTCTCCCAATTTGTCTTGAGGACGATGGTGTCCATGGGCTGGAAGGTGCCCTCCTATTCACTCTCTGTTGTGTCCCTCCCCAACCCCACCTCCCCACCTTGCTTTAGCTCTCCTAGAGCCAGGCCAAGGCAGGTGATCTGGCCAAAGCTCATAATTAATCACCATCCCTGTGTGATTTTCTGTTGCTGAGAATGGGCTGGGGCTTATGTCTTTGTTACTATGATCTTTGTTTTATTTAATTTGTTATTGATGCTTCTCCTGTGTCTAGGACACACTGGAGCTTGCATTAATGTACACTGCACTGATTTGTACCGTGTATGTGGTGGCTGAACATTTTGCATAGCATCGTCAGGTTTAGGTCAGAGTCCTCTCTGCCATGGCTGTTGAAGTAACGCGATAAGTCCTATCAGCCCCCTGCAATTCATGGAGTATCTCCTCGGAGCACCGTGCAGGCGTGCAGCCCTCAAAGGGCATCCTCCCAAAGAGCTATCTTCCAGCTCCAGCTTCCAAATGTCTTTGCAAATATTTAGTTTTCTTTACCAGTATGATCTGCTAGTACCTGAATTTCATATCTAAAATGGTGAGTGCTACAGGAGGTTTCAGGTGTTATCATCTGAGCAGGTAAGCTGCAGGGCTTTTGCAGCATTACCTTGTGTACACTGAGAAGTCCAGGAATATCTCTGTTCAGTCCTGCCCTTTTTAACTACAGCCATCAGGATAACCCCTTCTGAAGACGTCACCATCTGTTATTTACAACTGCTTGGGACTTGTAACAGAAAGCTGCTGCGTTTGCTGCTTTCCCATATGTCTCTGGCCCGGTACTCGCTGCCGTACACGACTACTGGCAATAACTGTCTCGTCGCATGTACTTCTGCAAGTGGTACATATTACTACTTCTCCGAGTATTGCTGAGGCGTTGTGTGTTTCAGTTATGCTAGTGGCTTTCGCCGCCAGCTTTATATTATCAGTCAGAACATTTTTCTTGTATTTCTTTGGAGTTTGAGTCTATTAAGCGTCGACGCATCAGTGTTTCACCTCTATCTGTAAAAGCTACTTTTTGTATTGACTGTATCTGGGTTACCCACTCAATGCTTATCTCAGTAAATTCTTCACTTGTGCCATGGAAGTAAAAAACTTCTATATTTGTATGAAAATGCTTTTATCCAGAAAACAATTGCAATTTATAGCTCAAACAGGCTTTCTCAATTCCTATTTAAATTTATGACTTCTTTCTAGAACCACCTTCTGGGGACATTTCTATCTTTTTCAATGCATCTTCATGTAGTGAATACATAATTTACAATGAGATCCTTCTAGATAATATCCCCACAGCAGCTGGGGAATTGAAGATGCTTGCAAAGATTTGAGTTTCAAATGTTCAGCTGTCATTAATTTGGAGATTATAGTCAGCGAGCTTTGTAGATTATAATTTATGAAGCAATTACATTCTACTAATGTAATATATCTAATTTTTTTAATAGATTATTTGGTTTTGTATTTGCAGTGCTCGAAGAGAAAGGGATTTATAATCCTAAATGCTAATTCAGGTGGGTTAATTTACTTCTGTGGTTACAGTGAAAGCATCCTCTGTCCAGACTTTCCTGTTTGCTGGATTTCACTTGATCAGGCAAAGAGAATTAGTCTGAAGAAACCAAAGCTACATCAGATAAGTGACTTCATTTAGGTACAGATTCTCCTGATGTGTTAGTGTGTGCTAGCTGGTTTGGGGCACTCCAAGATGCCCAGGTTTCTGCACTGTCTCCCCGTCCCTGGTTCCCCTCCCAGGCGGCGGAGGAAGCACGGTGCGAGGCAGACGAGGGTGTCCATCACCGGCTTCCTTCACTCCTGCGAGAGCTGGGTGGCTCTCAGACGTGCTCACACTTGGTGACGATGAACTAACGCTGGGAACAAAATCTCCTCCCCAGGATGCTCCTTTTGCAGCTCCTCGCTCGGACTTCCCACCGCAGGCTTGTCGGCTTGCAGCCTCCTGGGTCGGGCGTGATTGCACACCAGCCTGGGGACTGGGGGGGCTGAGCGCAGGAGACCGAGGACCTCCAGCCCTGTCCCCTAGCTGGCTCCAGCCTGCCACTCGGATGACTTTGGTGGGCCTGTAGATGTGCAGCAGGCCGGTCGCTGCCGTCAGTGTCTCTACAGCTTCAGAGGGAACTGTTTTGTCCTATTTTTGCTGGCTATATGGCACCTGGAGTAACCCGGGAAGCTGCGCTCAGACCTCTCCTCTAAATTTTAGGGGCTATTCTGTAACTTCCCTGAATAAAAAGTGGGATTTCACATAGTCCATAATAATCGGCTGTCACACCATACTGGAAGACAACCCTGCTGTCTGTCGGTGGCACTGTCTCCAGCTTCTCCAGAAGACACTTCTTTTCCCACAGTCCCACCTTGGAGCATGGTCCTTCGGGTTTGTTGTGAGCTTTTCTTGCCACTTTACTAGCAACTGAGAGAATCAGAAAACCCCAATATCCCTTCTATGTTAATAGGGTTTTTCATTATTTGTAGATACAGTTGTATCTCTACTTGCAGGAACACTTTAATATATTGCATCAACTTCTCTGTTACAGACAACAAATACTTTCACTCACATTAACTTGTATGAAGAAAAATAAAAACCACAAAGTAATCTATTAAATGTCTTCTGTTTAACAATTATGCTTCAAACTTTCAGATGTAGCTGCACTAAAAACTCAGAGAGTAACCAATACTGCTAGAAAACCCCACAGAAGTCCAGCAGTTGTGGGGTCTCTGGTTTCTAACACGGATGATACATCGGTTTCTCACCCATCAGACTATGTACTCGGTGGAGGTATCACTGACTTTGGTTCTGAAACTGATCTGCTCCCTGTCCTTAGTGGCATTTGTTAAAAGCAGGATAAAGACCTCTCTGAAAAGTGATATACTAACTGTGGTCTTTGATGAAGCCCATGCCATGAACTGGCAGCTAAACACTTCATAAAGAGACCTAACTTGTAATTTAGAGAAGCATCAGAGCTGAGAAGTAGGAAACGCACGGTTTCTGAAAGCTTTTGTCCTAAACCAGTTTTCTTCTTCGAAGGAGGGGTTGTCTTGCACTGGTGGTGGTGGGACAGGAGAGGGCATGGCCTCAGCTGCCCTCCCAAGTGCCGCAGGGGATCTTCCAAGCAGTCACCTTAGGGGAAGTTCAACCCTTTTTTCTCCTCCTTAAGAGTATTACAACTGCTGGGTGTAGATACAGCTCGAAATTAGCATACTGCATTCAGGTCTGACTCTGATTTGCATAAGAAGTTCAGATAATTCAATAAATGCCATCACATCCTCAGAAAAACTTGTTGAGATTTAATTGGATTGAACAATAATTTTATCTGGTGTTCATTGTATTAAACTTTCCAGCAGTGTATTCATTTTCAATTGAAGGAATTAATTTTGTAATTATTAGCATTCAGTTCTTCTGGAATCTCACTCCTCTGAATATATTACCTGCTCCATTTGTGTCTTTTGACATCACTGTAAAGACTGTGTGTCAGATAGATAGCTCTGTTTTTTGCCTATTGTACCTATTAAGTTGTGTCTGACACCATGCTGGAAATCAATACACTATTAAAAAAAGGGTTAATTGGTGTGTTTGTCTTTCTCCCCTTCGGCTGCTGGAGAAGATTTCCTGGCAAAAGCAGCTGAAACGATGACTGCAGCTGCGCTGCACTCCTCTGCACGCCCTTGTCTTGCGGGTGACCTGACCTCGATATTCTTCACCGGCACGGCTTTCATCCTGGAGCGTGGCGGCGGCCAGCACGGCATGCCTCTTCCTTTCACTTCTGCTAATGGGTGCTCTGCACGCATAATGATACTGCACACATTAAATGCTTAAACTGATGTGAAAATATTAATGGACTGATGGGCATAACACTCACCCAGAACTGCAGCTTGCTATCATGCCCGTTTTTAAAAATGGATGAGAAGCGAGGCAGAGGAGTTTCTCGGTGAGCTGCCCCAGCCCACGCAGCCAGGCACGGAGGAACCGGAATGAAAACCCAGGAGCCGCTGGGCGAGGGCTTGGCACCACTGGCAGGGGCATGGCCGGGGGCAAGTCTGGGGGAGCAGGCTGCACGGAGGGGTGGATGGAAGGAGAGTGCTGACCCCTGCCCTCAGCCCCCACAAGCCTGGGAATTGCTGGGAGCGTTTTCCTGGGCTGGGATCTCTCCTGCGGGGCTGAAACAGCCGTCTGCAGCATGGGTCGGGGGGTCGCGTCCCGCCGGCCCCGTTGGCAGCTGATGCGGATGGCGGCAGCGAGGTCCCCCAGCGCTGCTCTGTGGACCCCTCAGCTGGTGACGAGTCCTGCGCTGCGTGCACTGCAGAGCGCTGCGTGCCCTGCAGAGCGCTGCGCCTTCAGCAAGCGCCTCTGGGCTGCACACGTGTGCGGTCACTGCTCCGCAGAGACCCTGGAGGTGGGGGATGGTACACCTTCTTCCCGGGGTGCAAAATGACTGCGCCTTTGGGATCTGCACAGAAGCAGATGCACGGGCACACCAGCACCAGCCGGGGGGCACAGCGAGGTTTCTCCTCTCCCCTCCTGTCGTGCCCCCGTGGCACGGCCACTGAGCTCCCGTGCTGAACTGGTGCATCCCAACAGGATCTGGTGGCGATAGGGTCCAAAACATCACGGGAGAAGAGCGGAGGAGAAGAGATGAGCTTTCCTTACAGCAGCTCAGGGGTGCTGCAGGGTCTTGGGCAGGTATCTCCAGCAAGGAGAACTTATGGAGAGGACTAATTCCTCCTTCCTTGGACATGGCAAAGGCTGGGCTCACCCTCAGCGGTACTGGGGCCCTCAGTGGGGTCATTAACGTCTTGATTTGCCCAGCAGACAGAGCAGCTCAACAGCAACCATTCCCGTCATCGCTTACCAAATGCAAGTTACTGCTATGATGTTTTATTGTTATTATCATTATTATCATGCTGCATGTGAGACTGAATTTGTCAGACAAGATAATCTTACTTATTAAGCACCTCATATCCTATCTTCTGGAATCATCTCATCTAACAAGAGATTACCTTTCAAGACTACAAATCCTTCCCCTAATTTTATCGCAGCCGTGGTAGTCTACAACACTTGCTAGTTACAACTAACAATGTTTTAATATTATTAGCTAAATATTTTACACAACAATAACATTTAAGTATTATTAAACAATATTTTAACAGCAAACAATATTTTAGACATATTCACTGCTACTGTTAATCATCTCAAACCTAAATGTTGATCTTTCCTTGATGTGAGAGTTTTACCATTTCCAGTTCCAGTAGAAGGAACTATACTGCTCGTGAAGTTCTTCCCTCTGTGAACCCTGTTTTGTTATTGCTTTGTTATTGTTTCCATCAAAACACTCACGGAGTTAAATTACAGTCACTGACCCACAGTTGCGTGTTGAATCTAATGGCTGTGTGAACAAACACCCCCCTGGCACTGGCGCACTTTCCTCAATGCACGTGAATCCTCACCCTCTAAATAATTATAATATTTAACATTACATAATATTTCAGGGTTGATTTGTTTGTCAGAAGTCAGTATCAATCAATATTATATTTTTATATTACATTCTTTTTTTATCCCTGTTTAACAGAGAAACTATTTCTGAGGATCGCCGTTCTTCCCAACCATTTTCAGGGATAAAGACAGCCAACCCGTAAGACAGGAGCTATTTGTAGAGTGCAGAGATAAATGGGAGGCAGCTGCCTAAGCAGTGACATGACAACTTCCTCTCTGCCAAAGTCTGCATTAAGCAATATCAACATTTACACAAGAGAAGTAGGTTCGGCATCAAATATTAAGCACCGCTGCCGCAGCGTGACCAGCAGCGGCTCCACGAGCACGGCGCGTTCGTCCCCGTGCCCGCAGGCTGAGCTGCCCCGGGCTCCTTGGCGCCCGCCGGTCCCCTCTGCATCGAGGTGTGTTTTGCCTCCCGGCTGTCTCCGCCGGCAGCTCTAACCACCGCGGCCGTGCCGGGGCAGGGACTGGGAACCCCTGATGCTCCCGGGATGCAGCCCCCGGAGACCCCCAGCCTTTCTAGCCATGGCTCTGGGAGCGAAGGTTTGGCTTTGGGTCTGAGTTGGTTGTGGTGGTGAGGACAGATCCCTTATGAAGCCCTAAACTCTCGGTATTCAAAGGAGAGGTTTAAATAAAAATAAGAGGCCTCACAAGAATGGTTTAGAAAATACCATTTTCATCTAGATTCCTTGTGTCATGACAGAATTTCAAAGTATATTGGAGGGTTTGTCTATGTGAGAGAACCTGAGATATCTACCTTCTTCCACTGCCCCCCTGCGCCGCACTGTCCCCAGTACAGTCTGGCAAAAAGAACAAAAGGGTAGTCGGTCTGTTTTCCCAAATTTACATGCTTCGCTTTAGTTTTTTTCTTGTCTCTCGTACTGAATCTTTTTCTTCCTCCCTCTCCACTTATTTTTTTTCCTTCCTTATTCCCCTACTTTTTCCTCTGTCAGTTAATCCAGTCGGCACGGCTGCCAGCTGCTGCTCTTCGGTGTCTTTACCAGGTGCGTTGACCTACGGCTCTGCAATCCAGGAGCTGCAGAGAAGGAGGACCATTAAGAAGAGCGAC
The DNA here is from genome assembly GCF_018139145.2 of Gymnogyps californianus. NCBI lineage: Eukaryota > Metazoa > Chordata > Aves > Accipitriformes > Cathartidae > Gymnogyps > Gymnogyps californianus. Next base: position 71,696,114 of record NC_059475.1, on the reverse strand, counting down.
TTTGAGAGAAGTGCAGAAGCACACAAAGGTGCTTGCTGGTGGAGTTTCGTGCTGGGCAGAGGCTCCCCCACCTCGTGCAGTGACTGGTGCTGGCAGTCAGCAGCCACGCCAGAGGAACGCGGTGCCCCTCTCTGCCCTCCCTTCCCGAAGAGCATTCTGCGTCCCCTCCCGCAC